>NC_141378.1:35203315-35786113 GCF_017979445.1 Akebia trifoliata
TTAAGTTTAGGGTTCCTATTATTTTTTTAGGATTAACATTGCTCAAAGCCAAAATGCCCTTAGTTTGACAATGTACGTGGCATTGAAGATAATTGAACACATCATGCAAAAATTAAAAAAAATGCCCCTAGTATAAGGGGGAAAAGTTACATTAAAGAAGAAAGAAAATGCCCCTTGTATGAAGGTTTGAAATATTTGATTACCACAAGCGCAATAAAGACTCAACTTTTAATTTTGATTAATTTTATTGAAGGTTTTGAGTCAGGCTCAAGAGTACAAAATTATTTCCTTTCGAGACTCATCACAGAATTCACCCTTATCTCCCTTGGTTCACTTGGGGAAGTAAAAATTTTCAGATCGATTGTAGATAAGATACTTGTGGCTTCTGAGTCTATGCCTGGTTTAAACTAAATATTGGACTTGATTATTTGGACTTCTACTGCTTCGGCTCGGACTACTCTCAGCTTGGGATCTTCTTCTATTTTTTCTTTGTTGCTTTAACTTTTTCCTAGATCGCCTTTTCAGGTTTTCAATCTATCGAGCTTGCTCTAACTTTTGCCTAGATCGCCTTTTCAGGTTTTCAATCTAGCGAGCTTTTCTTTTTTTCTTGGCTATGATTGTTGCCAAAGTTGTCTTTTCAGATTTTCAACCTTGCGAGCTTGCCTTAATTTTTTCCTAAGTCGTCATTTTCGGGTTTTCAACTTAGCAGGCCTTTTCATTTTTTTTATCTTTTTCTTCTCCTCTGAACTTCTGAAGTTGCTGTCTGATCATGCTTTGCTATCTTCTTTGACTTTTCGCCCAGTACTTAGGAGGACTTTCATGGGTAGGCTTAGGACTGGGTATAAAAAGAAAGGAATTTTGAGGCTCAAAAACCCAAATGCCCCTTGTGTGGCATTTCCTTTTAAATTATTTCTTTTTCTTTAAATTTTCTTCCCCATTTTGGATGATATTTCTTTTCTTTTGAATTTTTTTTATTGTGTGGGAAATATATATTTTTATTTTGATGTGGTCGGGCCTGAAGTAACTTCCCAGGTTGCCTACGTACCCCAGAATTTTTGTATCAGACTAAAACGTAGTTCGAAGCTTCCCTCCCCTAGGTTAGGTGATCGAGCTGAGAAAGAAAAAATGTATAATTTTTCTTTTTGAAAAGGCTGCAAAGGGGTTGAGAAAGGATATGTTGAACTGGATAACTGGTTAATATGAGGATTGATTCGGCCAAAGATGACCTCCTTAAATGTAGTACCGTTTGATTTGGTCAAGGTTGGTTGGTTCAGGTAATTCGATTCCATCATGATCTTAAAGCCTGACAGCTTTTCCTGGTAATATTTCCTTGACGATGAACGGACCTCCCCAATTTGGTTTGAACTTCCCTCTAGGGTCAAAGATAGGTGCCCGATTCTCTTTGAGTACTAAGTCCTCGACTTGTAAGTGACGGGCCTTGATCTTTTTGTCAAACGCACGGGTGACTCTTCTTTGATAAGCTTGCACGTGATACAACGCTCTTAGTCGTTTTTCTTCGATCAAATTCAACTCTTCATACCGTTGACGAACCCAATCTGCTTCTGACAACTGACTTTCTAACAAGACCCTGAGAGACGGAATCTCCATTTCAACTAGCAAGACTGCTTCCATTCCATACATTAAGGAGTAGGGAGTAGCTCCAGTGGAGGATCGGATTGAGGTTCGATATGCCCATAATGCAAATGACAGTTTTTTCGACCAATCTCGATGTGATTGACACATTTTTCTGAGGATGGTCTTAATATTCTTATTAGCTACTTCGACTGCTCCATTAGTCTGAGGGCGATAAGGAGATGATTTATGGTGTGAGATTTTGAACTTTGAACACAATTTGATAACCTCAACTTTGAAGTGTGACCCGTTATCGGAGATCAATTCCGAAGGTACCCCGTATCGACTGATGATATTCGATTGAATAAACTTTGCAACTCGAGACGCAGTGAGGACAGCATAAGAGGCAGCTTCAACCCATTTGGTAAAATAATCGATGGCAACCAGAATGTATTCATGCCCGTTTGATGTCTTAGGTGATATTTTACCAATAATGTCAATTTCCCAGACTGAGAATGGCCATGGTGAAGTCAGACCCACTAATTGAGATGGCAGCACATGTATAAGGTTCGCATGTATTTGGCACTTATGACAAGTTTTGACCATGTGATGATAATCTGTTTCCATCGTGGGCCAGTAGTATCCTTGTCTTATAATTTTCTTAGCTAACATTTTTCCACTCATGTGAGGGCCACATTCTCCCGAATGTAGTTCAACTATTATCTGTTTAGATTGATCTTCATCAACACACGACAAGTGAATCCCATCATAAGACCTTTTGTATAAACTTCTTGCACACATGATGAATTGAGATGCTAATCTTAGTAGGGTTTGTCGTTCCTTCCTCGATGCTTCTTTCGGGAATTCTCATTTTTCCAACACTCTCTTTATGTCTGTGTACCATGGTTTTCCATCAGGTAGTCGAGTAGTAATGTTGATCTGATGGCAGTATGCGGGTTTGTCTTTGACTTCAACGGTGATCGGCCTCAATTCCATGCCAGGGGGTAAATGGATCATTGAAGATAAAGTTGCTAAGGAGTCAGCAAATCCGTTATCCTCCCTTGATAAGTACTGGAACAAGATAGATTTAAACTTACTGACTATGTTTAACAAATACTCATGATAAGGTTTCAACTTTTCATCCCTAGTCTTCCATTCTTCCAATGACTGATGTATGACCAAGGCTGAATCCCCAAAAACCTCAATTTCTATAATGCCCAGGTTCAAAGTAGCTTCGAGCCCCGCGATGCATGCCTCATACTCAGCCGTGTTATTAGTGTTCGAAAAGGCTAATTTAATAGCAATAGGAATGTGGCATCCTTCCGGAGAAAATAAGACTGCCCCTATTCCATACCCATTTTGATTGGCGGCTCCATCAAAATATAACTGCCATGTTTGGTTCTGCGGTTCTTCTTTAACGTACAAGATGTTCTCATCTGGGAATTGATCTGAAAGCGCCCTCGATCCGCAGGGTGCGCGGATCCGCTTTTGACTCTTGAGGTTTGGGAGACGCCACCTAGTTATTATGGTCTAGGAACCAAACTGACTCTAACAAGGATAAAAAGAACTAATCTACCACAAAAAATCTGAATTCGGGGATCATGTTACGGGGTTGGAAGGTGTTAGGCACCAACCCCGTCCGGCCAAAGCTGGTCTCTACTAACTTCCCAAATACATCACATTGCTAAAAACCTAGATAAAAATAAAAAAATTATATACCTTTCCGATAGCAAGGATTTTGTTCCCTCAGATCTGACAAAAAGAGCTCCTTGTACTGTACGCCCTTGCTTCGTTCTGTCTCCGGATTTGACTTCGGATCTCCTAGATCAAGATATCTCCTTGTTTTTGGATCTGAACCCTCCAAGCTTGTTGCGGATTTGAGGGTGTTTTTGGAGGGATTTTAGGTGTTTTCTAGACTAAAATTGAAGGAGGGATGTTAGGTAAGGAGTTGGGGCTCCAAAACTAGGGTTTATGGGGGGCTAGGGGAGCTTCTAGACCTACTTCTCTTAGGGTTTATGATTTGATACGAAAATAGGGTGTGAGCACCTCTATTTATAGAATTTTTTTAAGGTTGATTTGGATAGAGTTAGTGTTTAATTAGAGATCTTTTAATTAGAGTTGTGTTTTAGTTAAAATTGTTTTAGGTAGAATTGTGTTTTAATTAGAATTGTTTTAGGTAGAATTATTATTAAGTTAGAACTCTATTAGATAGAGTTATTATTTAATTAGAATTCTATTATGACTTTTGGTCTTATTTGATTGACTTTTAATGTTTTGACTTTAGTCTTAATTGATTGACTTTTAATATTTTGACTTCAGTCTTGCTTAATTGACTTTAATTTTGACTTTAGTCTCACTTGATTGACTTTAATACTTTGAATACAGTCTTGCTTGATTGACTTTAAATTTTGGAGAACCCCCTTCCATTATTTCTTTAATTCTTTGGACCCCCAAATGGAGGGGTCCTTAAAGTAATATCCCACGAACCCTCAATAATTTTACCCGAAAGTCCGATTGATCGATTTTTTAGGTTCAAATTTTTAAATTAATTTCATCAATGTTTCACTTTAATTATTTAATATTTTATTTATTAATTTCGAATTTTTTAATTATGAAAATTGTGAAATTACCGTTTTGCCCCCGGAGAGGACTTTTCACGTTTCAAGTCGGTTTTTAATGTTCTAGGATGTTTTAGAATCGGTTTTTCGTAAGGAATTCAATGAGAATGTTGGTTTGTGTCATTTATGAAAATTTTTATGTGAAATGATTGTGAACTTTATGAGGGCATTTTCGTAATTTTGTCAAATTCTGTTAAAATTGGTGAAATGATTTATTTGGTTCCGATTTGTTATTTTATGTGTTCGGGAGAGTTTTCCTAAGCGTAACGTAGGCTCTAGGGTTGTTTTGAGGTTAGGGGTATTTTGGTAATTTGGTAATTTTTTAGTGATTTTTATCGTGAAGTTTCTTTTTGGTCTGCAAGATGATGATTTCTATGTTTCTGGGGTCGTATTTTCCTAGCGTAGCGTGGTTTCTAAGGTTTTGTCAATTCGAGATACCTCATCCGGATTTCTGAAACACATCTGGTAACAAAATAAAGCAATGGAATACACATCCATCATTGGGAATCATTGCAATCGGATTGACGAGTTGATTAATCAGGCGAGTGCAAAAATGGGGTGTCTACAGATGCCCCTCTTTGGCAGAGGGTTGAAGCAAACTAGATAGCAAATCTATTTTTGTAGATAGTGCGATATCTGAATGCCAAAGCTAGTGACAGTTCATTTTGTAGCCTGATTTAGCAATTCGTCAATGTGTTCGGATCCTTGAGGGTAAAGCTCTCCCCGAATTAGAAGATTGTCAGGTCATCGAGCGAGAACTCTTACTGACAGTGTCAGATCCTTGAATTTTAAAGAATTCTCCCTGACTAAAAGGAATAAATGTGCAAGTGTGTGCACTGTGTGAAACTGAGTATAATTTTAGCATAATTTGAGTATAAACTGAGCATAATTTGAATATAATCTGAGCATAAACTGAGCATAATTCCGAGAAAACCCTCGGCGGCATCTGAGCATAGTTCCGAGAAAATCCTCGGCGGTATCTGAGCATAGTTCCGAGAAAACCCTTGGCGGTAACTGAGCATGGTTCCGAGAAAACCCTCGGCGGCATCTGAGCATAGTTCCGAGAAAACCCTCGGTGGTATCTGAGCATAATTCCGAGAAAACCCTCGGCGGCATCTGAGCATCTGAGCATAGTTCCGAGAAAACCTCGGCGGTATCTGAGCATAATTCCGAGAAAACCCTCGGCGGCATCTGAGCATAGTTCCGAGAAAACCCTCGGCGGTATCTGAGCATAGTTCCGATGAGCATAGTTCCGAGAAAACCCTCGGCGGTATCTGAGCATAATTCTGAGAAAACCCTCAGTGGCATCTGAGCATAGTTCCGAGAAAACCCTCGGCGGCATCTGAGCATAGTTCCGAGAAAACCCTCAGCGGTATCTGAGCATAGTTCCGAGAAAACCCTCAGCGGCATCTGAGCATAGTTCCAAGAAAACCCTCGGCGGCATCTGAGCATAGTTCCGAGAAAACCCTCGGCGGCATCTGAGCATAGTTCCGAGAAAACCCTCGGCGGTATCTGAGCATAGTTCCGAGAAAACCCTCGGCGGCATCTGAGCATAGTTCCAAGAAAACCCTCGGCGGTATCTGAGCATAATTCCGAGAAAACCCTCGGCGGCATCTGAGCATAGATCCGAGAAAACCCTCGGCGGTATCTAAGCATAATTCCGAGAAAACCCTCGGCAGCATCTAAGCATAGTTTCGAGAAAACCCTCGGCGGCATCTGAGCAAAATCCAAGATAACCCTTGGCGGCAACTGAGCAAAATCCAAGATAATCCTTGGCGGAAACTGAGCAAAACTGGCAGAGGAATGAATGAATTTTGGGAAAGAATGACCGAATTTGGAGAAAACTGATTGAATCGGAGAACGAATAAATCTGGAAGATAATGAATCTGGAAGAGAAATGATCGATTCCAAGAATGATTGGATCTGAAAAAGAATCTGAAGAACGAAAGAATGCCATATCTCCTATGTGAGATCCAAAATGCTTTTGTTTGAACCTCAAGGATTTATCAAAAAGTTTTATGAATTTAAAACATGAGTTTTTATTTCTTTTGAACCTCAAAAGTTTTTCGAAAAAACTGTTATCAAGAGGGTAACCTTAAGTTTGGGGTTCCTATTATTTTTTTAGGATTAACATTGCTCGAAGACAAAATGCCCCTAGTTTGACAATGTACGTGGCATTGAAGATAATTGAACACATCATGCAAAAATTAAAAAAATGCCCCTAGTATAAGGGGGAAAAGTTACAAAGAAGAAAGAAAATGCCCCTTGTATGAAGGTTTGAAATAATTGATTACCACAAGCGCAATAAAGACTCAACTTTTTAAATTTGATTAATTTTATTGGAGGTTTTGAATCAGGCTCAAGAGTACAAAATTATTTCCTTTCGAGATTCATCATAGAATTCACCCTTATCTCCCTTGGTTCACTTGGGGGAGTAAACATTTTCAGATCAATCGTAGACAAGATACTTGTGGCTTCTGAGTCTATGCCTGGTTTAAGCTAAGTATTGACCTTGGTTATTCGGACTTCCGATGCTTCAGCTTGGACTGCTCTCAACTTGGGATTTTCTTCTGTTTTTCTTTGTTGCTCTAACTTTTGCCTAGATCACCTTTTGAGGTTTTCAATCTAGCGAGCTTACTCTAACTTTTGCCTAGATCGCATTTTCAAGTTTTCGATCTAGCGTGCTCTTCTCTTGTTGCCAAAGTTGTCCTTTCAGATTTTCAACCTTGCGAGCTTGCCTTAATTTTTGCCTAAGTCGCCCTTTTCGGGTTTTCAACTTAGCAGGCTTCATCATTTTTTTATCTTTTTCTTCTCCTCTGAACTTCTGGAGTTGCTGTTTGATCATACTTTGCTATCTTCCTTGACTTTTCGCACGGTACTTAGGAGGACTTTTATAGGTAGGCTTAGGACTGGGTATAAGAAGAAAGGATTTTGAGGCTCAAAAACCCAAATGCCCCTTGTGTGGCATTTCCTTTTAAATTATTTTTTTTGCTTGAATTTTCTTTCCCACTTTGAATGATATTTCTTTTCTTTTGAATTTTTTCTTGATTTTTTTTATATTATGTGGGAAATACATTTTTTTTATTTTGATGTGGTCGGGCCTGAAGTAACTTCTCAGGTTGCCTACGTACCCCAGAATTTCTGGGATCAGACCAAAACGTAGTTTGAAACTTCCCTCCCCTAGGTTAGGTGATTAGGCTAAGAAAGAAAAAGGCATCATTTTATTTATTTTTTTTTTGAAAAGGCTGCAAAGGGCTGAGAAAGGAGATAATGAACTGGGTAGTAGGAAAATTGATTCGGCCAAAGATGGCCTCCTTAAATGTAGTACCATTTGGTCAAAGTTGGTTGACTTTGGTAGTTCACTTCCATCATGATCTTGAAGTCTGACGACTTTTCTAGACAGTATTTCCTTAATGAATGAATTTCTCCAATTGGGTTCAGACTTTCTCCTATAGTCGAAGAGGAGTGTTCAATTTTCTTTGAAGTCTGATAGTTAAATCCTTGACTTGTAAATGATGAGCTTTGACATTTTTGTCAAATGCACGGGTGACTCTTCTTAGATAAGCTTGCACATGGTACAGGACTTTAACTCGTTTTCTTCGATCAAGTTTAATTCTTCATACTACTGACGAACCCAATCTGTTTTTAACAAATGATTTTCCAACAAGACCCTGAGAGATGAAATTTCCATTTCAACTGGCAAGACTGCTTCCATGCCATACACTAAGGAGTAGGGAGTAGCTCCAGTAGAGGATCGAATTGAAGTTCGATATGTCCATAGCTTGAATGATAATTTTTCTGATCAATCTCGATGTGATTGACACATTTTCTCGATGATAATCTTGAGACTCTTACTAACTGCTTCAACCGTTCTATTGATCTGAGGACGGTAGGGGGATGATTTGTGCTTCCGGATCTTCAACTTTAAACATAGAGTAATGATTTATGCTTTGAAGTACGACCCATTATGTGAGATCAGTTCAAAAGGTACCCCCATATCGACTGATAATATGTGATTTAAAACTCAAGATGTAGTAAGGATAGTGCTGATACATTTTATAACATCTTCTTTGATTCCATCGATATAGACGAGTATCTATTCCGTGTTGAACAACACCCAAGCTTGCACTTAACATATCCTCATAAGCCCATGTGAACAAGTCTTTTGAAATTTCTGAGAAAATTCATTATCCCCTTGTGTTCCTCTAGAGATAAGATGGTTTCTATTTGAATCTCTTTAGGAATTTATTTTTTGTTTCGAGGTCAAAGACATTTCCTTTCTCGATTAAAGGTTGAGCCCGACTCTTATCTTCTTGTTCAGAAACGAAATTTATCAAATTATTAGTTAATTCGTTAATGCGCTCGAGGTATTCAAAAATTTTCTTTATCCGATCAATTTCAGATGGGGCATCAGACACCTCTATAGACTCGATGAACTAACTTGACTCAATAAGAAAGAGTAGACTCAATCTAAGGAAGACATGACCTTGCTGGAAAAAAGGACTCGAGCTAACCCAAATGACTCATGAAAACTCAAGACAAGTACCCACACGAGTTTGATTAAGACTGAGGACTGAGATATTGCTTATAATCGGTAGGATTGAATCACTATGATTTTCAAAGAACAACTAGACGATGTTGAGAAATTTTGAGATCATTTCTGACTGTTGATTTGATATTGACATTTACTCTAACTGACCGGATTTACAACCCTAGCTAGACGATGGACGATTGAGCTTAGACACAATGATAACCCTGAATCTCTTTGAAGGTGAATTTAACCAATTTTAGTGTCACCCCCTTGATAACATTTTAAATGAACCCTGAGATTTTATTGAATTTTGTGCACCAATCCATTAAACAATTCATTAATGTAATAATTATTCAGAAAAATAATTTTATTGCACTCTTGAAAAATATTGACAAATAATTTTTTCATTGAATAACAACTTCCACAAACATATTTCAATAATTTTTCACGCAAAAATAGATTTTATGTAAACCATTTTTTCTGAAAAATATTTTTCTTCCTTTTCTTCTTTTTGAAAACTTTTTGGGAAAGCATTTCCTTTTGGAAAATCTTATTCTTCCGGAAAATATTTTACTTTTGAAAAGCATTTCTCTTCTAGAAAACATTTTTCTTCTGGAAAACATTTTTCTTCTTTTAAAATGGGTTTAAAATCCGAATAAAAAAAAAGTTTGAATTTCATTTTGATTCAAATGGCTCGACCCATAATGATCATTGGATCGAGATGGACTGGGTCAAGTTTAAAATGGATTTTTTTATTGGGTTGGTGCACCCATTTTAATTTCCAAAAAATAACATTTTTGATCCTTAGGGACAATCATACACTCTGATCTCATCATCCACATCATTCACATTAATCACAAAGTCTCATAAGATTCCATTCAATGAACAACCCGGGAACACCCATGATAAGTTCGAGTTGTGACCTACTGGGAAGGTTTTTAGACTCTAAGCTTACTACGTGCAATGCATTTTTTATCTGGGCACCCTTGCCCAAGCACACCTATATACCTTTTCGATACGTGGTGACTTTGGTTTGATATACCGTATAGGTGATAATCTAAAATCTCAATTCACTTCTCTGAAGCCAAAAAAAGGCAGTTCGATCTCCAGTTGAGAGGTGGCGCACAATGCTGAGCAAGGGCCCACTTAAATACCTCTCGTCTAGAATAGACGTAGTCTATCCCCCTCGTACAGTAGGGTACAGCGGGGCAAGATCTTGCTTAGGCACCGGTTTTGACCAAGAAGTGCAATTGATATACTTAGACTATCTTTTATACCTACGGGTACGAGTCAAGAGTTGTAGCTTTCATAAATGGTTTGGCATCCCACGAGGGGACCGACCACGTACTAGTACTACGTTGGTAATCGGGACATGTGACTGTGTGGCTTACAATAGGTCAAAGGCTCAGGTCGCTCCAGCCTGGGTGCATCAACATACTTCTCAGAATCACCTGATCAGATGGTATTGATGCCCCCAGTTTGATATACCCTAAGGTACGTGACTGGAGTTGTGGGTTTTATGAATGACGTCGCATCTCCGAAGAGACCGGGCCACGCACTAGTGCCACGTTGGCTAAATGGGACGTGTAAGTGAGTAAAACAGTAAACGTGCATGTGGTGTGTGCAAAACAGGGTGGGGTGTGCCTGGGACCTTTTTCAAACAAATGGGCCCATGGATCCAATCAAACCAATCATACATTTAATCAAAA
Source organism: Akebia trifoliata (assembly GCF_017979445.1). Taxonomy (NCBI): domain Eukaryota; kingdom Viridiplantae; phylum Streptophyta; class Magnoliopsida; order Ranunculales; family Lardizabalaceae; genus Akebia; species Akebia trifoliata. The sequence goes on from NC_141378.1 coordinate 35,213,746, forward strand.
CCAAAATCATTCAAATCATATGAATATTCAATTAAGATCACATTATTCCCATCACATAAGCACATTAACATTACGATCAACATCAATCATGTATTTAAGCAAGATCATGGTAAATTAATCAATAAATATGGCATATGATAATGATCAAACAAACATTGCAATAGGCATAATTTTTATAATTTTTAAGGTCCAATCAATGATCACTTTTGGGTGATCCAAAATAAATCGAGATTCCAATAGGTGTTACATTGATGATAGAATGACAATGGTTGAGATGAGCTCACTCTCAAGAACATTAATTGTGCCAACATTAGATAAATTCAGATTTTCTGTGAATTAGGAAAATACAATCTGAACTTGCATCGATGACATCTAAGGCTCCCGATAACGAAATTGAGTGAACTCAAGTTCTAAATTAATCTAATCGATGAGATCTACATTTTATTAATAGGTGTCCAGACTTAGTTCTCACCAGAATGTTCTGTAAAAACGTTTTAACGTTGCTGTCCCAACTTTCATTCAGAAATAATTCCAGATTTACAGATTGAGCTTGCATCGATGATATCTAAGGCTTCCGATAACGAAATTGAGTGAACTTAGATTCTAAATTAATCTACTCGACGAGATCTATGTTTTATTAAGAGGTTCTCAGACTTAATTCTCACTAGAATATTTTCTAAAAAAGTTTTAACATTGCTGTCCCAACTTTCATTCAGAAATAATTTCAGATTTACAGATTGAACTTGCATCGATGATATCTAAGGCTTCCGATAACGAAATTGAGTGAACTCAGATTTTAAATTAATCTACTCGACGAAATCTATGTTTTATTAAGAGGCTCCCAGACTTAATTCTCACTAGAATATTCTCTAAAAACGTTTTAATATTTCTATCCAACCTTCATCATTCCATCATTTTCATAGGTCAATTTGAATATTTCATTATTTAGGGGTCATCAAAAAGTGATCCTTAATTGGAAAAAAAATGCAATACCCAAAATCATCTACAATCAAGACAAAAAATTAATAAACAGAAAAAATAAATAAAATAAATCCAACTAAATAATAAAAAAAATCTAGGTCATCTTGGCAATGCTCCAATACTTGGGGTTTTTCAAGTTTGATCCTCAATAGTCCCCAGCGGAGTCGCCACTGAAAGCGCCCTCGATCCGCGGGGTGCGCGGATCCGCTTTTGACTCTTGAGGTTTGGGAGTCGCCACCTAGTTATTGTGGTCTAGGAACCAAACTGACTTTAACATGGATAAAAAGAACTAATCTACCACAAAATATCTGAATTCGGGGATCATGTTACGGGGTTGGAAGGTGTTAGGCACCAACCCCGTCCGGCCAAAGCTGGTCTCTACTAACTTCCCAAATACATCACATTGCTAAAAACCTAGATAAAAATAAAAAAATTATATACCTTTCCGATAGCAAGGATTTTGTTCCCTCAGATCTGACAAAAAGAGCTCCTTGTACTGTACGCCCTTGCTTCGTTCTGTCTCCGGATTTGACTTCGGATCTCCTAGATCAAGGTATCTCCTTATTTTTGGATCTGAACCCTCCAAGCTTGTTGCGGATTTGAGGGTGTTTTTGGAGGGATTTTAGGTATTTTCTAGACTAAAATTGAAGGAGGGATGTTAGGTAAGGAGTTGGGGCTCCAAAACTAGGGTTTATGGGGGGCTAGGGGAGCTTCTAGACCTACTTCTCTTAGGGTTTATGATTTGATACGAAAATAGGGTGTGAGCACCTCTATTTATAGAATTTTTTTAAGGTTGATTTGGATAGAGTTAGTGTTTAATTAGAGATCTTTTAATTAGAGTTGTGTTTTAGTTAAAATTGTTTTAGGTAGAATTGTGTTTTAATTAGAATTGTTTTAGGTAGAATTATTATTAAGTTAGAACTCTATTAGATAGAGTTATTATTTAATTAGAATTCTATTATGACTTTTGGTCTTATTTGATTGACTTTTAATGTTTTGACTTTAGTCTTAATTGATTGACTTTTAATATTTTGACTTCAGTCTTGCTTAATTGACTTTAATTTTGACTTTAGTCTCACTTGATTGACTTTAATACTTTGACTACAGTCTTGCTTGATTGACTTTAAATTTTGGAGAACCCCCTTCCATTATTTCTTTAATTCTTTGGACCCCCAAATGGAGGGGTCCTTAAAGAAATATCCCACGAACCCTCAACAATTTTACCCGAAAGTCCGATTGATCGATTTTTTAGGTTCAAATTTTTAAATTAATTTCATCAATGTTTCACTTTAATTATTTAATATTTTATTTATTAATTTCGAATTTTTTAATTATGAAAATTGTGAAATTACCGTTTTGCCCCCGGAGAGGACTTTTCACGTTTCAAGTCGGTTTTTAATGTTCTAGGATGTTTTAGAATTGGTTTTTCGTAAGGAATTCAATGAGAATGTTGGTTTGTGTCATTTATGAAAATTTTTATGTGAAATGATTGTGAACTTTATGAGGGGCATTTTCGTAATTTTGTCAAATTCTGTTAAAATTGGTGAAATGATTTATTTGATTCCGATTTGTTATTTTATGTGTTCGAGAGAGTTTTCCTAAGCGTAACGTAGGCTCTAGGGTTGTTTTGAGGTTAGGGGTATTTTGGTAATTTGGTAATTTTTTAGTGATTTTTATCGTGAAGTTTCTTTTTGGTCTGCAAGATGATGATTTCTATGTTTCTGGGGTCGTATTTTCCTAGCGTAGCGTGGTTTCTAAGGTTTTGTCAATTCGAGATACCTCATCCGGATTTCTGAAACACATCTGGTAACAAAATAAAGCAATGGAATACACATCCATCATTGGGAATCATTGCAATCGGATTGACGAGTTGATTAATCAGGCGAGTGCAAAAATGAGGTGTCTACATGATCGACAGGCCTTATTCCTTCTACTACAGAGTGATCTGCCAAGTATTCTGCTACAGCTCTCCCCTTGATGGATTTCTATGTAACATGCGTGATGTCAAACTCTGATAGCAACAATAACCATCGTGCGGTTCTCCCTGTCAACGCCGGCTTCTCGAAAAGATACTTGAGAGGATCCATTCGAGATAATAGGATAATTGAATGAGACAGCATATAGTGCCGGAGTCTTTGAGTAGCCCATACCAATGCTAAGCAAGTTTTCTCGAGAGATGAATACTTTCGTTCATATTCTAACATTTTTTTATTGATGTAGTATATAGCCCTCTCTTTGCGAGTATCTTTGTCATACTGTGCAACCATGGATCCCATAGCTTCTTCTGTGACTAACAGATAAAGAAGAAGTGGTTCACTCGGTGTAGGTGGGACAAAAATAGGTGGGTTTAAGAGATACTCCTTGACTTGGTCGAAAGCCTTTTGACATTGTTCATTCCAAATTGTCGGTTCATTCTTCTTGAGAAGCTTGAAAATAGGTTCGCAGACGTTGGTGAGTTGAGCGATGAATCTGCTAACATACTGGATTCTGCCCAGAAAACCTCGAATCTGCTTTTCAGTATCGAGTGGTGGCATCTCTTGGATAGCTTTAATCTTCACAGGGTCTACTTCGATCCCTCTCTGACTAACCACAAATCCCAATAGTTTTCCAAAAGTTACTCCAAATACACATTTCTGTGGGTTGAGGCGGAGTTGGTACTTTTGAATCCTTGTGAGAAATTTTTCTAACGCAGTAACATGCCCTAGTCGTTCTTTTGATTTGACTATCATATCATCTACATAGACTTCGACCTCCTTGTGTATCATGTTATGTAGTAAAGTCGTGGCTGCTCTTTGATAGGTAGCTCCAGCGTTCTTCAAACCAAAAGGCATGACCTTGTAGCAGAAGGTCCCCCACTGTGTGATGAATGAAGTTTTTTACATATCTCGAGGGTCCATTTTTATCTGATTGTACCCTGAAAATCCATCCATGAAGGACAACAACGCGTGTCCTGCTGTATTATCCACTAGAACATCTATGTGTGGTAAAGGGAAACTATCCTTTGGTCTTGCTTTGTTTAGGTCTCTAAATTCCACACACATCCTCACTTTTCCATCCTTTTTCGGTACTGGGACGACATTAGCAATCCACTCAGGGTATTCTACTACTTCCAAAAATCCAGCGTTAATCTGCTTCGTAACTTCTTATTTGATTTTCAAAGTCCATTCTGGCTTCATACGTCGAAATTTCTGTTTGATTGGTCGAGCATCAGGATATAATGGAATCCGATGTTGGACAATATCTGTGCTTACCCCCGGCATATCCTCGTAAGACCACGCGAATACGTCTTTGAACTTTCTGAGTAAATCTACTATCCCTTTGCGTTCATCAGGAGATAGAGTGACCCCTATCCGAATTTCTTGAGGACTTTCTTTTATTCCGAGGTTGATAACCTCTACTTCCTCTATTAGAGGTTGAGCCTGACGTTCCTCTTCTTGTTCAAGTAATTTGATTATTTCAGGAGGAGGTTCTTCGTCAGAAGACTTTCCCTTCGAAGCCAGATTATTAGTTAAATTATTATTGCACTCAAGGTAATAAAAAATTTCTTTCATTTCATTAAAAAGAGATGGGGTAACAGGACTAATTGCAGACTTGACAGACTCACTTGACTCAGCAGGAAAAACAGACTCACTAGAAATAACAGAAACAACTAACTTACTCGACTCAACAGAAATAAAGGACTCAACTGGCATGTCAGACTGAACAGGACTAATGGGACCGATAGACCCAGCCTTAACATGCAACACAGGACTGATTACATGATAATTTGATAGAGACCCAACAGCGGATTTGATTACAGACTGAGGATTTGGGATCCCTTTCTCAACTGACAACACTAAAACACTATGGTCTTCAATGAATAGCTGATCGATGTTGAGGGAGTCCAGATCGAGCTGCCAGTCTTCAACTTTCTTCTCCTTAATTTCTATGCTTGCTTCCTTTTCAGGCCATTCCATGCCAAAGAAGATTTCAAACCCCGGCAAACGAGTACCTGTGATGTGATCAATGAAAGGCTCTAGGAACCCACAGTAACGAAAATCTTCTCCTTCTTTCACAAAATAACCATTGAGGGTCTTTCGATAGGGCTTCATTTTAATGAGATCTATGGTATGCCTTTGCCTTTTAGCAATGGCCTTATCCCATTTTGTCTTCCAGTATTGGGCCCAATCTTCCTTAGTATGTTTATATCTTAGTCCGAATGTGCCGATGACCTCTTTAATCACTGGTGCCTCCTTAATACGTTGCTGCTTGCGACCTAAGCCCATACCAGGGAAGAATCTCATTTTCTTGAATATATTGGCCATGTAGCAATTAGAGGTATTTTCCATTGGAAAATATTCTTTCATAGCTTGATCCCATTGGATTGAGCATATCTTTTCGAATTCGAACCCACTAAGTTCTATCCTCTGTTGTTTTGGCTGAATCTCAAGCAGTGGCTCATCCTTAGCTTCAGTACTATTTACGATCCCTACAATTTCAGCGTCTCCATGAAGAATAATTACTAGCCCATCGTTGATAAACTTGACCTTTTGGTGTAGCGTAGAAGAGATGGCTTTGATTTGGTGTAACCATGGTTTCCCTAACAGTAAATTGAAAGAAGACTGGATGTCAATAACCTGAAATTTCACAGAACATTCAGCTATGCATGTGGACAATCGAAGGTGCAAAATTCCCAGTACATCTCTCTTGGTGTTATCATAGGCTCTAACACCTTGATTAGTAGGTTTGAGATCTTCAGCCTTAAACCCGAGACAAGTAGCTATTTTCAGCGGGCAAACGTTCAGTGCACTCCCGTTATCAATCAAAACCAGAGGTACCCTCATCCCGTTACAGTCAACTGTAATGTGCAATGGCTTAGTGTGGCTTGTCCCTTCTTTTGGGAGATCTGAGTCCGAGAAGGATAGGATATTCTCCACGTAAGTTACCCCTACTATACTGGCCAGCTGATCTGGAGAAGTATCAAGGGAGACTTGGACTTTGTTTAGTGCTTTGAGCACAGCCTCCCTATGAGCAGTGGAAGCCATGAGTAAACCCCATACCGAGATATTGGCCCCTGATTTTTTCAACTGCTTGATCACAGAGTTATCTTCTTCGATGCTCTCCTTAGTGGGATTTTCTCTTTCTTTTCTTGCCAGGGTTGCAGGATTATCAACACAGAGTTCTTGTGGCTTAAAAACTCTTCCCCCTCGAGTCATATGTCTAACTTCATCACAGGAAAGGGAGAAGGGCTCATCTTCTTTAGTCAATAAGTATAGATCTTCGTCTGTTAAAGGTAGAGGATTTTTCAGATTCATTTGAGCCAACAGGAAACTAGAAAATGTGGGACTATCGTAACGGGGCGGGGATAAACAATATGTATCATCCGAGGTTAAGTCAAATGGTTCATAGTTCGTAGTGAAAACCTCATCAGTGAAGGCTATCCCGGCAAGGGGGTAACTAGGCGGTTTAACTTGGATTGGATGGATGAGAGAAACAGGGTCGAATAGTAACGGGATGTGAGAAACCATGTTCAGGGTTGGTGGAGGTTGATAAGTAGGAAGTGGATTAGTGGTGACATTTGGTGGGCTAGGGATGGTGACCTTTTTGTTGTCAATAAGGTTTTGAATGGCATGGCGCAAGGTGATACATCGATCCGTGTGATGGCCAGGATTTTGATGGAACTCGCAGAACACGTTAGCATTGTGTCCAGCTGGTAAGGGATTAGGTAAAGGTCGGGGTTGGATAGGGGTAAGAAGCCCTTTTTTCATCAATTTATGAAGCGCTGCAGTGAGACTCATCCCTAGATTGGTGAACTGACGCAAAGTTCGAGGTTGACTTGGGTGAACCTGGTTATTAGTCCGGGCTGGGGGTTGAGCTGGGGTAACTGAGGTATTGGCGATGTAAGTATGGTTGATATTGGATTTGGGAACATATGGTTTCTTAGGCTTGTTATCTGAGGGGTTAGAAAGGATCCCAGAGGCAAATGCATCCTCGAGTTGGCTTCCGGCTTGTAACAAGGATTCAAAAGTAGGAAGGTATTGGGCCACTAAGTGCTGAGCATATCCTTGAGAGAGATTTTTTAGGATAATCGCTACTTGTTCCTTCTCCGACGGTCTATCCCACATTTGAGAAGCCTTGGCCCTCCAGCGACCAATGAAATCAGTGAATGTCTCCCCGTTTTTCCGTTTAGTTGCTTCCAAATCCCTTCTTGAGGTCTCAATTTCAGTACTATATTTATACTGATGCCAGAAGGCCTTTGACATGTTCTCCCACAGTAACTAGATCTTGAGACATTAGCCAACGTAGTACTGATCCTGATAAAGTTCTTTGGAACAATAATGTCATTTGTTCGTCGCTGAGCCCCATAGTGCGCATGTTGGTAACATACACCTTAAGATGCGTTTTCGCACACCCTGTCCCACTGAACTTGTCCATTTCAGGCATCACAAACTTCTCTGGCAAATGGATTCTAGGGATGCGATTCAGAGCTTCGATGCTTGCTGCATTTCATCAATACCCTTTATACTCTTCATAGCTGACTCCAATTGAGGCATTCTATTAGATAACGTCGGATTTTCATCAACATACTCTTCGTCTCCGTCGAGCTCGAAGATTTCACGTGGACGTTTCTCTTCAACATTTTTCCCCTTTGGGTCATCTAAAGGAATTCCCGTCAATTCTGAGGTCTGTTCAAACATTTCCACTTTGCCTTTTATATTGTTGATATCATTTGCAAAGGCTGCCAAGATCTTACGGATCTCTGTGAGCTCAGATTCTGACGCCATCTCTACTTGTTGACTTGGTACTGTGGTTCGTTCTAACCGACTGGACTTACGACTCCAACTAGGAGGTGGACGCTTGAGTTTGGGCGCAATGATAATCCTTTATGACCCCATCAAAGGTAGATTTAGTCAATTTCAGTATTACCCCCTTGATAACATTTTTAAGTATCATTTTATTGAGGTTTGTGCACCAATCCATTAATTAATCCATTCACAAAATAAGTATTCGAAAAGGAAATAAATATTTATTTAAAAAAGAAAGATAGTCTTATTGGCAATGAATGACAAATAAATATTCTTATTAAAACATCTTTCAACAACTTTGACTTGAATTATTTTTACATGGACACTTGGCTTTGTCTTGATGGTCATCAGGATTGCTGTCAGGCTTGACCCTCTTGGCTCTAACAACTGGCTCTTTGAATTCTGCTGGTCCGTCTGGATACCCTATGGTGCGCTTGTTCCAAGCTTTCTCAATGAGGTGTACTAACTTTTCAGTTAAAGGCTCGGGGGGAAAAAAAGCTTTGTGCTGGGGTAAAGATAACTCTATAGGTACGTCGTACTGTTCTGGGATTAGATTAGGATGGTAAAAAGATGTTTCTTCTAAACCAATCAGACGAACATAGTAGGATCCTTTGGTTCCTAGAACAGGGGGATCAGTCATCCACCAAGGGCACCTAAAATCGATATGACAGGCAAGGCGAGAGTCTAGCCATTTACTCTAAGCTTTGACTGAGTTGTGACGCACTAACAGGTTTCTCTTGGAAAAGTGTTCTGGCCCATATTCGAGGTTTGAAGGAACCTCTACAATTTTGAGACGGTCGCAAAGCCACATATAGAGTAAGTAGGGGCTTCCTTTAAAGCTTTCCCGCTCACCATTTTTTATGGCATCTAAACCTGAGAAAGTTTCAGCTAGAATGAGAGGTACCGGGTTGGCTTTCCTTGAGAGTTGAGAGGCTATATCTATGAAGGACTCAGGGATAGTTTGGCCATCACTATTGGAGGTCAGTATGTATTGGGCTAGGATTCCTAGGCACAATCGATAATCTCTAGTAGCTCACCAGGCTTCGGGTTTTACATTGATAGGGTGACTGCGGGAGCGATACGGGCCCAGTAAAGGTACTAAGTTCAATCTCCCGTCATGGACTAAGACCTTGGCTTCTTCCTAAGAAATGTTTAGTCCTGTGGCAAGTTCACCAGAATATCAAGTCTTCAATGAGGGCCTGACTAGAGGTCCTGAAGTGGATATCCTCATGATGCCACAATAATCCTCGTGAGTGGGGCACAAATGCATATACCCCATATGGAATATGTGAAGATAGGGGTTCCATCGCTTAGCCATAGCATGTAAGAGGATCCAGTCTATCTCAAACTCATGGAAGTAAAGAGCACTCCTCAACATGAATCTCCCAAAATTGATCTTCTCTACAGGGTGCATTCCTATGACGGTTGTTTTGACTAACTGATCGATTGGGTTATCGCCTACGACTAGCATCCTGGTTTGACACAAAAGGGTATTTTAGTACTCTTCCAAAGTCCATGTAAAAGATCAATTTTTTATTTTCTTTTGGAAAATCTTGTTCTTATGGAAAATATTTTCTGGAAAATATTTTTTCTTGGAAAACATTTTTTCTAGAGAACACTTTTTTTTTTGTGGAAAACTTTCTTTTCTAGAAAATATTTTCTTTTTCTTCTTTGAAAATTCAATTTCCATTTTGATTTAACTGGCCGGGTCCACCATGATTGTTGGATCGGGATGGACTGGGTCATTATTGTAAACGAATGGATTCTTTATTGGGTCGGTGCACCCATTTTAATTTTCAAAAGTAACATTTTTTATCCTTGAGGACAATCATACACTCTGATCTACATCATTCACATCATTCACATACATTCATCAATCAGTAGGCTCCGTTCAATAAACAACCCGGGAACACCCACGATAAGTTCAAGTCGTGACCTACAGGAAAGGTTTCTAGACTCTAAGCTTACTACGTGCAATGCATTTATATCTGGCCACCCTTGCCCAAGCACACATATATACCTCTCGATATGTGGTGACTTGGTTTGATATACCGTATAGGTGATAATCTAAAAACTCAACTCACTTCTCTGAAGCCAAAAACAGCCAGTTTGATCTCCAGTTGAGAGGTGGTGCACAATGCTGAGCAAGGGCCCACTTAAATACCTCTCGTCTAGAATAGACGTATTCTATACCCCTCGTACAGTAGGGTACAGCGGGGCAAGATCTTGCTTAGGCACCGGTTTTGACCAAGAAGTGCAATTGATATACGTAGATTATCTTTTATACCTACGGGTATGAGTCAAGAATTGTAGCTTTCATAAATGGTTTGGCATCCCACGAGGGGACCGACCACGTACTAGTACTACGTTGGCAATCGGGACATGTGACTGTGTGGCTTACAATAGGTCAAAGGCTTAGGTCGCTCCAGCCTGGGTTCATCAATATATCTCTCAGAATCACCTGATCAGACGGTATTAATGCTCCCAGTTTGATATACCCTAAGGTACGTGACTGGAGTTGTGGTTTTCATGAATGACGTCACATCTCCGAAGAGACCGGGCCACGCACTAGTGCCACATTGGCTATACGGGACATGTAAGTGAGTAAAACAGTAAACGTGCATGTGGTGTGTGCAAAACAAGGTGGGGTGTACTCGGGGCATTTTCAAACAAATGGGCCCATGGGTCCAATTAAACCATTCATTATAACATGAATCACATGAATATTAAAATACCAATCCGATCACATCACATCGACATTATGATCAACATCAAACATCTATTTCAAGCAAGATTGTGGCATGTTAGATAGGCAATTAACATAAACTAACAATATGGTTCGAATCATTGAAATAAGCCCATGGTTCCAAGTCTCACAAAAAATTTATATAGTCCAATCAACATAAATCTTGGGGCGACCTGAAATAATTCAAAATTTCTAAGGGTATTGAATTGAGGGTATAATAATGATCAATGAAATAAAGAGGATATTTTATTTTTATTTTTTTAATTTTTATTTAAAAAAAAGAGTTGATCTCAATGAAACCAAATAAGACAAAAAGATATACCCCAATGTTGTTGTCGGCAAACATTCAAGACTCGATTTTTCTTTTGAAAATATGATTTTTTTTTTTAAACTTTCTTATCGATTCAGGGCCTTGATGGAGGTATAATTCAATAAGTTAAACCCCTTAATTGACAGAAAAAATGTCTGAAAAATTGTGTTAAATTTGCAAGATCCGATTTTAACTCAAACTCTCGATCGATGCTTTCCAATTAATAAAAATCTGTAAAATAGGACAGGATTGGCTTAATGGAACAGCATGGTATAACAGATTTTCAGAACTAAACACGATTGACATTTAATCCCAATGACCTAGGTCGTAAGAATCGCTGTTATTAAATCGATATTTGGCCATTAACGTTGTTGGTTATCCAGAACCGAAAGCGCAAAAGAGAAATAACCGATAACTTGGATAGAGTTAATCAAGCAAAAAACGCAGAGAAAACATAACATGTCCGAGTTGCAGTCTTATAAACTCATGGAGTTTCATGAGGATAAATTTTCACCTCAGCCTACTGCGATGAAAATTCTCTCCATGACCTGTCTCTTGATAATTCCGGTCTTTTGTTTGAAAGAAAGAGAGAGAAACCGAGATTGAAACAAATCTCCATAGAGATCCTCACATTCGAGATCAACAGCATCTCCCTCACTAAAAACGACTGATCGGCAAAAGAAACAGCCACCAAACTCGAGACTTGAAACGATATTTGAGTGAAAAAGAAACTCAGGAACAGCTCCCTACCAGTCCCAAAAAACAGCCAAAAAAATCAAAAAAGGAAAACAATGTTTGAGTTCTCTGATCTTAATCGAATCTCCCATCTCGTAAAGAAGACAACGCCCCCTACCAGTCCCCTAGTTCACCATTACTTGTTCGATCAAGAAAAAATCAGGATGAGGGCTACCCCGATCGGTTGATACTTAGATCGATCGAAATTTGCAAACCAAAGCATGGTTTAGGAACACTCGAGGAGCAAGGTTCTTCGGTCTTTGTTTGAGACCGATGGAACCAAGTGGGGAAGACGATGTTCTCTTAAAAGAACTGATCAAATGGGTTGAAAACAAAGTAAAAAAGATTTTTTACTTATAACACCCCATCAATTAAATTGAGAAGTTAAGGGTCCAATCATTAAAAATGGCTTTTTACAGGAGACACACCGTCCTAAAAAAAACAGCAAGCTGTAGCAACAGAACCTCTAAAAAAAACTCTTTCTCTTTTTTTTGTTTATCATTTTTTTCACTTTTCTTTTGTTTGCTATCTAACGGTAGAACTTTGCAAAAAAAAAAAATTAAAAAAAAAAAAACTGAACACCTAAACAAACTAAAAAAACTCTTTTTTTTATTTTTATTCTTTTATTTTTAAAAAACATAGTCAAATAACCGAAAAAGAAATCGTCCGTTATATACAAAAACAAATCGACGTACCTAAAAAAATAAAAAAACAAATAAATAAAAGATCCCCTTTAATTCATTATTTCACCCTCAATAAAATTACCCTTTGAAATTTAGCATTATTTAAAGTCACCCTAAGTGACTTTCGACTGAACTACAGAATAATATGCCAGGTTAACGCACCGACATCAAACCGAATAACTAATGATTGGACTAATAAACATAATAAATAAATAAAAACTGATAAACAAAAAGGAACAAACTAAAATTTAAATAAAACTAGGTCATTGGCAATGTTCCCATACTTGGGGTTTTTCAAGTCTAATCCTCAATGTCCCCAGTGGAGTCGCCACTGAAAGCGCCCTTGATCCGCGGGGTGCACGGATCCGCTTTTGACCCTTGAGGTTTGGGAGTCGCCACCTAGTTATTACGGTCTAGGAATCGATTAATGACTCTAAATAGATAAAGGACTAATCTAAAACAGAAAAAACTGAATCCGGGGATCATGTTACGGGGTTGGAAGGTGTTAGGCACCAACCCCGCCCGGCCAAAGTCGGTCTCTACTAACTTCCCAAATAAATTACATTGCTAAAAACCTAGATAATAATAAATAAAAAAAAGTTATACCTTTCCGATAGCGAAGACTTTGTTCCCTCAGATCCGACAAAAACTACTCCTTGTACCGTACTCCTTTCTTCGTTCTATCTCCGGATTTGATTTTTGATCTCCGAGGCAAGGTATCTCTACTTTCTTAGATCTAAATTCTTCAAGTTTGTTGTGGATTTTGAGATATTTTTGGAAGGCTTTTAGGCATTTCTTAGGCTAAAATCGAAGGAGGGATGTTAGGTAAGGAGTTGGGGCTCCAAAACTAGGGTTTAAGGAGGCTAGGGGGGCTTTTAGACCTACTTCTCTCAGGGTTTATGACTTGATACGAATATAGGGTGTGAGGACCTCTATTTATAGATTTTTTTTAAAGGGTAGATTTAGATAGAATTAGTGTTTGATTAGAGTTCTTTTAATTAGAGTTGTGTTTTAGTTAGAATTGTTTTAAGTAGAGTTGTGTTTTAATTAGAATTGTTTTAGGTAGAGTTGTGTTTTAGTTAGAATTATCGGTTTGCCCCCGGAGAGGACTTTTCACGTTTTAAGTCGGTTTTTTATGTTTCAGGATGTTTTAGAATCGATTTTTTGTAAGAAATTCAATGGAAATATTGGTTTGTGTCATTTATAAAATTTTTTGTGTGAAATGGTCATGAACTTTATGAGGGGCATTTTCGTAATTTTGTCAAATTCTGTTAAAATTGGTGAAATGATTTATTTGGTTTCGATTTATTGTTTTATGTGTTTGAGAGAGTTCTCCTAAGCGTAGCGTAGGCTTTAGGGTTGTTTTGAGGTTAGGGGTATTTTGGTAATTTGGTCAATTTTTAGTGATTTTTATCGTGAAGCTTCTTTTTGTTTGCAAAATGATGATTTCTATGTTTCTGGGGTCGTATTTTCCCAGCGTAGCGTGATTTCTAAGGTTTTGTCAGTTTGAGATACCTCATCCGGATTTCTGAAATACATCTGGTAACAAAATAAAGCAATGGAATACACATCCATCATTGGGAATCATTGCGATCAGGTTGACGAGTTGATTAATCAGGCGGATGCAAAAATGGGGTGTCTACACATCTTGTTTGATCAATACTGCCCATATTTCGTTTCCTTCCTGATTCGCAACTTCGTCAAAATACATCTTCCAACCTTATTCTTTGTCACTGTCTTCAACTTCTGTCAACAAGATGGTTTCATCTGGGAAACTTGTCTTTAATGGCTCATAGTCAGGTAAAGGATGCTCAGCTAAGTGGTCGACGATGGCTTGTCCCTTGATGGTTTTTTGAGTGACATAGGTGATGTCAAACTCAGATAATACTAATTGCCATTTTGCGGTGCAACCTGTCAGTGTTGGCTTCTCGAAGAGATACTTAAAAGGGTTCATAATCGATGAACTTCTTACTGAGATAGTAAATGGCTTGCTCTTTTCGACCTGACTCGTCGTGTTGCCCCAGTACACAGTCTATAGATGTTTCTTGTACTTAGATATACATTAGTAAAGGTCGTCCTGGCATAGGAGGAACCAAGACTGGCGGATTGAGTAAATATTTCTTTATTTTGTCGAAGGCTTCTTGGCAGTCTTCATTCCATGCTTTTGGTACATCCTTTATGAGTAGCTTAAATACTAGTTCGCAGATAGGCGTGAGTTGTGTAATGAATCTGCTGATATATTATATTCTGCCCAAAAATGTTCTGACGTCCCTTTTCGACACTGGTGCTTTCATTTCAAAAATGTACTTGGTCTATGCTGGATCTATCTTGATGCCTCTTCTACTGACGATAAAGCCTAACAATTTTCCTGATATTGCCCCGAAGATGCATTTTGCTAGATTCAGCCTTAGACTGTACTTCCTTAGCCGATCGAATAACCTTTTCAAGTTTATCAAATGATCTTCTTCCAAGTTAGACTTAGCAATCATGTCATCCACATAGGCCTCCATTTTCTTATAAATCATATCGTGGAATAAGGTCGTCATTGCACGTTGATAAGTTGCCCCGACGTTCTTGAGTCCGAATGACATGACTTTGTAATGAAAAGTACCCCAAGATGTGATGAATGCTATTTTCTCCTAGTCTTCTTATGTCATTTTTATCTGATTGTAGCCTGAGAAACCATCCATGAATGAGAACATACCATACCATGCTGTGCTATCGACTAAAGTGTCGATTTGGGGTAGTGGAAAATCATCCTTAGGACTGGTTTTGCTCAAATCCTGACAATCGATACACATACGTACTTTCCCATCCTTCTTTAGTACCAGAACGACATTAGCTAATCATTAAGGGTACGTGGAGACTGCGAGAAATCCTACTTGGAACTGTTTCATTACTTCATCTTTGACTTTGAGTATCCAATTTAGCTTGAGTCTTCTTACCTTTTGCTTGATCGGCTTGCTCCTAGGAGCGCTCGGCAACTTATGAACAACGAGATCTGTGTCTAAATCGGACATATCTCTGTAGGACTAGGTGAAGATGTCTTGATAGTTACATAGTAGTTCAACCATTTCTTACTTTTGCTGAGGGGTTAACAAAGTTTCGATTTTTGCAACAAGTGGGTCATCTTCAGTGCTGAGATTAACTAAGTCTGTATCCTCAATATTTGATTGAATACCTTTTTCATGTCGTTCTAGAAGGTCTTTGATTTCTTTAGGAGGGTATTCGACTTCATCCTCTGATTCTTCTTCAATTCCCATGAGGTCGAAGTCAAGTTCGAGATCAAAGTCATACTCATCCCTTTCATATTATGTTCTGTGCAAAATGTCCATTCGATTGAGACAAATTCCTTAAATTCTGAGAAAACTCTTTTTTAATTTTTGGAAGATATCTATTTTTTTGATTTTTTGAAAGTTTTTTGATTTTTGAAGATTTTTTGATTTTTTGATTTTTGAGTACTATTTTTCGGACACCTGAAATAAGAAGAGTAGTCATGCATTAGTAAAGATAAGGAGCCTTCAAAACATTCTTTCTCGAGAATGAGGGCTCATTATGATCCTCGGGCAACTTGAATTTGTTTAATAGCATTTTTTTTAGGCTGTGGTAGCCTCAAGGGTGATAGGGAATTCCTCCCAATTGTTCAAGGTTTCCCCTTCTCTAAAGGAGCAGATGAGATGAGAAAGTGATTTGTTGGGTTGTTTGGTCGGTGGTTCGGAGATGACCATGATCTCCGGTTGATTATTGTCAGAGTTGGGCATAGTTCCCCCCAAACTCGGCGGGATGATGATTGATGCCCAGTCGATGCCAGTGGGAAAGGGTGATTCTTTCTCTTAGCTCGTGGTGATTTCTACTTTGGTGGATTCTAGAGCAGTCTCTGATAGACTTTTATCAGAATCCCCATTGAATAGGATATCAATGCCTTCTACGAAGGATGGTTGGGAATCGATAACTAAGTCTTCTTGAATGTGCACAGGTTTGAAATTTACCGCTTTTGGCTTTCTTACTGGTTTTGTCGACAGTGGTTCTAATAAACTGTCAAGTCTGACTTGTGATTTTGGGAAGTTGATGTTGAAATGAGGAACTTTGCCCAGATTCCAGACATTAGGCTCACGATTTTATTTTCTAGCTAACCGAAGTTCCCTTTTTTTGTCGTTCATTTCTACAATATCCTTTTTCGGGGCCTAAATCCTAAATCGAAATAAGAAGTATGCTTTTTTGCTTCAACCGGCGTACTTTCCCTTTTCCTCCTGGTCCTAACCATTGCCTAAGTGGATAACCTACCTTTTTCAAGACCCAGTTAATCATCAGATTTGCCCTTGATAGTTCTGCCTTCACCTTCTCTTTCCTTTTTTCAGCATGGTTAACGACAGCAAACTGATAAAAATGGTATAATGCTTTGTTATTTTGTCATTTCTATATCAATGAAAGGGGACGTCCGGAGTTCTCCCAGCTAGGATTAGGTTCTCTACCAAGACGGATATCATCCTCTGCCCCATGATAAATTTGACTATTTTGTGCAAAGAGGAAGGCACTGCCCCAGCAATATAGATCTATGGCCTGCCCAGCAGTAAGTTAAAGGTTTTAGGTATCTCCATGACCTCAAATGTTACCTCGAAGGTGCAGGGTCCTATAGTGATTAGTAAATCTATCTCTCCCAGAGAGTCCCTTCTCGAACTGTCCAAACTTCGGACAACCTTATTGTTTGGTTTAACATGCGACCAGTTAGCATTAAGTTTTTGAAATATTTCGAGAGGACAGACATTGAGGGCTGAACTATTATCAATTAACACCCTTGCAACCATCATGCCCTTGCACATGACCATGATATTTAACGGTTCAACATGCCCCTGCCCCTCTGGCACGAATTCACTTTTTGTGAAGATGATGGGTTTGGGATCCATGATCTGACCCATTGTTTGTTCCAACTGTGCGGGTGAAGTGGTCGAAGGTACATGTGATTTTTCAAGAACTCTCAACAGTACTTATTGGTGTTCCTCTAATTTTTGCAGCAGACCTAGAATGCTGATCTGAGTCGACTGTTTGTTCAGTTGGTCCACTACATTATGCTCACTTTTGCAAATAAGCTTAATGAAGTTTGTTGCTTCTCTATCTAACACTTTCCCTATTTTTTCTTCCTTGTCCTCTTCGTTTATCTTATCATTTCCCTTTTCCTTTCTTTTTTCCTCATCCACTATTTCTTTTGTTGTCTCTTTTGTTTGTTTCCTGATGTTTATCCCTTTTACTAGCACTCTTTGGCACCTCCCAACTTTTATCATGTGGCCAATGTCGACCACCATCATTTTTTACATCGTCTCGACCCCTGCTAATGTGGTGATAATGGTCTCATAGCTCTAGGGGACTGTTTGGTTAGAGTTGTATGGAAATAGTTTTGGTGAGTGTATGGTGATTGGGGATGGATCGGATTTTACATTGAGAATAAG
The DNA here is from genome assembly GCF_017979445.1 of Akebia trifoliata. Taxonomy (NCBI): domain Eukaryota; kingdom Viridiplantae; phylum Streptophyta; class Magnoliopsida; order Ranunculales; family Lardizabalaceae; genus Akebia; species Akebia trifoliata. The sequence continues at coordinate 35,231,430 of NC_141378.1, forward strand.
AGGTGGCGATTGTGATTTGGATGTTGTGGTGATGGGGAGAGCTATTTGAAGGGATAATGGAGTGTAAGGAATAACGAGAGGTGGTCGTGAGGATGAATGGTAGGGTATGTGAAGGGGGGTCGAATCGAGTTTTGAGGATTTGGCGATGTATAGGGTATGATGAGTAGTGGTCGGATGGTAGCATTAGGAATTTGGTGAGTATGATAGATGGTGAGATCAGCCATTTTCAACGGCGATCGTGTATTTCGATGCTGGTTTGTCGTGTATTGGTTGACGGTGCTGAATGTTGACATCTCTAGCTCCCTTGTTAAGTGGATTCTAATCTTCGATCCAATAGGAACTATCAAAGTTGATGGATTAAAATCGAGTTCCCCAAGAATGACATTTACTCTGTGCCCACTTCCCCCTCCATTGTAAGTAGGTAGGGGGTTTTGGTTGATATTCTGTTGTTGAGGTGGGGTTTACGGGCCCATCCAGTATGAGAGTTTTTTTATCTATCAGGTTCTATACCTGATGTTTGAGTTGCCAGCACTGATCTGTAGAGTGCCGAGGAGCACCCATATGAAATTCACAAAACAAGTTGGGGTTTTATCCTGGTACTTTTTCAGCTTCTGGATTTGGTGGCCTTTTATTGAGATATTCTCCCTTGAACAAGATCGGGAGTAATTCTAATAATGCCATTGGCAATCTGGTAAATACCCTATTAATTTTATTAGGTCATGTTTGCTGATTCTGTTCATATTGTGGTGCGACCTATGTTGGCATGGTCTGTGGAGAAACCATCCGGAAAGGATTTTGTGGCACTGGAGCCCAAGTAGCTCGAGGTACTGGCTTCCAAGGGACTTGTGGTGCCGGTGGCCTCTAAATTGGGGCCTGAATAATGAGAAGTTGACTAGGTTGTACATTATTGACTTGCATTTCCTCTCTCTTTTTGACAAAAATGTACTGACTTTTTCTATGTCGATGTCCCTACTGCTGCACTTAGGGCTGTGAAGTCAAATATTAAATCAGCTCGGATATCATCCTCAACCTGGTCTATTACTTGAACAAGATTTGAGAAAGTACCAGTGGTATGCCCTACTAGATGGGTGTAGAACGAATGTCCCAATGTAGAGATAAACGTGGTGTTCATCTCTTATTCAGTCATAGCGGGTCATATCTGGGCGTACTCTTTTACTGTTTTCCTCTACTTCCTCATCATTCTAGCGATATCATTCCGATCCAACCCCATATCTATTTTGAAATTGTAGTTATGCCAGAACATCTCAGCCAAATCCTACTAGTTCTTGATAAGTGAGTGGTCCAACCCTGAGAACCATTTGAGAGCTGACCCGGTTAGACTTCTCTGAAACAACTGTACCAACAATCTATCATCCTCACCATATTGGAACATCAATCCGCAGTATAGTTTGAGGTGCAACAGAGGACACCCAACACCATTATATTTTTCAAATTCTGGGCATTTGAACTTAGCCAACAATTGGGCGTTGGGATAGAAGCAAAAGTCCCTGAATCTTGTCCCTCATAAAGTATTTGTACCCTTCATTCGTCTCATTTCCTCTTGGAAAGACTCAATCTACTGGGCCATTTTGTCATCAGTGGCATTTTTGGCCTCGGGTACCCGGAAGTCACACTCATCGTCTAGGATTACCACCGGAGGTGGTTGATTCTGTGGGATGTAAAGTGGAGGGCCCTGATACATTGGCACAATAGGAGGTGGAGTGGTCTGTTGATCTGGTCGTATTTGTTCAAGGGGTTCCATATTTGATCCAGATGCTTAGTGCTGAGTGGCTTGCGATTGTAGAAAGTTAATACTACTCAAAACAGCCATCAACATTTGTTCCTGTCTTTTTGTTGTTTCTACTAGCTTCGCTATCATTGCATTAGCTTTGACAAGTTCACTTGTTGCAGGTTGTGGGTCCTCTGAGTTGCTCATAGTTGATGTAGATCGAAGGAAATACGGAAGCTTCTCAAGGTGTTTGTACTTCTTTCATTTGGCCACCTTGTTCGTACAAAAGACCAAACATTACCAAAAGGAACATGCATGATGTTTTTATTAAGTTCAGTAATTATTTGGGATAACACCCAAAAGAAAAATTTTAGTTAGGTAAAAAAACTTGGTTCATCAGTGCGGAGTTGGATCGTTTGAGAAAAAAGAATTACATCAGCACGAGACTGTCATTAGCACGGAGCCGGTATCAACACGTAGTTGGAAGAACATTTTGAAAAAGAATTACATTAACAGAAGCTGGCATCGACATGAAGTCGGTATAATTAAAAAGTGATTGCATCAATACGAAGCTGGCATCAGCTTGAAACTGGCATCAACACGGAGTTGGTAAAACATTTTAAAAAAAATTATATCAGCCGAAACTGGCATTGACACGGAGTCGGTAAAACAAAAAAGAGAATTACATCAGCATAGGGCTGGTATCGACACGGAGTCGGTAAAACATTGAAAAAAGAATTACATCAACTGGAACTAGCATCGACACGGAGCCAATATAATTAAAAAGTGATTACATTAGCAGGAAATTGGTATCAGCACGGAGCTGGCATCCACACAGAGTTGGTAAAATATTTTGAAAAGGAAATTTCATCAACACGAGACTAGCATCAACACTGAGTCGGTAAAACATTTTTTTAGAAAAAATTGCATCAGCCGAAGCTGGCATTGACACGAAGTCGGTATGACATTTTGTAAAAGTAGATTTAACTGAAATAAGTTGAGTTGTTTGATTGGTTGTCATCCTTGTTAGATCACTGACAGGTCATGGGCTTGATTCGAAATCGGATATGGGTCGTGGACCCATTTCTAAGTGGATATGGGTCGGGAACCCATTTGAGGTGGATTATCAATTTATGTGTTATCCCTTTGATAATATTTTGGTGAATTCTAATATTGAATTTTGTATACCAAACCATTAAATAATTCATTTATGCAATGATCATTCAAAAGAAACTGAAAGAAAATAATTTGATTGGATTATTGAAAATTATTGACAAATAATATTTTCATTGAATAACAACTTTCAATAATTCTGACTCAGATTATTCTTTACATAGACGCTTTGGCTTTGTTTTGATTGTCATCAGGATTGCTAGGACAATTAGGCTTTCTTCTCTAGGTTCTAACGACTGGCTCTTTGAACTCTACTGGTTCATCTGGATATCCTAAGGTGCACTTGTTCCAAGTCTTCTCTATAAGATGCACTAACTTTTCAGTCAATGGTTCGGGAGGAAAGAATTCTTTGTGTTGAGGAAGCAAAAACTCTATAGGCACTCCGCACTATTCTAGGATCAAGGCAGGTTGGTAAAAAGATGTCTTCTCCAACCCAATCAAACGGACATAATAGGATCCTTTGGTACCTAAAATAAGGTAGTCAGCCATCCACCAAGGGCATCTCAAACCAATAGGATGGGCAAGGCGAGAATCCAGTCATTTCCTTCAAGCCTTGACTGAATTGTGATGCACTAACATGTTTCTTGTGGAAAAGTACTCTGGTCTATACTCGAGGGTTGAAGGAATGTCCACAATTTTAAGACGGTCGTAAAGTCACATATAAAGTAGGTGATGGCATCCTTTGAAACCCCCTTCCCTCATAATTTTTTATGGCATCTAGACTTGAGAAGGTTTCATCTAGAATGAGAGGTACACGATTGGCTTTTCTTAAAAGCTGGGAAGCTATGTCTATGAAGGACTTAGTGACAGTTTGACTATTACTTTTGGAGGTCAGTATGTATTGGGCTAAGATTCCTAAACACAACCGATAGTCTCTAGTGGCTCGCCAAGCTTATGATTTTCCATTGATGGGATGATTGTGGGAATAGTATAGACTCAATAAGGGTACTAAATCCAATCTCCCATTATGGACTAAGGCCTTGGCTTCTTCTTTTGAAATGTTTAGGCATGTGATGAGGTCACCAAAATATCCTATCTTCAATAAAGGCCTAACTAGAGCACCTGAGATAGATATTCCCATGATACCACAATAATCTTCACGAGTAGGACACAAGTGTATTTGCCCAATGTGGAAGATATGAAGATAAGGGTTTCAACGTTTAGCCATGACGTGCAAAACGTTCCAATCTATCTCAAACTCGTCAAAGTACAAGGCACATCTCAACATGAATTTCCTAAAGTTGAATTTCTCTACGATGTGCATCCCCATAATGGTTGTTTTGACCAACTAGTCGATTAGATTATTGCCTGCAGCTAGCAGCTTGAGTTAACACAAAAGAGTATTTCATTACATTTCCAAGGTCCATGCAAAACATAACTTTGTAAGTCCCTTTTTTGCAACAAATCTTTTGTAAATCATTTTTCCTTTTCTTTTCTTTTGAAAAATATTTTTCTTCTTTTGAAATGGGTTGGGACCCGAAAAACTTGAATACTATTTCGACTCAAATGGTCTGGTCCATCATGATCGTTAAATCAAGATGAATTGGGTTATTATGAATCACTGCCATATTCAAAATGGATTCTTTATTGGGTTGGTGCACCCATTGAACAAATAATTTGATTATCTTGAGGAAAAAACTGTAACTTCCTGATCTCACCAATTCTTAATGTCCATTTTTGATAAGTAACCCAGGAACACCTATGATAAGTTCGAGTCGTGATCTATGGGAAGGTTTCTAGCCTCTAGGTTTACTACGTGCAATGTAATTTATCTGCCCATCCTGGCCCAAGTGCACCTATATACCTCTCGAGCTTATTCAATCAGATAGTACGTGGTGACTTGGTTTGATATACCGTATAGGTGATAATCTAAGACTCCAACTCACATATCTGAAGTAAAAAACAGCCAGTTTAATCCCCAGTTGAGAGGTGGTGCACGATGCTAAGTAAGGGCACTCTTAAGTCACCTCTCGTCTAGAATAGATGTCGTCTATCCCCCTAGTATCGTAATACATCGGGGTAGGATCTTGTTTAGGCACTGATTTTGATCAAGAAGTTTAATTAGTGAACTTAGATTACTTTGATATATCGTATAGATACGAGTCTAGGGTTGTAGCTTTCATAAATGGTTTTAACATCCCACGAGGGGACCAACCACGTATTAGTACTTCGACAATCGGGACATGTGACCGTGTGGCTTAAATAGGACAAAGGCTCAGGTCATTCCAGCATGGGTGCATCGATATACCTTTCAGAATCACATGATCAAACAGTATTGATGCCCCAATTTTATATACCTTACAGTATGTGATTGGAGTTGTGGTTTTCATGAACGACGTCGTATCTCCGAGGAGATTGGACTACGTACTAGTGCCACGTTAGTTATTAGGGACATGCAAGCGTGCCATGCAATAAAGTAAATGTGCTAGTGGTGTGTGCACATAGGATAGGATGTGCTCGGGGTATTTTCTAGAAGAATGGGCCCATGGGCCGAATCAAACCATTAATACATGGATGCCACATAGATCAAAGAAGGCCAGATCCATTACATCCACATTAAGATCATGTAGGCACATTAAAATATTCCTATAGAGACCATGGTTTTTTAGATAATTAATCAACAAAGATAGCACATCCATAGTTAAGCATTGACTAGTCCATTTTTTTCATTTTTTTTTCATTTTTCTTTTATAATTTTTTTTTCATTTTTGTTTTAAAAACGAATAAACTAACATAAAATGACTTTTTTTTGTCCAACTAAAGATCGTTTTGAATTTCCATTTTGATCAATCAAAAAGTGGCGAGCGGTACGCCTAAGTTTAATGAAAAAGTGATCTATTTGATCTTTAGAAACTTTAAAACTCAAAACAAAAATAAAGTCCAAGAAGAAAGTTGCCAAGACTGACGTAGGGAACAAGTTGAGCAAAAAAATTATTTTTTTTAACTTTTTAATTTTTTTTATACTCATTTTGAGGCACATTGCCTCTGGTTTTTCGCTTGGGCTAAAAAAAAATTTCTTATATTTTTTTTATACTCATTTTGTATCCCTACAAGAAGTCGACCAAAAATGTTAGTAGAAACAATAGTAAACGGACTCGAAAATCGATTCTGACTTGTCAAAATCTAGCTAACTTTGTCACATTTGAAAGAAAATTTTGTTTTACCCCAAATTGATATGCTATAATGGTTAATTCGGAGATTGGACCAGAAAGTTACAACTAGTTTAAGTTTGGCTGTCCACTTGGCAAAAAAAAATATTTTTTTAGTCCAAATTAAAGGTACATTGCCTCTGATTTTTGGCTTGGGCCAAAAAAAATATTTTTTCCATTTTTTATTATTTTTTTGATGATATGCATGAATAACAAAAAAAATAATCGGATAACTAAAGAAAAATAAATTCGATTTCTCCCTTTTACCCAAGGGAGTAAATAAAGAAAAATAAACGTACCTAAACAACAAACACAACAAAGTTAGCTTGCAAATAAGAATATTTTGTATATTTTTTTTATGATAAAAAAAAATTGGCCCAGTTGACACGAGGGTAGAGCCTACATATCCCTAGTGGAGTCGCCAAGCTGTGGACACGAGATTTATTCAATTTTGAATATATCAACCACTTTGGGGGGGTTTAGAGTCACCACCATTCATATTTGAAATGGGTGTGAATGGTCACTCGGATTGCCTTCTTTCGAAAATTATGTTTTTTGGCATTTGATGACTCTCGTACGAATATGGTACATTTGTTCCAACTTTTGATTCAAGGTAAGGGGGTCCGTTTTATGGAGTAGGGAAGGTGTTAGGCACCCTACTCCATCCATCGTTGGTGGTAACCTCGAACTCGGTCTATTCTAAAGGAAAAGAAAAAAAAGAGTTGAAAAAATCTGACATGTACCCTCGAAGATGAGGGACTTAGATATTGGTTCAAATCATTGAGGGCACCCTTATTGAAAAAGAGGCACCTTTTAGGATTCAAACTATTTGTGGTGTGTATGTGTAGGTGTAGAGAGGGAGAGAAGTAGAAAAGGGAAGTCAGGAGAGGAGAAGGGGGGTGATCCTTGTCCAAAGCCCACCTTGTTCTTCTTGACCTTTTTTTACTTTCATTGACTTGCTTGAGAGAGTTGAGAGTTGAGAGAAAATTGAGAGTTGAGTATTAAGGGTTGAGTATTGAGGGTTAAAAGTTGAGGTGAATTAAGAGTTGAGAGTAGAGAATTTTTTAGATGTAACTTTTTTCAAATTTCTATTAAGTAGTGAGAGTTGAAAATGAGGGGGGTTTTATAGAGTTTGGGAGTTATTTTTAGGGGTAAGATGGGGTGAAATGTTGAGAGAGTAGAGAATGGCAGGAGTTTTGAAGGTGGAGGGTATGAAATTTAGAGCTAGAATGAGGGTAGTGTGTAATGAAGGTAAATGGGTGATTTTTGACTCAAATGATTTGGATCCTACACAACCCATTTGGGTGGAGTGTTTGGTGAGGTGAGATGATGAGTGTTTAAGAGGGTGATTGTGATTGAGTAGTGTTTGGTTTAAGAAAATGGAGGGTGTAAAAGGGTGAGAGAGATGGTGATATATGGTAAGATGTGTGAAGGTTAGGGATTTAGATTTAATTGATTGGAGAGAATTGGTGTTTGATTTGAGAGGAGGGGTGTAAGTTTAAGTTGTAGAGATAGGTTTGTAGGTAATGATAAGGGTAGATTAGGGGAAGGTGATGGTTAGTTAGTAGAGAGTGATAATAGTATGTTAGGGGGGTATGGGTTGATGTGATTTTTTTAGAAAAAAAGTAATAGGGTAGTTAATTTTTTAGGGAAAGGAGATGGGAGTTGGTGGTTTGACGAGGGAGGTGAGATGGGGTGATGACATGTGTTATTTTTTTATGAAAAAGTGATGATTGGTTTGATGTAGGCAGTGGTTTGTGGGTGTTGAGGGTTCATGGGCTTCGGATAATTTGATTTTGAGAGCAGAGCATTGAATGTTGTGGAGAGTGGTGGGTATCCCAAGTCTTATTTTGTATTTATTTATTTTTTTAGAGATTTTACGAATCCTCAGTTTGATCAAAATGCCACATGTTGGCGAATTGGGCTTTTTAGGCCCGTTGGTGACTTTTATTGAGAATCGAGTATTTTTGGGATTCGGGAGTGGAGCGTTGAAGGTGGGAAGGTAGTGGGTATCCCAATTATTTTTTGTGGGCCCATTAGACCTTTAGGGGTCTTAGGGACCTCGGTTCAAACAAAATATCATTTTTTTAATGATTTGGGCCTTTTAGGCCCGTTGGCAAATTTTGTTGAAAAATCAATATTTTTGGACCCTTACAAGTAAGGGTCCGTTCAAATTTGGGTGTCTACACTAAGCGTGCATAATTTTATGTCGCATGACCAGGAGAAAGAAGAAAATAAAATTTGAAGATAGAGGGAATTAGGAGGTTTCTCACAAGCTTTTGATTTTTTTATGCTCATCATTAAGAATCCACAACAATCGGGTGACGAATCGTCAAGTCAGACGGATGCAAAAATGGGGTGTCTAAATATAGTTCTTCTAATTTTAGGTTGACTTTCTTTAATATACCTATCAATACTTAAAACGTCAATGAGTTGTGTACTGGGAACCATGAAGAGTAAGATGCAAAAAACAAGTTATATATTATCTTAGTAAGAAATTCGTAGATTATGAGGCAAAATATACAGTTCTTGAGAAGTCATGTTGTCCCCTCGTTTGGGTATCTCAGTGACTATGACACTACCTATTAAGCTATCATGTCAAGCTCAGTGGTCGCATATATCTTCTAAAGTACCTATTGGAAAAATTTGCATTAATCGGTCGCACTGCAAAATGGCAACTTCTTTTATCTGATTTTGGCATCACTTGTGTCACTCAAAAAGCCATCAAGGGGTAGGCTATTGCTGACCACCTACCTGAACACCCTTTGTTGGATTATAAATATAAAACCCTGAGTTTTCGATTCGTATCTCGAGAAAAAATAAATAATGAAATTTTGAAAAAATCCTGAAAGTGGGACATAGGATAAAATTGTAGGATTTTGTTCTTGTCATTTTTAATAAAATCTGACCTCACCATTAGATTTAAAATGGTCAGAAAACATACTTTAACTTATAAGCACGCTCAAATGCGAGTTGAATAGAAAAGTTACAAAACGCTCGATTTGCGAGTCGGACCAGGCTAAAATAATAATTTTTTGCTAAAGAAAGAATTTTTAAAATTCGATCATACTATTAAATTCTTAACGAAAAATTATAGAACATGGACAATTTACTTATAATTTTTGGAGCCCAAAAAGTCAAGTTATTGTTAAAAATGAAAACGACGTCAATTTTAGGGTCCCATTGGGCCAAAAAAGTAAATTGTATTTAAAGAAATAATTTTTAGAATTTGACCATACCGTTAGATCCGGAACAAAAAATTAGATAAAATAGAGTATTAATTCGTTACTTTTAGAGTCCGGACGGTCAAGTTATAGTCGAGCAAAACAATAGGTAAAATATCGATTTCGTCCCACATTTATATAAATAATTTTTATAAAATAAAAAACTATTCATCATCATTTTAAACTGCTTAATACCAGTCGGATTTAAAAAAAAATAGGTTTTTTTTTCAATTTTCAAACTCCAATTTGCCGTGAACAGTTCGTTTTTGACCTTCGATGCAGAAGGGAAAAATGTTTGCAGTGTCATTCTCTATCAAACCCACCTAATTTCCTTTCGATTTCTCTCTTTTTACACCCCGTTTTGTCAAAAACTAATCGTCTATAATACGGAGATTCGAAACTTTAACCCTAGATTTCATCTATTTGAAGGCCAAACTGTCTTCCGTCGTAGAAGGAAAAAAAGGATGACGATATCGAGATCTTCGAAACAACTAAGTCAAATTCAAAAATCAGCTGCCTCGAAGTTCGATCTACCTCGATTTCTGCACCTATTGTTTCAATTTTGGCGTACACACTTGGATTCTTTCATACAGAGATAATAAGGACTTTCAATTTCTATTGATAACCATAGATTGTGAAAACTACATTTAGGATTTTTATTAAAAATTTATATTGGATTTAAAAATTGTAGAATTCTTTTTGTTATTTCAAATTCACGTCAGAACTTGCATATTTGATATGTTTAATTATATTTTATAACAAATTATATGTGGGTAGGATATTTCACCGGGTTATTTCCGTCACTTGAGTCCTGTGCACTGCTCGGACCCTATTTTGATCTAAATTTTGTATTTTTTCAATGTTATTGAAAAAAATGAATTTAATAGTTAGAAAAATGATTTAATATTCAGTGAACACATATTGAGTTAATGAATATCAAAAAGTTAATATTTTTTTCAAAAGATTGAGAACTACAAAAATTGAAAAAATAGGAAAAAGGGATGAAACGGTAAAATGTCATAATCACACCCAAGGGGTGATGTCTATATTTTACATCGGAAAAGATGGGATGTCACACCCGTACACGAGCCGAGCTGGGCCCGTGATCAGTTGGGATAGCGGTGTGGTAGCAGTGCTACACGTGATAAGCTCCATGAATTGACACGTGGCTTCGAGTAGAAAATACGGCCACTAAGTGATGTCTGCATTTTACATTGTTGTGCTGTATGTAGGTTGGTGAATGGATATCAGGGATAATGTTATTGGTTGCATGTTTAATTACTTTCTGTTAGCGCGAGGTGTTGTTTACTTTTCCGTTCTGTTATTTATTTTATGTCAGATGGCCACAATTGCATGGTAGAAAACTGGATATCCATTCTCAATCTTATATTATTAATTTCTCTTTTGTTTTCAAATGAAAATAATATATATATATATATATATATATGGGGTGGTTCAAGGGACATATGTAAAAACATATATAAAAACAATGGTTTTTCAAAATATGGGTTAGAAGTTTTTGATTGAACTGATTTTTTGTGATGATGGGCACTATGATGAGAAGATCATCCTCACAAAAAATAAATTAAATCTGAGACTTCTAAATCCATCAAAAGTGATTTACAAATTATTGATAAAAATTGATAAAAATATGACGATCCACATTTTAAATCACTTTTAATGGGGTTAGAAGTTTTAGAATGGACTGATTTTTTTTACGGATGATTTTCCCATCATAGAGATCATCCTCACAAAAAATCAGTTCAATCCGAAACTTTTAACCTATATTTTGAAAATTATTAATGTTACATTGCTTTTACATATATTTTTTCATATGTCCCTTGATCCTGACCCATATATATATTATATATATATATAGCTATTTTGTAAGCTGTTAAAGAGTCTGTGAATGCCCGAAGGGATAGTTAGTCATTTCATTCGGAATGGTGTACTAGCCTGGGATGTACGGTAAGAACAACCAAACTCATAAATTGTACGCGTATGAGAGTGGAGTCACAATTGGAATCCGAGTTTATTCCCCTCTATCTTTACCAATGAACTTGTAATGTAAAGGTGGTTGTATGTAAATGGTTTGTATATTTAGGAATCACATACACGTTTGATAGGCATAGACGAAAATGATTAGTCAGTGATCACTAACAATCTATAGTAGTCGAATGTTCTGTCACATCGAAAAGAGACCCATTGCTTACAGTCACGTCAAACGGTCAGCCTGAGTCAGATAAATGATCCCGTAACTATGTTAAACAGCGACCAACCACAAAATCATGAACTAATACTTTATTATGAAACATCATGTCCCAACTAGGAGCGATCCAGTCGTAAATCCCAATTCTCTAATTTTACTACTCTACTATTGTGTATTATGTATATGTTGTCTTATTTTGATATATAAAATGAAATGCATGTTTAATGTTTCCATTTGATCAATTAGATTTGTATAAAAAGAAAATCTAATAGTGAGTACTACTAATGATGTAATGTAAGTTTTAAAATGTTTAGTTGCTCATTCTTGGTTATATGTACCAGTTAACCGTAGTTTCTTCTGTAAAATTTTACAAATGTTAAAAGGATTTAGTATGGTTATTCGTTCATGTTAGGAGAGGTTATTGACATAAATTATTTGTTTTCCTACTGGATAATCATTGTTACTCACAATTTCCTTCTTCATTTTTTTAAGTTTCAGATTCAGAGCCTGGTGAAGCAGGTATAGAGCACGAGTGAGGATTATCTGGTGGGTCAGATAGACAACCAGAGTTCGTCACCTGGTGAGTATTGGGGCTATACCCCTAGTGGTGTCGATTTGTCCAGGAGTATTATAGATTTTGTACTGAGCATTAAGCCTTTTGTTAGAGTGAGGAATGTTTATATAATCCTGTATTTTATTTATCCTTCCGCACTATAATCTATCATACGTTATTAGATGTATATAAGCTTCCACTAGTTATTATATTTTGTATGTATATATAGGATATTATGAATGTTATTTATCTGGTGGAACAGGTTGAACGCCTTAGAATGCTAACATAAACAGAGGAGACCATGCCGAAATTTTGAGGTGTCACCTAGTGCCTCGAGATCTGACATGGAGCTTTGTGTTAGTATTTTGCGGGACGCCACAATGAACCCCTAAAAAAAAACTTTTTGGATGACGCTATTCTATTTGTTGAACTTAATAAAAGGAAGAGTCAAAATAGAAATAATTCTTTGATAGATAGCCAATTAGAAAGCGAATGAAATCAGGATAGTTCTCGTTAAGCTTGATGGATTGGATATTCCCATCATTGTCAAATTGAGATTCTAATATTCAAACAACAAATCTGAGTATAAAGCATGATTATTGGTTTAAAAGCCACAATTCACCTTAGTGTTGATGAGATCGATGTCTTTGGAGATTCAAGCCTGGTTGTTTATTAGACAACTAGAGGATGGAACACTCGAGAACATATGTTTGTGTTGTATCATGAGTACCTTGAAGAAAAAATTTTCCTAAGTATTAGATACTATAGCTTCAATTATTAGTATCTCAGAAGACATGGATATTATTCCATTGGAGATCGAAATTCAAGACGAACCATCTTACTACTTACCAATTGATGGGGCCAGACATGATGATAAACTATGGTTTTATAACATCATGAATTATTTGCAAGATAAGATTTTTTTCTTCCAAATGCCACGTTAGCATATTGCAAGACTATTCAAAGGTAGACAGGACAATTCTTTTTAGCAATGGGATTCTTTTTAAGAGATCACACAATGAAATTCTTCTCTGTTACATAGTAGAAACATTGGCTAAAAGATAAATCAATATAGTCCATGGGGGAGTCAGTGGACCTCAAATGAATGGTCACATGCTCACTATGAAGATCTTGAGAATGGGGTATTACTGGTCAATTATGGAAGCAAATTGTTATCAACATGTCAGAAAATGTTATTTGTGCCAAATTTATGCTAATAATATCGACGTGTCACCAAAAAAATTGCACAATGTAACTACCCCTTAACATTTTTCTCTCTGAGGCATCGATGTCATCGGACACATCAACCCGAAAGCTTTTAATGGGCATCTTTTCATCTTGGTTATTATCGATTATTTCCCCAAGAAGGTCAAAGTAGTGTCCTATTGAAAGCGTCTCGACACTTTTTTAGATAAAATAAAAAAGTATGAAAAGTGAAGAATTTTTTGAGATAACGGAGTCACCACCTAGTTTAGGTCTAGGAACCAAAAACTAACTCCAAGTAGACTTGGGTCAGTTCATGGGTAAGAGAAATGGGTAAGAGTCGAGTTATGGATTTCGAAAGGTGTTAGGCTCCGAACCCGCCTGATTGAGGTGATCAGTCTCTACTAAGATTCAAAATTTCCCTAAAGTTAAAAAATGAAGACTAAAGTCAAGGTCAAAGGCTAAGGTCCTCCTTAAGGATGGTAGCATAATCATCACTTTATATTCAAATGTAGAAAAACAAAAGAAATAAGGCTTTTGAATCCTTTCCAAAATTAAATTATTCATGTTGTACCATATAACATAAATTCCTATTCAGCTTGTTCATAAATAATTTAATTTTCCAAATCAAGAATCTCTATACCTTTGAATTAGATTGGAAACATACAAAATATTTTTAAGGAAATTTGACATTTTGAATCTCCAATTAGATTCAATGGTATTTGCCTTTGATTGAAAATTTATCATATTTGTGTCGAGTTAATAAGGAATATGCATCAAATTTTTGACAAATTCAACCATCAATCGTGAATTTGCCATACAGACATCTCATTACAAATAAACCATGATAACCTTGCGACGCCATGAAACCCATGCTTTGAATTCAAAGTATACCTTTCTGTAAAAATTTCAAAATACTTTGGATGTATCATCAAATCTGTGACTCAACATGTGGCTAAAAAGTTAAAAATAAAAGTAAAAATCCTTTTGAAACTGTAATGTCTTAGAAATCCATTATGTATCTCGAGGAATAAATGATTAAGTTTGGTCACTTAGAAATAATTTTTTTTTTAAATGATTCTTGAAAATTCAAAAACATCATTAAGTTCATATCGAAAAATAATCCAAAAATAACTATAAGTTTGTAAAAAACAGAATCCGAAACATAGACTTTCTAAACAAAATTGAAAAAAACATTTCAATGACCTTTACATCCTTGGGACACTATATAGACTAAAGTTAGAGAAAAATTCATAGATATTTTCTTTTAATCTCTTTTCCAGACTAAAATCCTAACTCTAGCCTCCCATAAATTTCAAACTTAGATCTAGAGACGTGGAGCAAGATTCGGGACTCAACGAAGAAGGAACGTAGTCTCATCATCTCAATAACTTCATTTTAAACCATTAAGATTTTATTTTCAGCTAGAAGAATAGATTTGATATTGAATGGTGGTGACCGTCTTGAACCCGATTAAAGCTTATCTTTCGTAAAAAACACAATCAGGTAGAATCTCCTCCCTTCTACCTTCTAATTCTACGAATTTTCTCTAGAAACCAATCTTTGATCCATGATAATAATAATGTTTTCCAATTAGATAAATTTTCTTTAAAATTCATGCACGATTAGATGTTTTGAATTGAAATTTCTTGATTGTTATAGGTAAATCTTATGTTGTATACAATAAATTGAACACTTCATAAATAAATAAAAATTATTTAGAAAGTAGTTTGAAGTAATTGGGTTGATTTTGTGACAAATTTGAATGAATTCTGGAGGAAAATTCGATTATGGTTCATGTCCATTAGTAGAACCAACTTGCTGTCAATAGAAACTTGGTTCTGCCACCGAAAGTTTACCTCTATCAGTGGCAACGACAAATATATGTCATGTTTAATTTTAGTTTTTCTATTTACTTTAATTTTGAAATGAAATTAAGGGAATACCCCCATTTCGAAACAATAAGAATTTTTTAAAAATTCAAATCTCAACATATCAAAATCTAATTTTTTGTTCCATGAATAAAATGTAAATTTTAGTGTTTTCATTAGAATTTTAAATCCTGATATCTTTTACGTTACTTTGAATTACAAAAATTACATGATGTCAATGCATTTATTTAAGGCTTTTATTTCTAAAAATTCATTTTCAATTTAGAGAATTTCAAAAAATCACTTTTTCCAACATTAGTCAATTTTTCATAGCTTTCTACAACTTTTACTATTCTTGATTTTATCGCAATTTTCAGGTCTTTTATACTCAACCAAGACCATCACATGGGATTGGTTGATATATTTTTTAAGTCACATATGTTTCAAAATTATTTATTTTGATAAATACCTAAAATAATAGATGTTTATCGATTGATTTATAAATGGATAGAGAGAACTTATATTCTCGTTGATTGATGGGACAATGCCTCCAAACTTATGTAGTGACTATGTCACATTATGCATGATATATAGATGGATGGGTAGATATCTCACGCTCCCATGATCACGTGAGATATGATTGATGGATGGATGATATGATAGATGGATATCATTGGAGGACATTACCATATATATATATATATATATATATATATATATATATATATATATATTCAAATAATATTATTTATTTATTGAAAAAAGGTCCTAAAAAACTTAGGAAGAGTAATTCATTGTTATATTTTTAGAAGAGACGGGTCAATCTAGAATAACAAGTAATATCCTATGCTCTTTAGTAGTATGGGATACCCTAGAGAGTAGTATAGCTCGTGAGATATGAGAAATTCTCTTTTTTTTCCTAAGAAACAACGATGTGTTTAAAGGTCGTGTTTATATAGTGTATAGAAAGTCAAGGTTTGCATGTATTGCCTTTCAATAAGCTTAGATATAAGAGTCTATAGTCGTCAAACAGTTAACCTTACCGTTAGTTAAACTTAGTATTGGGTTCTTGATCAATGGTGAACCTAAGCTGAATAAATAGTCACCTAACTATGATATACTATACCGACCCTAAAATCAGATAAAACGGTGGGATTCAATATGGAATGTTAAGTATTGAAATATCAATTTGTCGTATCCGAGATGATTATATTGGTGTAATCCTCAACTCTCTTATCAATTACATTGTATTATTGTTATTATGTATATTTGATATGTATGTTGATAGATATATATTTATATTTTAAAAGCATGTTAGAACTGATAACGATAAATTTGATAGAACTGATAGATTGATAAGTTTTAAAATTGCTTTACGATATCATTAGTCCTTATTCGAATGATATGTTATATCAAAACTTCTATGATTTAAATTCTAATATGGTTATTCATTACATACTGTAACTAGTTGTTAGAATGGCAGATATCCTATTGAGTAGCTCCCGTTACTCATCTTACCATTCACATTTTCAGATCATACAATTTTAGAAGATCTAGTCTTTGAGGAGTAAATTTACGAGGAGGCACTAGAGCTAGAGTATGTGGATAAGCAGCTGCCTCCATCAGTTTGAGTAGTCTTAAAATTTAATAGTTGTTACTTTTTTATATTCCAGTTTGAGAAACTTATGTGAGGTCACTATGTGTCATTTTATTTCAGTTTTACTTATTAGCTATCTTTATATGTCAATTTTAGAGTCATCAATTTATAATATCACCAGATTGAGGATTATAGATTATTAACCAATGGTTAGCTTCTGTAAACTCTTATTTATTGATTTTATTTATTATTTTCGCTTGAAAGCGCCCTCGATCCGCTGGGTGCGCGGATCCGCTTTTGACCCTTGAGGTTTGGAAGTCGTCACCTAGTTGTTAAGGTCTAGGAACCAAACTAACTCTAAAAAAGGCAAACTAATCTACGAAAGAAAAAAAAAAGGGTCCGGGGATCATGTTACGGGGTTAGAAGGTGTTAGGCACCAACCCCGCCCGGCCAAAGTCGGTCTCTACTAACTTTTCAAATAAATTACATTGCTAAAAACCTAGATAATAATAAAAAAAAATAAAAAGAAGATTATACCTTTCCGATAGCAAAGACTTTGTTCCCTCAGATCCGACAGAAGTTACTCCTTGTACCGTACTTCTCGCTACGTTTTGTCTCCGGATTTGATTTTCGATATCCGAGGCAAGGTATCTCTTTTTTCCATGGATCTGAATTCTTCAAGTTTGTTGTGGATTTTGGGATGTTTTTGGAAGGCTTTTAGGTGTTTCTTAGGCTAAAATCGAAGGAGGGATGTTAGGTAAGGAGTTGGGGCTCCAAAACTAGGGTTTATAGGAGGCTAGGGGGCTTTTAGACCTACTTCTCTTAGGGTTTAAGATTTGATACGAAAATAGGGTGTGAGCACCTCTATTTATAGATTTTTTTTTAGGGGTTGATTTTGATAGAGTTAGTGTTTAATTAGAGTTCTTTTAATTAGAGTTGTGTTTAGTTAGACTTGTTTTAGGTAGAATTGTGTTTTAATTAGAATTGTTTTTAGGTAGAATTATTTTTTAGTTAGAACTCTATTAGATAGAGTTATTATTTAATTAGAATTCTATTATGACTTTTGACTTTTGGTCTTATTTGATTGACTTTTAATATTTTGACTTTAGTCTTAATTGATTGACTTTTAATATCTTGACTTCAGTCTTGCTTAATTGACTTTAGTCTCACTTGATTGACTTTAATACCTTGACCTTAGTCTTGCTTGATTGACTTTAAATTTTTGGAGAACCCCCCTCTAAAATATCTTTAATTCTTTGGACCCCCAAATGGAGGGGTCCTTAAAGAAATATCTCACGAACCCTCAACAATTTTACTTGAAAGCCCGATTGATCAATTTTTTTAATTCAAAATTTTAAATTAATTTCATCGATGTTTCACTTTAATTATTTAATGTTTTATTTATTAATTTCGAAATTTTTAATTATGAAAATTGTGAAATTACCATTTTGCCCCCGAAGAGGACTTTTCACATTTTAAGTCGGTTTTTAATGTTCTAGGATGTTTTAGAATCGATTTTTTGTAAGGAATTCAATGGAAATATTAGGTTGTATCATTTATGAAATTTTTTGTGTGAAATGGTCATGAACTTTATGAGGGGCATTTTCGTAATTTTGTCAAATTTTGTTAAAATTAGTGAAATGATTTATTTAGTTCTGATTTATTATTTTATGTGTTCGAAAGAGTTTTCCTAAGCGTAATGTAGGCTCTAGGGTTGTTTTGAGGTTAGGGGTATTTTGGTAATTTGGTAATTTTTTAGTGATTTTTATCGTGAAGCTTCTTTTTGGTCTGCAAGATGATGATTTCTAAGGTTTTGTCAGTTCGAGATACCTCATCCGGATTTCTGAAACACATCTGGTAACAAAATAAAGCAATGGAATACACATCCATCATTGGGAATCATTGCGGTCGGGTTGACGAGTTGATTAATCAGGCAGATACAAAAATGGGGTGTCTACAGATGCCCCTCTTTGGCAGAGGGTTGAAGCAAACTAGATAGCAAATCTATTTTGGTAGATAGTGCGATATCTTAATGGCAAAGCTAGTGACAGTTCATTTTGCAGTCTGATTTAGCAATTCGTCAGGGTGTTCGGATCCTTAAGGGTAAAACTCTCCCCGAACTAAAAGGTTGTCAGGTCCTTGAGCGCAAACTCTCACTGACAGTGTCAAATCCTTGAATTTTAGAAAATTCTCCTTGACTGATGTAACAACTGTACAAGTGTGTGATTTAAAATCTGAGCTTAATTTGAGCATAATCTGAGTATAAACTGAGCATAATTTGAATATAAACTGAGCATAAATTGAGCATAATTCCGAGAAAACCCTCGACAGTAACTGAGCATAATTTCGAGAATACCCTCGGCGGTAACTGAGCATAGTTCCGAGAATACCCTCGGCGGTAACTGAGCATAGTTTCGAGAAAACCCTCGGCGGCATCTGAGCATATTTTAGAGAAAACCCTCGGCGGCAACTGAGCATAGTTCCGAGAAAACCCTCGACGGCATCAGAGCATAGTTCCGAGAAAACCCTCGGCGGCATCTGAGCATAGTTCCGAGAAAACCCTCGGCGGTAACTGAGCATAGTTCTGAGAAAACCCTCGGCGATAACTGAGCATAGTTCCGAGAAAACCCTCAGCGGCATCTGAGCATAGTTCCGAGAAAACCCTCGGCGGTAACTGAGCATAGTTTCGAGAAAACCCTCAACGGCATCTGAGCATAGTTCCGAGAAAACCCTCGGCGATAATTGAGCATAGTTCCGAGAAAACCTCGGCGGTAACTGAGCATAGTTCCGAGAAAATCCTCGGCGGCATCTGAGCATAGTTCCGAGAAAACCCTCAGCGGCAACTGAGCATAGCTGACAAAGGAATGAAGGAATTTTGAGAAATAAAGAATGAATTTGGAGAAGACTAATTAGAATGAATCGAATAAATCTGAAAGATAATGAATCTGGAAGAGAAATGATCGAATCCAATAATGATTGGATCTGGAAAAGAAACTGGGAATGAAAGAGTGCCATATTTCCTAATGAGTTATTAGTTGATCTCTGGACACAGTCAAATGTGAGATCCGAAGTGCTTTTGTTTGAACCTCAAGATTTTATCCAAAAGTTTAATGAATTTAAAACCTGAGTTTTTTATTTCTTTTGAACCTCAAAAGTTTTTCGAAAAATTGTTATCAAGAGGGTTACCTTAAATTTGGGGTTCTCATTATCTCTTAGGATTAACATTGCTCAAAAGCAAAATGCCTCTAGTTTGACAATGACCATGGCCTTGAAAATAATTGAACACATCATAAAAAAATGCCCCTAGTATAAGGGGGAAAAGTTACCTTAAAAAAGAAAGAAAATGCCCCTTGTATGAAGGTTTGAAATAATTGATTACCACAAGCGCAATAAAGACTCAACTTTTAATTTTGATTAATTTTATTGAAGGTTTTTGAGTCAGGCTCAAGAGTACAAAATTATTTCCTTTCGAGTCTCATCATAGAATTCACCCTTATCTCCCTTGGTTCACTTGGGGGAGTAAAAATTTTCAGATCGATCGTAGACAAGATACTCGTGGCTTCTGAGTCTATGCGTGGTTTAAGCGAATATTGAACTTGATTATTCGGACTTCTGATGTTTCAGCTCAAACCGTTCTCAGCTTGGGATTTTTTTGCTCTAACTTTTGCCTGATCGCCTTTTCAGGTTTTCAATCTATCGAGTTTGCTCTAACTTTTGCCTAGATCGCCTTTTCAGGTTTTCGATCTAGCGAGCTTTTTCTTTTTTTCTTGGTTCTGATTGTTGTCAAAGTTGTCCTTTCAGATTTTCAACCTTACGAGCTTGCCTTAATTTTTGCCTAAGTCGCCCTTTTGGGATTTTCAACCTAGCAGGCATTTTTTCTTCTTTTTCTTTTCTTCCTGTCTGAACTTCTAGAGTTGTTGTCTAATCATGCTTTGCTATCTTCCTTGACTTTTAATACGGTACTTAGGAGGACTTTTATAGGTAAGCTTAGGACTAGGTATAAAAAGAAAGGAATTTTGAGGCTCAAAACCCAAATGCCCCTTGTGTGGCACTTCCTTTTAAATTATTTCTTTTTCTTTTCTTTTGAATTTTTTCTTGATTTTTTTTATTGTGTGGGAAATATATATTTTTTTATTTTGATGTGGTTGGGCCTGAAGTAACTTCTCAGGTTGCCTACGTACTCCAAAATTTTGGGATCAGACCAAAACGTAGTTCGAAGCTTCGCTCCCCTAGGTTAGGTGATCGAGCTGAGAAAGAAAAAGGCATAATTTTTCTTTTTGAAAAGGCTACAAAGGGTTGAGAAAGGATATGTTGGACTGGGTAACTGGGTAATATGAGGATTGATTCGGCCAAAGATGGCCTCCTTAAATGTAGTACCGTTTGATTTGGTCAAGGTTGGTTGGTTCTGGTAATTCAATTCCATCATGATCTTGAAGTCTGACAGCTTTTCCTGGTAGTATTTCCTTGATGATGAACGGACCTCCCCAATTTGGTTTGAACTTCCCTCTAGGCGAGGAGGGGTGCTCAATTTTGAAGTTTAATGGCTTTTCAAGGCAGTGTTTCCCTTACTAATGAATGAATCTCTCCATTTAGGTTCAGACTTCCTCCTATGATCGATGAGGGGTGCTCAATTTTTTTTGTGAAGTCTGATGGTTAAATCCCTAGCTTGTAGGTAACAACTTTGACTTCCTTGTCTGCGTTGACTTTTCTTTGATAAGTTTGCACGTGGTACATAACTCTAAGCTGTTTTTCTTCAATTAAGTTTAGTTCTTCGTACCCAAGACAGACTTAGTCTGCTTTTAACAATTGATTTTCCATCAAGACCTTGAGATAAGGGATTTCCATTTCCACTACTAAGATTACTTCCATATGAAAAATTGCATTGAAGTATGATACACCCAAAACGTGAATGATAGCTTTTCTAACCAATGTTGGTGTGATTGACACATTTCCTTGATGATTTTTTTGAGATATTTTATTGGCTGCTTCAACATTTCCATTAATTTGAGGACGGTAGAGAGATAATGTGATGTCGAATCTCGAACTTTGAACACAGAGCGATAACCTAAGCTTTGATGTACGACCCATTATCAGAGATCAATACTACTTCAACTATTTCATTAGTCTGATAATGGTAATTTATTCTGGGAGCTCTACCATTTTGAGAAATGTAGCACTAATACATTTTGTAACATCTTCCTTGATCTCATTTTCTCAAGTCAGTATCTATCCTGTGTCAGACAACACCCAAGCTTGCACCTAACATATCCTCATAGGCCTACGCGAACAAGTCTTTTGAAATTTCTGAGAAAATTCATTATCCCCTTGTGTTGCTCTAGAGATAAGATGGTTTCTATTTGAATCTCTTTAGGAATTTATTTCTGTTCCGAGGTCAATGACCTTTGCTTTCTTGAGCCCGACTCTTATCTTCTTGCTCAGGAGAAAAATCTATCCTTGAAGCCAAATTAGTAGTTAATTCGTTAATGCACTCGAGGTATTCAAAAATTTCCTTTATCCAATCAAATTCAGAAGGGACGATAGACACCTCTATAGACTCGACGAACTAACTTGACTCAATAGAAAAGAGTAGACTCAATCTAAGGAAAACATGACCTTGCTGGAAAAAATGACTCGAACTAACCCAAATGACTCATGAAAACTCAAGACAAGTACCCACAGGAGTTTGATTAGGACTGATGACTGAGATATTACTTACAACCAGTAGGATTGAAGCACTATGATCTTCAAAGAACAATTGGATGATGTTGAGAAATTTTGAGGTCATTTCTGACTGTTGACTTGATATTGACGTTTACTCTAACTGACCGGATTTACAACCCTAGCTAGACGATGGACGATTGAGCTTAGATACAATGATAACCCTTAAAACCTCTTTGAAGGTGAATTTAACCAATTTCAGTGTCACCCCCTTGATAACATTTTAAATGAACCCTGAGATTTTATTGAATTTTGTGCACCAATCCATTAAACAATTCATCCATTCAATGATTATTCAGAAGGAAAATAATTTTATTACACTCTTGAAAATAATACTTTTATTGAATAACAATTTTCACAATTCTGATTATTTTTTGCAATCATTTTCTTTTTAGAAAAACATATTTTGATAATTTTATAAGGTCCATGCAAAAAATAGATTTTTGGTAAAAATCATATTTCAAAAATTTTCCATGCAAAAATAGATCTTTTGTAAATCATTTTTCCTTCATTTTCTTTTCTTTCGGAAAACATTTTCTTTTGAAAAATATTTTTTCTCTGAAAAATAGTTTGTTATTTCAAAAACATTTTCTCTTGGAAAATCTTGTTCTTATGGAAAACATTTTCTGGAAAACACTTTTTCTTAGAAAACATTATTTTCTAGAGAATAACACTTTTTCTAGGAAACACTTATTTCGAAAAATACTTTTTCTAGAAAATACTTTCCCTTCGTAAACCATTTTTCTTCTTTGAAAAAAATTTGATTCTATTTCAATTTAAATGGCCCAGCCCACCATGATTATTGGATCGGGATGGACTGGGTCATTATTGTAAAAGAATGGATTCTTTATTGGGTCGGTGCACCCATTTTAATTTTCAAAAATAACATTTTTGATCCTTGAGGATAATCATACACTCTGATCTCATCATTCACATGCATTCTGATCTTATTATTCACAGGCGTTCTGATTTCATCATTCATATACATTCATCATTCACAAGATTCCATTCAATAAACAACCCGGGAACACCCACGATAAGTTCGAGTCGTGACCTACAAGGAAGGTTTCTAGACTTTAAGCTTACTACATGCAATGCATTTTATCTGGCCACCCTTGCCCAAATACACCTATATACCTCTCGATACGTGGTGACTTGGTTTGATATACTGTATAGGTGATAATCTAAAATCTCAACTCACTTCTCTGAAGCCAAAAACAGTCAGTTTGATCTCCAGTTAAGAGGTGGCGCACAATGCTGAGCAAGGGCCCACTTAAATACCTCTCGTCTAGAATAGACGTAGTCTATCCCTCTCGTACAGTAGGGTACAGCGGGACAAGATCTCGCTTAGGCACCGATTTTGACCAAGAAGTGCAATTGATATACTTAGATTATCTTTTACATACCTATGGGTACGAGTCAAGAGTTGTAGCTTTCGTAAATGGTTTGGCATCCCACGAGGGGACCGACCATGTACTAGTACTACGTTGGCAATTGGGACATGTGACTGTGTGGCTTACAATAGGTCAAAGGCTTAGGTCGCTCCAGCCTGGGTGCATGAATATACCTCTCAGAATCACCTAATCAGATGGTATTGATGCCCCCAATTTGATATACCCTAAGGTACGTGATTGGAGTTGTGATTTCATGAATGACGTCGCATCTCCGAAGAGACCGGGCCACGCACTAGTGCCACGTTGGCTATATGGGACGTGTAAGTGAGTAAAATAGTAAACATGCATGTGGTGTGTGCAAAAACAGGGTGGGGTGTGCCCGAGGCCTTTTTGTCAAATAAATGGGCTCATGGGTCAGATCATACTATTAACGTACCAAAATACATAAACCATAGCATCGGAATCAGAATCAGGGTATGTACATCAAAATTAGGATCATAGCATGTATATGAGATATCACGGCAAAATTTACTATTAAATCAATAAATGAATTGATTATCAATCAATAGCATGTGATCAGGGTATTTTAAGAAGGATGGATATATCCTTGGCATCAAAATACGGTCCAAGGTCAATAACAATCAAGGTATATACCCATCAAGATCAATTAATCGCTTAGTCAAGTCGCAATTACCTACGTATCACGACAAAATAATGCACCAAGAAAAAATCAAATATCACATGATAAACCACAAGTTTAATCTTTTGAGATTTTCCAAAAAAAATATATATATATATATTAATAGTCCAATCGGGGGTCACTTTTGATGACCCGAAGTAATCCGAAATTTCAAAGGGATATTGAGGATGGAACAGTGATTGATGAGCTAAGAAATTTATTTTTTTATTTTTATTTTTTTTTGATAATCCAATCAACATGTTTAAGATATAGAACAAATCATTTAGTTTTTGGCATATGGGCCTGACATGGGGCACACTTCCTTTGAACCAACCACTAGAACAAACGATAGAGCAGCCACACTCATGGAAGATTCTCCATTGGATGCAGCTTTATAGTGAAATTCCTGACCTCGAAAGAGTTGCACATTGTGTTTATTTCATGCTTTTCTGTACAGACGTAGTGATATACAATTGGTTGGCTAAGGATTAGGAGATCCCACAAAAATTGAGTGGGAATTTCCTCCGAGGTTTCCTATGACTGGCTCTTGCTTATCAGTGTTGGTGTCACAGAGAGAGCCCCAATGAGGAAAAGAATGGCAATTGCCTTGAAATCATAGAGGTCACCAAGCGATTGCAACTCTCCAAGAGCTATACCAGCCCTGACTGTCACATAAGGAGCTGGAATGAGTCCAACGAAGGTCGCCAAGAAGAAAGTATGGTAAGACACATCAACTATTGGTGAAGCTACGTTAATGAATGTGTTCGGCAAGGTGGGGGTTACTCTTAGGAAAAGCATGTAGTTCAGTAGTCTCTTCCTTCTTTTAGCCACCTGGGCTTGGAAGAAACTGAGTTTATCAGGCCAGAGAGAGGACGCCAGGGGTCTCCCTATCAGTTTTGATAGGAAATAGCATGAAGAAACACCAGCAGTGGCAGCAAAAACAACCAAAGCGACGCCTTTGAAGATTCCGAAAAGGGAACCAGCTAGCAAAAACATGAAAACAGTTCCCGGAATCATGAAAGTTTGCGTGAAAATGTAAAAAAATAAAAAAAAAAACTTTTACTTGCGGCACCCCGACTATATCAGCACATTGTTGCTGTTGACCTCATTGAAAAATCGTGTTTGTTTGGGGCTGTTTGCTTGCTGTTCATGGACAGCACATCTAACAAAAAAAAACTTTTTTTTTTTTTTTATTAAAAAAACATATCTATCAACATAACAAACACTAAAAAAAATGTTGTCGAAAAATGGATCGCCCCTACCTAAAAAAATTATGATTTAAAAAAAAAAAAAACTGTTTGAAGATAGAACGACATATACCCTAAAAGAAATTTAAAAAACGGCCAAAGGGCGGATCAACACGTCCTTAAAAAAAATAAAATAAAATAAAAACTTCCCAATTCAACGATCATTATTCCCTCTTTAATTAATCTATTGAAATCTTGCATTATTTGGAATCATTCCGAATAACCCATGATTGAACCATAAAAATAATAAAAAAATAAACAAAATAAAACTAACCTGCAAAAGCGGAATATTCATGATCCAAACGCGTGATCAATAATTGAACCGAAAAGGGTGATAAAAACAAAAATAAAACATATAGACTAACAACTAAAAACAGTCTAGGCTATTTTAGCACTGCTCCCATACTTGGGGTTTTTCAAGTTTGATCCTCAATGTCCCCAATGGAGTCGCCACTGAAAGCTCCCTCGATCCGCGGGGTGCGCGGATCCGCTTTTGACCCTTGAGGTTAGGGAGTCACCACCTAGTTGTTAAGATCTAGGAACCAAACTGACTCTAAAAAAGGCAAACTAATCTACGAAAGAAAAAACAAAGGGTTCGGGGATCACGTTACGGGGTTGGAAGGTGTTAGGCACCAACCCCGCTCGGCCAAAGCCGGTCTCTACTAACTTCCCAAATAAATTACATTGCTAAAAACCTAGATAATAATAAAAAAAATAAAAAAAAGATTATACCTTTTCGATAGCAAAGACTTTGCTCCCTCAGATCCGACAAAAGTAGCTCCTTGTACCGTACTTCTTGCTTCGTTCTGTCTCCGGATTTGATTTCCGATCTCTGAGGCAAGGTATCTCTTTTTTCCTTGGATCTGAATTCTTCAAGTTTGTTGTGAATTTTGGGATGTTTTTGGAAGGCTTTTAGGTGTTTCTTAGGCTAAAATCGAAGGAGGGATGTTAGCTAAGGAGTTGGGACTCCAAAACTAGGGTTTATAGGAGGCTAGGGGGCTTTTAGACCTACTTCTCTTAGGGTTTAAGATTTGATACGAAAATAGGGTGTGAGCACCTCTATTTATAGATTTTTTTAGGGGTTGATTTTGATAGAGTTAGTGTTTAATTAGAGTTCTTTTAATTAGAGTTGTGTTTAGTTAGACTTGTTTTAGGTAGAATTGTGTTTTAATTAGAATTGTTTTTAGGTAGAATTATTTTTTAGTTAGAACTCTATTAGATAGAGTTATTATTTAATTAGAATTCTATTATGACTTTTGACTTTTGGTCTTATTTGATTGACTTTTAATATTTTGACTTTAGTCTTAATTGATTGACTTTTAATATCTTGACTTCAGTCTTGCTTAATTGACTTTAGTCTCACTTGATTGACTTTAATACCTTGACCTTAGTCTTGCTTGATTGACTTTAAATTTTTGGAGAACACCCCTCTAAAATATCTTTAATTCTTTGGACCCCCAAATGGAGGGGTCCTTAAAGAAATATCTCACGAACCCTCAACAATTTTACTTGAAAGCCCGATTGATCGATTTTTTTAATTCAAAATTTTAAATTAATTTCATCGATGTTTCACTTTAATTATTTAATGTTTTATTTATTAATTCAAAATTTTTAATTATGAAAATTGTGAAATTACCATTTTACCCCCGAAGAGGACTTTTCATATTTTAAGTCAGTTTTTAATGTTCTAGGATGTTTTAGAATCGATTTTTCGTAAGGAATTCAATGGAAATATTAGTTTGTTTCATTTATGAAATTTTTTGTGTGAAATGGTCATGAACTTTATGAGGGGCATTTTCGTAATTTTGTCGAATTCTGTTAAAATTAGTGAAATGATTTATTTAGTTCCGATTTGTTATTTTATGTGTTCGAAAGAGTTTTCCTAAGCGTAATGTAGGCTCTAGTGTTATTTTGAGGTTAGGGGTAATTTGATAATTTTTTAGTGATATTTATCGTGAAACTTCTTTTTGGTCTGCAAGATGATGATTTCTATGTTTCTGGGGTCGTATTTTCCTAGCGTAACGTGATTTCTAAGGTTTTTTCAATTCGAGATACCTCATCCGGATTTCTGAAATACATCTGGTAACAAAATAAAGCAATGGAATACACATCCATCATTGGGAATCATTGCGGTCGGGGTTGACGGGTTGATTAATCAGGCGGATACAAAAATGCGGTGTCTACATCGCTACTTTACAATTGTTAAACATAAATTATTTTATTATTGTATATTATCATGGGATGGGATAATTAATCACACCTTGAAATTCTAACACTTATTCATGGGGATTCGTGTCGGAGTTTTGGGAAGTGACAGCTTGGTATCATAGCTCAATATTAGTTTTATATGGGACGAGGGCTCATCTATGTCTAGAGGTCTTCAATGTGATTATTAAGTCATGCGAGAATATTCTATTTTAGGAGTTAACGAGTCAGGGTAAAATTAAAAATTATATATAAATAAATAAAATAATATATATATATATATAGGAACTTGATATACAATTGATACATTGCTTAAATTCTTTTGAAATATTTTTTATTCGATGAACTTACAAGGAATATTGGATTTGTAGATCTTACATTATAAGGGACAAAGGTAAACCTAACATTAGGGCATAACTCACATATGCTGAGACATCCAAGCCTTGACAACCTAGTTAGATGGAGACTGTGATGCAAGCCATAGTTGTGATCACCCAGAATCAGGCCAAGATGGAAGAGAGGCAAACAAAAATGTTAAAAAACCAGTTGGCTATTGATTAAGGTCTAAAAAGTGGTTTCTAGAGCTCTTATTATATGAACTTTACGGATAAATTGCACACTAAATCCCCTCATTAGACATAATACATGGTTGGTCCATATTTATTATTGATTTTCATCAGATAATATATTTTGAAATTAATTACTATTATTCACGTGTAACAGAAAATATTCACAAAGTTTCAAGGGGAATAAAAAAAATTCAAAGTTACTATTATGATCTAGGATCCAAAACAATACCAAAGAACAAAATTCAAGACATTTGGGCCCACTTGGACCGCGGCACTATGGTCAATGGTGGTGGCACGGTTAACGCAGATAATCCTACCTCATAATTCTTATTGAAGACTGGGGGCTAAAAGACATTCGTAATAGACCAGGTTTTTAGTATTTTTGTAATCACGGAATGTTTTCAAAATCCTAATATGGTCCCTCTATAAATAGGAGACCAAGACAAGAGTTAAAGGCATCTAGATCTAGAGAATTAATTGTATTAGTTTTTATTTTCTATTTCTTTTAGTTTTACAGAAGTTATAAGAAAGCTCTACTAGTTTCAGAATCACGAAGTAATAAAAAATTCATTTTCTCTAATCTTTACTCCTTATTTCATGTTTATTTTATTTTATTTTTTACTTTATTGTTTTTGCAATGACTATTGACTAAATTTCCCATTAGATCTGTTGAGGAAGTCGGAGCAAGACTTTGTCAATGTTTCTTTGTTCTC
The DNA here is from genome assembly GCF_017979445.1 of Akebia trifoliata. Taxonomy (NCBI): domain Eukaryota; kingdom Viridiplantae; phylum Streptophyta; class Magnoliopsida; order Ranunculales; family Lardizabalaceae; genus Akebia; species Akebia trifoliata. Next base: position 35,260,663 of record NC_141378.1, read on the forward strand.
GTAATTGCTTCATAGTTTATTGTGATAGTTAGGTAATTATTATTGGGTTAAACATTGATTGTTTCTCAAAGTTTTGATGGTTTAGTATTTGATAAGCTCAAGATGAACCATGTTTCTTAGAGAACAATTAATGCTTGTCCAATAATCTTAACTTAATTTATCGCATACTTTCGATTTCATTCTATTATAACTGTTCTATATTCTGATCCACAAAAATTAGCTTTGTTTAGTGGATCGAGATAAATAAAGAACTATAAATCATTAATAAAGCTTGTGAAATTGGATCCAACTGATCTACACTTCTTCATAGTATTTTAAATATTTTTATTTTAGTATTTTATTTTAGATAATTTCTCTCGAAAACTATTTTTAATTGTTTACATAAATTTGAATTGGATTCGAAGTAAAAATACTTTGGATTAACATTGTCTCTGTGATTCGATCATTGTTTGCTAAGGTATTCTTTGTTCTTTATTCTATCATCGTCTATAGCTCGAACAAATTGGCGCTATTATCAAGAAAAACAGTGTAATCCAATATCTTTTATCCGAAAATCTGATTCGGTTTATGTCGATCAAAATTTTTATTTCAAAAAAATTCAAAAAAAAATATTGTTGGATTCCTAAAGTTAGTACAAACAAAACCCTAAAATTTGAGCCAATTTCATCAGAATTTTTTCACAGCACCAGAGTCAACTAAGGCACCATGGTCAAACCTCGAAATTCACACATCAAATTTTTGCAGAATCTTTATTCAGACTTCTGTATTCTAATGAGCACATAAGTGTTTTTGGAATTTTAATTTTGATTTTTCTTCTGCTTCAATTGAAGGATTCGATGATGAGCAACTTGATTGGAAAATTTTATTCCACCACCTGGATCCGATTCTTTGACATAGAAACAAGAATTTCTTTTTGTTTAAACTATAATTATATTAAGATTTTCTTTTTAGAATTTTTTTATTATTTATTTTCAAATTTTAATTTTAATTAATTCGAGAAGGGTCGGACTGTAATAGAATTAAGGGAGAATAACAGTAGGACGTAACTATCTCGGTTCCTCAGGTTTGTACACCAAGTTTGGTATTAGTAGCCCGAGTTGACTCAACTCGATCAACGCCCATCTAGAATGGGAGGTAAAACTCAAAATCCCCACGCAACCCTTGCTAGTGGTTTCTGTATTGAATTTGAGTGAGTTAATTACACACTTCCAATTGCACATTAATAAAAAGGGCACCCTTTCGAGGATGGAACAATAAGATAAGAATCGGATTTCATCACCAAATTCTTGTCCTATTAGGTAATTAATTCACATAAGCCGAATTTCATTAAAATCTAATTAGACTTGACCATAGGTCCTATCGAACTCAATAGGCAAAGTTAGCCTGAGTTGCACTAATTGCACTTCTTGATCGAAGTTAGTGCCTAAGTGCAATCCTGCCCCGTTGTACCTTGTTGTACTAGGGGGATAGATTACGTCTATTCTAGATAAAGAGGTGATTTAAGAATGCCATTGCTCAGCATCATGCACTACCTCTCATCTAGGGATTAAACTAGTTGATTTCGATTTCAGATAACTGGGTTGGAGGCTCAAGCTATCCCTTTGAAATAGTTAGAAGCTATCTAATATAATAGGAACCCATCAAGCACGTGTGAAATTCCCCCTACTATCTGTGTTCATCATTAGTGTATGTTAAGTAGGAGATCTCAAAAGAATCCGTTTGAATCATTCGATCCTAAGATCACAAGATCTCATTCACTTTAATAAATTAGAAGAGAATTCGATTTCTCACCTATCTCTCAGTCACTTGAGATGACTCAACTAGTTTCCCCACCTCAAATTATCTAAGAAGATCAACGAACTCTAAATGAGTTATTCGCCCCAATTACAGCAACTCCCCCTTCATGTATTGCCTTGCCAACAATCAATGTGACACAATTCGAATTAAGTCAGCTACCATCAACATGCTCCCTAAGTTTTATGATTTCAAGAGTGAGCAACCCTATAACCATTTGAACAAATTTTTAACATTATGTAAAACTTTCGAAACAGTAACCTCGATGAAGAAAATGTCAAATTGAGGTTGTTCTCTTTATCTCTAGAAGATCATGCAGCAGTATGGTTGAACTCTATGGCCTCTAACTCGCTCACCACTTGGGACGAGTTATCAAGAAAATTCATGGCCAAGTTTTTTCTGATGGAAAAAGCAGAACAAATCAAAAATACCATTAAGAACTTCAAGAGCAAACTTGATGAAGAATTTTTCCAAACTTGGGAAAGATTTAATGACCTGCTTGTAAAATGCCCACATCATGGGATTGATAAAGTCCAACTGTCAATTTCTTCGATCGTGGTCTTACTACAACCCAACATTTTCTTTTAGAGTCATGCACAAAGGAAAATTCATGAATCAAATTCCAAATCAAGCTTACGAGTTTCTTATACAACTCGCTGAAAATGCTTGAAACTTGAGCATCAATTTAGGAGACTCTAATAAAAGTGACTTTGAAGCCAATAAACCAGGCATATATGAGATCAAAAGTGATCCTGATATCAAAAATGTAATGACTAATCTGGTTAGTACTATGCAAAGTCTAAATAAGAAGTTTGATGCCTTTAGCATCAAAACGAACCACAAGAGGGTCGTCTTGTAATACAAGTCACCTCAGAGATACCTTCCGCATGTACCATATATGAAAATTTTGACAACCTCATTGAGAATTGTTCTATGGCCAATGCCATTGGGTCATATAATACTTTTAAGAAACCCACTCCAAATTCATATAGTCAGACTTACTACCTTGACAATAGATTTCACCCCAACTTTTCCTATCGTCAAAATGAACCTATCCAACAAAGTGGTGATCCTAATTTTCAAAAAGTTTATAATAAGCAATCTCAATCCAATATGAACATCTCTTTGGTTCTGCAAGCATCTTACTCTTTACTTTATAAGTCTGATCAAAGGATGATTGTCGTCGACCCCATGACCAACTACTCTTTTCCAGTTGCATACACAAATTTTATATTAGAAACAATGATGGCAAATGTGTTAAAGTAACAATAGCAAATGTAGCAATTCATGTAGGGCCAAACATAGTTGACTCAAAGTAATGCACAATCAATTAACAAGCTTGAGGTTCAACTAAGCCAATTAGCTCTTTCTATTGGAGAGAGAAATAAAAAGAAATTTCCAAGCCAAACCGTGCCCACCCAAGAAGAACTGTCCCAAAAAGATAGTATGAAATAGCAGGTCAACCATGGTCCCTTTGATGACTATGTACAAGTAGTCTGCACACTGCGCTCTAGTAAATTAGTGGGTAACAAAGTGCATATGCCTAATAAGGTCGCACCACAAGGGGATACCCAAAGTACACTTTCAATAGAAGAAGATGACCAACAAAAAGAAACTCTTTCACCAATGAAAAAACATATTACCATTCCCAATGTTCCCTTTCCACATAGATTAATAGACAATAAAAGGGAAGCAATTATAATGTATTTTTAAAGTCTTCAAGAATGTTCAAATTAACATCCCTTTTTTTGACGCAATCCGTCAAATCCCTTTATATGCAAAGTTCCTCAAAGATATCACTACGGTGAAAAGAAAAATCCTTGTACCTAGAGAAGCTACAATGATAGCCCAATCCTCTTGTCGGATTCAACAAACAATTGTGCCTAAATTTAATAACCCAGGCTATCTAACAATCTCTGTGCATATAGGAAAAAATATGATTGAGAAGTGTTTGCTAGATCTAGGGTCTAGTGTGAATCTTCTACTCTTTTCTGTCTAAAAATAACTAGGTGATGAGACTATCGTTGTTCTTCTCAACAGAGTTAATAATAATCTTACTTTTACCTTACTTGTGGGGCAAGTAGGGGATCGAACCCAAGAGAAAGGAGGAATAGAGTTAAGCTAAGAAGATAAAATTCAAATTAACTAAAAGGAATTAAAACTGTTTTTCTTTGTATTTTTGAACTTATAAGAAAATGTAAAATTGCTAGAAAATAAACTAAAGTAAATGAAATTAAAAGCAAGTAAACTTATGAAATTAAAACACCATTGGAGGTGGATCTACCTAGAACATGTTGATGAGCAATTCCTAGTTTCTAGTCTTTTTCTAACTCAATCGTAAAGGCTTGGTGTTAGCTCCTTAGATCGGAAAGTTTTGCAAATGAAATGAAATAAGGGTACATAAATAAAGTATAATTCTTTGAAAACTTCCTACTACCAATTATCTAGTTTAAGCATACTTTATCTTGATCTAATCTAAGCATAAAGTATATATATTAAGAACAAAAGGTACAAGAAACTTAAAGAGAACTCATAAGCATTTTAAATAAAAGAAAGGTATGAAATTAGAAATAACACAAGAACTTGCTCTAGATTTTTCCACTCTCCAATGGAGGGGAACTTAGCCTAATGTCATTGCAAGAGAGGGAAGATAAGAGATGAAATAACTTTTCTTCATTTCATGGAGAAACTTACAACTTCTTCTTCTTCTACTTCTTACAAGACTATTTAGCCAAAAGAAAATAATTAGAAAATAAAAATACAAAAAATAAGAGAATAGGCTAAGAGCCTTAGATTAAAGGAGTTTTGGATAAGAGAATCAAGATAGGACCCTTTCTCTAGAAATGAAGGCTCTATTTATAAAGAAAAATGTGTGAAGAAGAGTCTAAAAGTAGCCTCCACTTTTCTTTGCACAAAAAGACAAAAGAGGAGAATATAAGTTAAGGATTAGGACATTTCAAAGTGGGTCCAAATGCTTTTGCCTTGAGATTTTGATTTCAAATTGTTGATTTTCTGCACAAGAAACACACGTAATTAGATTTATCTAGTAAATGAATTTATTTATATATAATTAAGCCTAATTAACTTGCAACATGGTGTTTTGAGGCTTATCATGATTATTACCTTAATATGGAGAAATAGGTACAAAAATCTAGATAAATAATCGAAAAATGTGCGTATAATTGAGTATTTGGAGACACTCATCACACCCCCAAACTTACCTTTTTCTAGTCCCTAAAAAATAAAACTACCACTTTCGCAGGCACCTCGACTGCATTTAGCGAATGTAGCAAGCCCTTGAACCTCTAGGTTACCCCTAGTGGACGAGTTTGACTCGTGAGGGTTTGCAGAAAATATATCCACAAAATTTGAAAATAACTATGAAGTAAAAATAATCAAAATCAAAACTTATATTGAAAAGCGCAAGTTTTTTTTTCTTTGGTTTTGTCAATCAATTGGAAGTACTACTTGGTATAGAGTCCCAACCCTTATTTCTCTACGACAAAAGTTAGACTTAAATTGACCTTTGAGCGATAGTACTTCTAACTCAAAAATTTAAGAGATTCGATTTCCTAGAATGAGTTTCAACCTTCTAACGACTCAAGAGTGGCTGGAGTAACTTTGGGTTTAATTCTAAACTTAGCATCCTGTCTGGGGTAGTGAGAAGTGTGGATATTCACTTTAATACCTCTAAGGGGCTTTATCTGTGATATTCCAATATACTCACATTTTTACACTTGATGGCATTCACCCTACTAAAATTTTACATAAACTTTTGGATCTTTGAATATTTTCTTTTTTTTTTTGGAAGATTTCTTTTTTTTTTCTATTACTTCTTCACTCTTTTTCTAAGAAAAGTAGGTAGTCCTTTTCAAGGTACCCAGTCTAATTCAATGGTTACTGTATAAGGTGTATACAACCCAGTTCTATTTTTCTTCTAATCAGCCAACCAATTGAACAAGGAAGTCAAAGTTCATCAAACCCAATTTTTCCTTAAACTCTAGGTAGAAAGAAGGTAATAAGCTCTCTTAATACAATCGAGACTCTTAGAAATCTTATTAGAAGTGACTATAAACCAAAAGATAACTTTGCTCTAACTTTTGTCTAAGAGAAACACAAATGGGGACTCCAGATTATAACTTCCAATGAAAAACTGATTAAATGTTTTTGACCAAGTACTTAAAGATACAAGCTACGATTTTGAACAAAATACAACAAAGTCATCAACTTTTTTTTTTTTTTTGAAATAAAAGAAGAAAATAATAAGTGGAAATCCGACCCATACACCCCCAAACTTAAACATTATATTGTCCTCAATATTTCAACATATACATGCAAAGGTAAAATTGAAATTGACAAAATGAAATGAAATGGGTTAGATAGCACCTGAGAAAGACCTTACAGTCTTATTGATATTTAACACAATGTCCCCTGAAACATGTGGGTTGCCTCCCAGAAGAGCTAAGTTTAACGTCTTTAGCCAGACGAAAACAAAGTTAATTTTGATAGACGGGGTCATCGAGGAGAAGAACTTCCTCATGCGAAACATACTCGAGAAAAGGTTTGAGACGTTGGCCATTCACTTTGAAAATAGATCCATCCTTAGGATTAAGGACTTCAACAGCACCATGGGGGTAAACTGTTTGGATAATATATGGGCCAGTCCATCGAGACTTAAGTTTTCCTGGAAAAAGGTGGAGTCTATTATCATACAACAAAAATCTTTGATTAGGAATGAAATTCCTCCTAAGAATGTGCCTATCGTGAAAGAATTTGGTACGTTTTTTTGTACCTTTTGACACAATCATACAAGTCATTTCTAATCTCTTCTAACTCGTCTAGTTGTAACTTTCGCTTTGCTTTATCAAAATCAAAGTTGAGGCGCTTGATCGCCCAATATGCACGATGCTCGAGTTCTACAGGGAGATGACATGCCTTACCAAAAACTAACCGGTAAGGAGACATCCCTATAGGTGTCTTGAATGCGGTCCTATAGGCCTAGAGTGAATCACTCAATCTCAAAGACCAATCTTTCCTTGAAGGATTGACTGTCTTTTCTAAGATAGTCTTCATTTTCCTGTTAGAAATCTCCACTTGCCCACTTGTTTGTGGGTGGTAAGGTGTGGCAACCTTATGCGTTATGAGGTATTTCTTCATCAACGCAACAAAGATTTTGTTGTAAAAATGCCAACCACCATCACTTATGATAGCTTGCGGAGTACCGAATCTTAAAAAAATCGTCTCCTTGATGAATTTTATCACAACCTTGTATTCATTAGTTCTACATGCCATAGCTTCGACCCTTTTTGACACATAGTCCATGGCAACTACGATGTATTGGTAACCCTAGGAAATAGAAAAGGGTCCCATGAAGTTTATACCCCACACGTCAAAAATTTCGATGATTAGGATAGGATTTTGAGGCATTTCATTTCTCTTAGAGATTTTTCCTAATCTCTGACATCTATCACAAGATTTGCTAAACTCGTGGGCATCACGAAAAATACTAGGCCAGAAAAAACCGCATTGTAAGATTTTTATAGTGGTCTTCTTACCACTGAAGTGCCCTCCGCACGTATCATTATGGCAAAATTCTAGGATATTGACTTGCTCACAGGTTGGAATACAACGTCTAATGATTTGATCGGGACAATACTTAAATAAGTATGGCTCATCCCAGAAATACCATTTTATTTTTTACAGAAGACGGAGTTTCTCTTGACTAGTCATTTCAATTGGGAATTGACCTGTAATTAAGTAATTGACAATGTCCGCATACCATGGAGCGTTGGCTTGAGAAATTTGCATAAGTTGCTCATCGGGAAAGGATTCAGAGATGGATAAGAACTCCTTAGATGGCTTGTTACCTATCCTAGACAAGTGATTAGCTACGACATTTTCTGCCCCCTTTTTGTCTCGGATCTCGAGATCAAACTCTTGTAGAAGTAGAATCTAACGGATTAACCTTGCTTTAGCATCTTTTTTTGATAGAAGGTACTTCAATGCTGCGTTGTCTGTGCAGATCACGACTTTAAATCCTATGAGGTAGGGACGGAATTTTTCAACGGCATAAACTACTGCTAGCATTTTCTTCTCCGTTGTAGAGTAGTTAAACTAAGCATCGTTAAGGATTTTACTAGCATATTGGATAATATGAGGTTGTTTTTCAATTCACTGACCCAAAACAGCACCTATTGCATAATCTGAAGCGTCGCACATAACTTCGAATGGAATATTCCAGTTTGGAGGTTGAATAATGAGTGTCGAGGTTAACTCGGACTTGAGCTTGTTGAACGCAGAGAGACATGACTCTGAAAAGTCGAAAGGAACATCCTTTCCCAATAGCTCACATAAAGGCTTCGAGATTTTCTCAAAATTTTTAATGAATCTACGATAGAAACCTGCATGGCCTAGGAATGACTTAATTTCTTTGACCGTTCTAGGAGGTGGTAATTTTTTTATTAGACCTACATTCACCTTATCTACCTCAATCCCCTTAGCAGAAATAATGTACCCTAGCACAATCCCCGATGTTATCATGAAATGACATTTTTCCCAATTGAGGACTAGATTGACTTCTTTGCAATGTACAATGACCAAAGTTAAGTGATGGAGATATTCCTCAAAATTTGGTCCGAAAATTGAAAAATCATCCATGAACACTTCGAGATATCTTTCTAGCATGTCGGAGAATATACTCATCATACACCATTGAAAAGTAACGGGTGCATTGCACAATCCAAAAGGCATGTGACGATACGCAAAAGTTCCAAAGGGACAGGTGAAAGTTGTTTTCTCTTGATCGATTGGAGCAATAGGTATCTAGTTGTACCCGGAATAACCATCTAAGAAGCAATAGTAAGAATGTCCTGCTAGACGCTCTAACATTTGATCAATGAAAGGTAAGGGGAAATGATCCATAGGAGTCATCGAGTTGAGTTTCCTATAATCGATACACTCTCCATCCATTTTGGACTCGAGTGGGGAATAATTCGTTGTCTTGGTTCACTACCACAGTGATACCAGATTTCTTAGGAACTACTTGTATAGGACTCACCCAATGACTGTCAGAGATAGGATAGATAATACCCGCATCTAGCAATTTCATCATTTCCATCTGAATCACGTATTTCATGACAGGATTTAGCCGTTTCTAAGGTTTTAAGGAAGCTTAGCGCTCTAAACGAATATGATGCATCACCACAGATGGATTAATTCCCTTGATGTCAGTTATATTCCAACCAATAGCTTCTCTTAATACTCTTAACAACTGTCCCTCTTGAACTTCATTGAGGTGAGAGGAAATGATCACGGGCAAGGTTTGATTCATGCCAAGAAATGCATATCTCAAGGTCTCTGGAAGCAACTTGAGTTCTAATTTTGGAGGCTCAACATGAGAAGGAACAAAATTGGATGTGCGCATAGGAAGACTTTCAACTTTTGCATGCCACCTCACAGAATCTAAGAGTGGAATGGATTCAAGCAAAGCATTGACTTCGCTTATAGACTCTTCTGCATTCAAGTCAAGGCCAAAGTAAGCCAAACATTTCGTTAGGGGATCAGAGTACCCTAACTCTTGATATGTTTGATTGACTAGCGTATCTATCATGTTCACTTCCTCCATACCATCATCTACATCAATTCCTTGAAAATTGTGGAAGACGTTCAGTTTCACTTTTATATTCCCAAATGCTAAAGTCATAATCTCATTTCTACAACGAATGACTGCTTCAGACATGACTAAGAATGGACGTCCTAAGATGATAAGAATATGACTGTTTGAATTGATGACTGACTCTGTGTCTAAGACAACAAAGTCAACAGGAAAATAGAAATCTTTGACTTTAACTATCACATCCTCAACTATACCCTTTGGAATTTTTATGGACCTATCGGCTAGACTCAACGTGATATCGGTGGGTTTCAAAACTCCCAAACCTAATTGTTTGTAAACCGAATATGGTAAAAGGTTCACATTGGCCCCTAAATCTAAGAGACATTTTTCGACCACTTGATTTCCAATATGAATGGAAATTTTTGGACATTCAGGATCCTTAAATTTTGGTGCAATCATTTGTTGGATGAGCGACGAACCTTGGACTGCCATGATGGCTTCCCGAGGAAACGGTATTTCTCTTTTAGCTGTCGTTAAATCCTTTACCAATTTCGCATAAGAAAGTATCTGCTTAATGGCATCTAGGAATGGGATATTGATATGCATATGTTGGAAGACTTCTAAGACACCCTCAAATTACTTATCTTTTTTAGAATCTCTAAGGCGATGGAGAAATGGAGCTTTTGGAATTGACAAAATGATGGGAAGATTCTCCAAATCTTTCTCCTTCTCTTTTGGAGACTCTATGACTTCTTTTTGAACTTTGTCCTTCTCTAAGACTTTTTCTCCCTTGTCAATAGGTTGGACCTTGTTGTCCACCTTCTTTCCCGAACGTAAGGTGTGGATACTATGGATTGAGTCTTGTGGAGCTCCAGAATGGCTTCCTACTTCGTATTGACCTTTTGAACCGTTTGAAATCAAAGGTTGACCTCTAGGGTTAGGGATAGTCTGACTAGGAAATTGACCTTTCTCTCTCCCACTCAAGGAGAGAGCTAACTGCCCCAACTGAGCTTCCATCTTGGCTATGGATTGCGTAGTGACCTGGTTAATCTGAGTTTGATTTTGATTATTGTTAAGTTTGGATGAATTGATGTTGCTACCTCATCAACTTGGCAATCATAGATTCTAAGGACGACTGCTGTTGGGTAAGTTGTTGGTAATTGGTCATGGGATCTGGTATGATGGCTCTGCAATCTATAGATTGTTGGGGCTGATAAGTGACTTGAGGAACAATGGCTTGATTTGTGGAAGAACCAGATTGCCTAGGAAAACTCTTATTGTGACCTGATGGACCACTAGATTGAATAGGTTTGTTCTGTCTATACGAGAAATTAGGATGAAACCTATTATCTAGGTGATATGTTTGACTAAAAGAGTTCAGAGTTGGCTTCCTAAAAGTACTATAGCCATTAATCGCATTTGCTTGTTCAACTTTGATTTAAGGCAAGGTGGGACAACACTCGATCAAATGGTTGTTGCCGTCGCATATGAAGCACAAAGAACTAGGTTCAACAGTCACTTGCGAAATTGTACGAGGGTCTAGGTGAGGTTTGGATGCTGAGATGGTAAAAGCATCTAACTTCTTCGTGAGATTGTTCATCCCACTCACTAGACTAGACATAACATTTTTGAGATCAGGGTCTGCCTTCATCTCATACATACCAGTCTTCCTAGCCGGATCATCTCTATCAAACTCTTCTTGATTAGTGATCCAATTTTGAGCACTCTCGGCTAACTCTACGAGGAAATCGTACGCTTGGTTGGGAGTCTAGTTCATGAACTGACCCTTATGCATTGACTCGACTAAGGTACGTTGATTCATTGTTAATCCTCTATAAAAACTTTGCACCAATTGTGCTTTGTCAATGCCATGGTGTAGGCACTTGACCAATAAATCATTGAATCTTTCCCAAGTTTGGGAAAATTCATCATCAGGACGGGCTCTAAAATTTCTAATGGAGTCCTTCATTTTCTCAGTTTTGGCCACGGGGTAGAATTTGGCCATAAATTTCTTGGATAGAACATCCCAGGTAGATATGGAATTGGGTGTTAGGGAGTTCAAACCACGTAGCTACGTGATCTTCTAGGATAACGGGAACAGAATAAGCTTGATATTCTCCTCATCTAGATTCTGATTTCTAAAAGTTTGACATATAATCAAGAATTGATTAAGGTGAGTGTAAGGTTGTTCACGCTCTAAATCGTGGAACTTAGGGAGCATATTGATGGTGGCAGCCCTAATTTCAAACTGAGGTGCATTGTTCAATGGTAACACAATGCATGTAGGAGGAGATGCGGAAGCTGGAACGAAGAGCTCATTGAGAGTTCTCTCTCGATCACCCATCATAACTACTGATGGTGTCTTGCGTATCCTACTGATGGTACCTTCGATCTCAGGATCAAATGGTTCTAACACGTTGTTTTGTGAATGCCTACCAAGCATGCAAATCACACAGTCGATCAAACAATCACGAAAAGAAAAGACTGGACCTAGATAGGTTGCTTAAAGCTAGACAGCTCCTAACTGGGTAGAACTAGCACAACAACTAGCCTTCCAACTCGATTCTATGAAGTCAATTTTGAGTCATTCGAATCTCCAGATCGGAGGTGGCGTACAATGCATAAGCAAGGGCACTCTTAAGTCCCCTTCCTTTCTTGAATAGACTGAGTCTATCCCCTCAAAGGGCAAGATCTTACTAGATATAAAAAATGACCAAGAAGCGCAATTGGCACAACTTGAAGCGAAATTTCTCCTATTGAGCTCGTGGGCCCTATAGTCAAGTCTAATTGATTTTATTTAATTTGATTGGATGACTAGTGAGTTGATTATCCTAATTAGAGCAAGGAATTGGCAAGGAATTGGTAATGACTTCCAATCCTTATCTTATCATGCCATCCCTAGGAGAGGGGTGCTCTTTACTACTTAATCAACTATTCTAAGTGTGTGCAAATTGGAAAAATAACACACAAAGGCAAAGAGTAACCCACTAGCAAAGAGAGGCGTGGGTGTTTCGAGATTACCTCCCGTGCTAGACGGGGTGAAGACGGTTTGAGTTGACTTAGGCCACCAACTCCAATTTTGGTGTGCGAACCTAAGGAGCCGTGACGGTATTGTCCACCCGTCGTCCTTCCTTAGTCTATAACAATCCAAGCCTTCTTAGATAATTAAAAAAAATTACAAAGAATCTTATACAAGTGTTTCTAAAATAGAAAAATAAACCTAACTAATGATTCAAAGAAATTGAAAGAAAAGAAGAAAAAAAAATATTCACCTACAAGAAGCAAAACAGAAATGTTAGTAGAAATGATAGTAAATGGACTCAAAAATAGAATCTGACTTACCACAATCTTGCTGACTTTGTCACATTTTATAGAAAATTTCGTTCTACCCCAAATTGATTTATTATAATAGATAATTGGAAATCGGAGCAGAAAATTACAGTCAGTTTAAGTTCTGCTGTCTAGGGTGAAATAACAAATCGGAATGACTTTTTTTTTCAATGTTTTTTTCATCTTTCTTTTCTCTTAAAACCTCAAGAACACTTGAACTTATAGAAATAAACCAAAAGAAAAAATAAAATAAAATAAAAATGAAAGAAATGAATTTTAAATCAAAACTTACAACTACTACCTTTACCTCTCCCCGGCAGCGGCGTCAAAATTCTGATGAGACTATCGTTGTTCTTCTCACCGGAGTTAATAATAATCTTACTTTTACTTTACTTGTGGGGCAAGTAGGGGATCGAACCCAAGAGAAAGGAGGAATAGAGTTAAGCTAAGAAGATAAAATTCAAATTAACTAAAAGGAATTAAAACTGTTTTTCTTTGTATTTTTGAACTTATAAGAAAATGTAAAATTGCTAGAAAATAACTAAAGTAAATGAAATTAAAAGCAAGTAAACTTATGAAATAAAAATACCATTGGAGGTGGATCTACCTATAACATGTTGATGAGCAATTCCTAGTTTCTAACCTTTTTATAACTCAATTGTAAGGGCTTGGTATTAGCTCCTTAGATCGAAAAGTTTTGCAAATGAAATGAAATAAGGGTACATAAACAAAGTATAATTCTTTGAAAACTTCCTACTACTAATTATCTGGTTTAAGCATACTTTATCTTGATCTAATCTAAGCATAAAATATCTATATTAAGAATAAAAGGTGCAAGAAACTTAAAGAGAACTCATAAGCATTTTAAATAAAAGAAAGGCATGAAATTAGAAATAACATAAGAACTTGTTCTAGGTTTTCCACTCTCCAATGGAGGGGAACTTAGCCTAATGTCATTGCAAGAGAGGGAAGATAAAAGATGAAATAATTTTTCTTTATTTCATGGAGAAACTTATAACTTCTTCTTCTTCTACTTCTTACAAGACTATTTAGCCAAAAGAAAATAACTAGAAATAAAAATATAAAAAATAAGAGAATAGGCTAAGAGTCTTAGATTAAAGGAGTCTTGGATAAGAGAACTAAGATGGGACCCTTTCTCTAGAAATGAAGGCTCTATTTATAGAGAAAAATATGTGTAGAAGAGTCTAAAAGTAGCCTCCATTTTTCTTTGCACAAAAAGACAAAAGAGGAGAATATAAGTTAAGGATTAGGGCATTCCAAAGTGGGCCCAAATGCTTTTGCCTTGAGATTTTGATTCCAAATTGTTTATTTTTTGTACATGAAACACACGTAATTAGATTTATCTAGTAAATAAATTTATTTATATATAATTAAGCCTAATTAACATGCAACATGGTGTTTTGAGGCTTATCATGATTATTACCTTAATATGGAGAAATAGGTACAAAAATCAAGATAAATAATCAGAAAATGTGCGTATAATTGAGTGTTTGGAAACACTCATCACTAGGTTTAGAGAAACTCAAACCTATGGATATCACTCTTAGCTTAGCAGACAAATCAGTTAAGGTTCCCAAAGGGATAGTAGAGGATATATTAATCAAGGTAAAAGACTTTTATTTTCTCATTGATTTTGCTGTTCTTGACACTGAATCTATCATGAACCCAGACAATCATGTTCTGGTCATCTTGGGTTGACCATTCTTAGCCACATCTATTATCAGATGTAGGAACGGGATCATGACCATAGCCTTTGGAGACTTGAAAGTAAAATTAAATGTCTTCCACAACAAGTTTCGATCCACTAATATGGATGATATGGAAGAGGTCAATATGATCAACACGTTGGTCAGCAACACATTCAAGGAAGTGGAGAGCATAGATTTGCTAGAAGAGTACTTAGTCCAATTTGACCTCAATTTCGATGAAGAACAGTCCATCAAGGAGGTAAATAGCCTCCTAGAATCTATCCCTAAGATGGATTTTTCAAATTGGCAACCTAAAGTAAAGAGTCTCCCCATCCCTTCACTCCACCTTCAGTTGGAGATACTCTTAAACCTAAACTCAAACAGTTGCTTGACACATTAAAATATGAGTTCTTATGAAAAGTCGAGACCTTCCCTATTATCATATCACCTGACTTTAAAAAATCACAAAAAGAATGGTTATTAGATATTCTACATGAACATAAGGAAGCTATTGGTTGGAATAGCTGATATCAAGGGTATCAGTCCCTCTATGGTTATACACCAAATACATCTCGAAGACAACTACAAACTATCAAAAGAACCACAAAGGAGACTGAATCCTGTCTTACAAGAGATAGTTCGAGGAGAAGTCCTTATATTGCTAGATACAGGTATTATATACCCATCTTAGATAGTAAATGGATAAGTCCAGTTCAAGTGGTCCCAAACAAATCTCATGTCATTGTTATGACCAACAAGGATAATGTACTAGTGCCGACTAGCATCCAATCTGGGTGACGAGTTGGTATAGACTATAGAAAATTAAACTCCATGACATGAAAAGATCACTTTCCTCTCCCATTCATAGATCAAATGCTAAAACGCCTGGTCGGACAGGCTTATTACTGCTTTCTTGATGGATACTCGAGATATAATTAGATCCTGATCGCTCTTGAAGATCAAGAAAAAACAACCTTCACGTGTTCTTTTAGGACTTTGGCCTATCGACACATGTCTTTTGGGCTTTGCAATGCTCCTGCAACCTCTTAACAATGTTTGTTGAGCATTTTCTTTGATATGGTAGAAAATTTTCTTAAAGTCTTCATGGATGACTTTTTAGTTTTTGGATTTAGATTTGACGATTGTTTGCATCACCGAAAGTTAGTCTTAGCTAGATGCCACAAAAAGAATCTGGTGTTAAACTAAGAAAAGTGTCATTTCATGGTCACTTCCGAAATTATGTTGGAATACATCATATTCCACAAGGGGATTGAAATATGTACGACAGAAATTGACCTTATTGCTAATCTACTTCCCCCTAAAACTGTAAAGGAAGTTCGTTTTTTCCTAGGGCCTGCAAGCTTTTGCAGGCCTTTCATTGTGGATTAAGAAAGATTTCCAAAACCCTATGTGACCTACTGTCTAAGGACGCAAACTTTGAACTCTCTACCGCCTGTTTAAACGCATTTGACAAACTCAGAGCTCAGTTGATGACAACACCTATCATCTAACTACCCAATTGAAATCTACCCTTTCAGGTGATGTGTGATGCTTCAGACAACACAATAGGTGGTCTACTGGGGTAACGAATTGACAAACTCCCCCATGTCATCCAATATACAAGCAAAATGCTAAACAATGCCCAATTCAACTATTCCACAATTGAAAAAGAGCTACTAGCAGTAGTCTTTGCTCTAGATAAATTTTGTTCCTACTTAATAGGATCCAAGGTAATAATCTTCACTGACCATACAATGTTGAAATACTTTCTCTCCAAAAAGGATGCCAAAGCAAGGTTAATCCGATAGATTCTCTTACTACAATAATTTGATCTCAAAATTTGAGATAAGAAAATATGCAAAAATGTGGTTGCCAACCACTTATCTTGATTGGTAGTTGAAACAAGTTCTAACTCTCTCCCAATCTCTAAGAATTTTTCAGATGAACAACTAATGTCTATCTCTAATCTGGATACACATTGGTACACTAATATTGTCAACTACCTAGTGACAAGGCAAACACCTACCTCATGGAAGAAATAAGAGAGGATGAGATTCCTTGCCCAAGCTAAATGGATTTTCTAGGATGATACATACTTGTTTAAGTACTATTCAAATCAAATAATCCGTCGGTGTATTTCTAACCATGATCAGAAAAATATAATCGATTTTTGCCATAACCACGCTTGTGGTAGTCACTTTGGAGGCAAGAAAATAGCAACAAAATTGTTACAATTCGATTTCTACTGGCCAATATTTTTTCATAATGCCCACATCTCCGCTAAATCTTGTGATTGATGCTAACGTTTAGGTAAGATTAGCCGAAGGAATGAAATGCCCCAACAACCCATTCTAATCATCGAAATCTTCGATGTTTGGGGTATTGACTTCATAGGATCCTTCCCCATTTCACATGGATTCCAAAATATCCTAGTCGTAGTTGACTACATGTCTAAATGGGTAGAAGCAATAACGTACCGAACCAATGATCACAAAATCGTTGTAAACTTTCTTTAAAATATCGTATATGCTCACTTTGGTATTCCAAGGGCGATCATTAGCGATGGAGATAAGCAGTTCTGCAATTGAGTTTTTGAAAGCCTCATGCATAAATATGTTATTACTCACAAGGTCGCTACTCTGTATTACCCTCAAACGAGTAAACAAATCAAAATATCCAATCGCGAAGTTATAACAATTCTTGAAAAAAATAGTAAATCATTCACGAAAGGATTGGTCTTTGCGATTAACTGACTCCTTGTAGGTTTATCGTACTACTTTCAAAACTCTGATCGACATGTCCCCTTATCATCTCATTTTTGGGAAAACCTGTCACCTCCCGATAGACCTTGACCACCGCACCTATTAGGATATCAAATATCTCAATTTTGATCTTGCTAAGGCTAGAAAGCACAGAAAACTTCAACTCTCTAAGTTGAAAGAATTGCATAATAATGCATATGATAGTGTTAAATTGTACAAAGATCGTACAAAAGCCTAGCATGACAAATACATTCAGAGAAAATCCTTCCAGTTAGGTCAGCAAGTATTGCTCTATAATTCTCGCCTCCACTTCTTTCCAGATAAATTGAAATCTCGATGGACAGGACCTTTTGTAGTCAATGGTCAACGGTTCAAATAATTTCTCCATCTCCCACGCCAAGAAAAAGATTTATTTATGAGGAGTCCTATGTATCAGGATTAACCTTATGTCGTAGTCTGGATGAAGGTAATAAACTTAACATCTTTCAGGAGGTAATCCTTGATCAGAAGGCACGTGGAAGTGCACGGGCCGCCGAAAGTTCAGATTCATATTAGAATGTTTTTAATTTCTTAGCTAGGTTGTTTTTTTAATTCGTAGGTAGGCTATCTTTTATGCAAAACTGTTTAAGAAATTATCATTGTTATAACTTCCAATCTTTTCAGATCAATTGTAACAAAGTTTGCACATTCATGCCCAATCCGTTTCAGGTGTGATCTAATTTTTTTTTCTCTTTTTTCCTTACTACTTGCTTATTGAGGACAATATGTCATTTAGATTTAGAGGTATTATGTTAGCTCATAATTGATTGTATTTTATTACTAGTTTAATGTCATATTTTTAGAAAAAAATTGAAAAAACCAAAAATATTTAACAATTGCAAAATATTTTCTTCAAACTTCTTGTATGTAGAGTTTACATATGAATTTCAAATCTTAGGCTCATGTCTGAAGAAAAAAAATTTAGTATGCATTTTTTTGTTCCTTATCAAGAAAATCAAAAGATTACTTTGAAAATTCACGACACTTCTAATTGATAAAAAAAAATAGGACTTTATAGAACAAGAGTTAATTCTCTTCTCTGTCTAGAGTGTTAGGGACACGAAATCTAGTGAACTATGACTTCATTTTCGTTTGGTTAGCTAATTAGAAGAAAAATAAAATTGGATCTAGTATGACTTGAACACCAACCATAGGATTAGACTGGGTACTATGAAAAGGGCTACCTGCTTTTCTTTAAAAAAAAATACAAAAAAGGTGATGTTGAAAAATAAAGTAAAAAAGATGTGAAAAAGATCAAATCAAAGCAAAGATGCTAGAACTAAAAAAGTACAAAAATGAAAAAAATCTAATGAGATCAAATAGTTCAGTAGGGTGAAAGTCATCAATGGTAAAAACGTGTGTAAGTTAGAATATCACAGATAAAACCCCTTAGAGGTATTAAAGTAAACATCCATACTTCTCACAATCCTAGACATGATGCTTAGTTTCGAATTAGAACTTAGGAATAACCAACCATTCTTAGCAGTCAGGAGATGAAATCTTATTCCTTAAAAGATGTTGTTTTTAAAAAAGAAAATTCAGAAAAATTGCATAAGCACTCAAGTTAATTTTGAAATTTTCCAAATTGAGGAATAAAAATTAGAACTTTATTTAAACGTAGAGGACTTGCGACTAATTGTGAAATATCATTATGTTTGCCTTATATCCATTCAATTTGAGTTTTATATTCTGTGAAGTGTTAGAATTTTATGGGTATATTCTCTACAAACCCTCATGAGTCAAACTCGTCCACAAGGAGTAACATAGGAGTTTAAGGGCTTGCTACATTCGTTAAATGCAGTCGTGTAACCTATGAAAATGATTTGTACTTTAGTTTTTATTTTATTTTTACTCGGGACTAGTAAGATCTAGGTTTGGGGATGTGATCAAGGTCTAAAAAGTGATTTCTAGAGTCTTTATTATATGAACTTTATAGATAAATTACACACTAAACCCCCTCATTAGACATAATGCATGGTTATTTCATATTTATCATTGATTTTTATCAAATAATATATTTTAAAATTAATTACTGTTATTTACGTGCAATAGAAAATATTCACAAAGTTTCAAGGTAAATAAAAAAAAATCTGAAGTTACCAGTGTGACTCAATATTCAAAACAAAACCAAGGACCAAAATTCAAGACATTTGGACTCACTTAGACCATGGTGCCATAGTCAATGGTGGCGGTGCGGTCAACGCAGACAATCTTGCCTCAAAATTCATCTTCAAGACTGGTGGCTAAAAGACATTCACAATAGATTAGGGTTTTAGTATTTTTGTAATTACAGAATGTTTCCAAAACCCTGATTATCATAAGAAACCGTAATCCGGTCTCTCTATAAATAGGGGACCAGACCAAGAGTTAAAGGTATCTAGATCTAGAAAATTACTAGTATTAGTTTTTATTTTTTGTTTATTTTAGTTTTATAGAAGTTGGAAGGAAGCTCTACCAATTTCATAATCAAAAAGTAATAAAGAATTCATTTTCTTTCTTCTCCATTTTTTTCATGTTCTTTTTGTTTTATTTTTACTTTATTGTTCATATAATGACTATTGGCTAAACCTCCTGTAAGATCGGTTGAGGAAGTTGGAGCAAGACTTTGTCAATGTTTCATTATTTTCGTAATTACTTCATAGTTTATTCTGATAGTTGTTAGGTAATTATTATTGGGTTAAACATTGATTGTTTCTCAAAGTTTTGATGGTTCAATCTTTGATAAGTTCAACATGAACCATGCTTCATAGAGAACAATTAATGGTTATCTAATAATCTTAACATAATTTATCTTATACATTTGATTTCGTTCTATTATAACTATTCCATATTCCGATCCACAAATATTAGTTTTTCTTAGTGGATTGAGATAAATAAAGAACTATAAATCATTGATAAAGCTTGTGAAGGTGGGTCCAACTGATCTATAACTCTTTGTAGTATTTTAAATCTTTTTATTATATTACATTGTTTTGGATAATTTCTCTCGAAAATTGTTTTTAATCATTTACATAAACTTGAATTAGATTGAAAGTAAAAATACTTTGGATTAACGTTATCTCTATGGTTCGACCCTTGTTTGCCAAGGTTTTTCTTTTATTTTTTATTTTATTATCATCTACAACTCGAACAACTATTATGAGATAGTTGACTAGGATATTAAAAGGACAGAACCTGTAGGCTGAGCACATTCCTAACACCATGCTTGAGCAAGGTATACCCCCACCCCTACCAATAGAGATACCTAGTGGTGTATAATTGGTACGACCATTGTACCAAAGTTAGGCTAGAGCTTTATTGAGGGAGTACATAGGGATGATGCCACCTAGTTTTGATGGTATTACAAACTTGACCATGGTTGAAGAGTGGTTGGAAGAATTTGACAAGTACTTGCATACCATGGATTGCTTAAAAACGTAGAAGGTTTTGTGTACCACTTTCATGTTATAGAGGGATGTCGCTCATTGGTAGTCATCAGTCAAAGATAATCAACCGGGAATACAAACTACTTGGACAACTTTTTAGAGAAAGTTTCTTGACAAGTACATTCTTACTAGCTCTAAAGACAAGAAGATGATGAAGTTTGGCAGATTTGTTCAGGGTACCATGTCGATAGGTCAATATGAGTCTTGATTCACACAATTGGCTTGTTAGGCACCTGAGCTAATCTCCACTAACCAGATGAAGGTTAAAAAATTCGTTAGAAGGTTAAAGACTTCTTACAAGAGTAGGATGGTAACATTTGAGATAATTGATTATTCTAAGGTGGTTAATAAAGCCTAGAGGCTAGAAAAGGCTGATGAAGTTATTCAAGAATAGAGTACTGAGATGAGGTCAGTGCCCCCAATAGGCAAGAGACATGATATACAGGCCTAATGGTTCAGCCACAAGGATAGAGCAACGTTCAACCTCTATCACCAACATATCAGTATACACAAAGGGCGGTGGTACCATTATATGGTAGAAGTCAAGGTCAGACTATGAAACCAAATAGACAGATGACTAGAGGTCAATGACAGACTACAAGGTCACAAGCTCAGATTGCTAAAACCCCAACATAGTCACAAAAGGCATCCATAGGCCAAACCAATAGAGAGCCAATAAGATGTTTTGAGTGTGAAGAGTTGGGACATTTGAGGAAAAAGTGCCCCAAGATTCCTCTATAAACACTTGATGCAATGACCCAAGCTCGGGTATATGCCATGTCATAGGCGGACGCGAGAGTTTTAGAAGATGTTGTAGAAGGTATGATCATAATATACAATTGTTTAGCCCATGTGTTGATAGGTTCGGGTTCTACGCATTCCTTTATTTTCTCTACTATGGTAGAAAAACTAGGGTTATCCACAATAGACACAAAATGAACATTATCCTTGCTAACTCTCCTAGGAAACGAAATCGTACCACATCGTGTATGTAAATCTAGTATTCTTAAGATATGAGATAGTTTATTTGAATTGGACTTGACAATCTTTAATCTTTAAGATTTTGACATCATCATAGGCATGAATTGATTAGCAACTCACTATGCAGTTGTAGATTTTTACACAAAGATGTTTAGATTTGGCATACCAGGCCAACCAGAGTTCAAGTTCAAGGGATTTCATAATTGGGTAGTTTGAATGATAGAACCCCTAAAAAGAATAACAGATTTGGGTAGTATATATGGCATGATGACTACCGTTAATGAAGTAAAGAAAAAACCACTAAAGGTAGAAGTAACTCAGTTGATGTGTGAGTTCTCAGATATGTTTCCTACAGAATTATCCGGATTACCCCCAGTTAGGAAATATGAGTTCTCAATTGAACTGATTCCAATATTCAAACCTCTATCGATTCCACCTTATCGGATGGCTCTAGCAAAAATGAAAGAGTTGAAGAGTCAATTGGAAGAATTAATAGGACTGGGTTTTATTCATTTAAGTAATTCATCTTGGGGTGCTCCAATTTTATTAGTAAAGAAGAAATATGGGTCATGAGTATTGTAGACACCCCATTTTTGCACTCGCCTGATTAATCAACTCGTCAATCCAATTGCAATGATTCCCAATGATGGATGTGTATTCCATTGCTTTATTTTGTTACCAGATGTGTTTCAGAAATCCGGATGAGGTATCTCGAATTAACAAAACCTTAGAAACCACGCTACGCTAGGAAAATACGACCCCAGAAACATAGAAATCATCATCTTGCAGACCAAAAAGAAACTTCACGATAAAAATCACTAAAAAATTATCAAATTACCAAAATACCCCTAACCTCAAAACAACCCTAGAGCCTACGTTACGCTTAGGAAAACTCTCTCGAACACATAAAATAACAAATCGGAACCAAATAAATCATTTCACCAATTTTAATAGAATTTGACAAAATTACGAAAAATGCCCCTAATAAAGTTCACAATCATTTCACATAAAAATTTTCATAAATGACACAAACCAACATTCTCATTGAATTCCTTACGAAAAACCGATTCTAAAACATCCTAGAACATTAAAAACTGACTTGAAACGTGAAAAGTCATCTCCATGGGCAAAACGATAATTTCACAATTTTCATAATTAAAAAATTCGAAATTAATAAATAAAATATTAAATAATTAAAGTGAAACATTGATGAAATTAATTTAAAATTTTGAACCTAAAAAATCGATCAATCGGACTTTCGGGTAAAATTGTTGAGGGTTCGTGGGATATTTCTTTAAGGACCCCTCCATTTGGGGGTCCAAAGAATTAAAGAAATAATGGAAGGGGGTTCTCCAAAAATTTAAAGTCAATCAAGCAAGACTGTAGTCAAAGTATTAAAGTCAATCAAGTGAGATTAAAGTCAAAATTAAAGTCAATTAAGCAAGACTGAAGTCAAAATATTAAAAGTCAATCAATTAAGACTAAAGTCAAAACATTAAAAGTCAATCAAATAAGACCAAAAGTCATAATAGAATTCTAATTAAATAATAACTCTATCTAATAGAGTTCTAACTTAAAAACAATTTTACCTAAAACAATTTTAACTAAAACACAACTCTAATTAAAATTCTCTAATTAAACACTAACTCTATCCAAATCAACCTTAAAAAAATTCTATAAATAGAGATGCTCACACCCTATTTTCGTATAAAATCATAAACCCTAAGAAAAGTAGGTCTAGAAACTCCCCTAGCCCCCCATAAACCCTAGTTTTGGAGTCCCAACTCCTTACCTAACATCCCTCCTTCAATTTTAGTCTAGAAAACACCTAAAATCCCTCCAAAAACATCTCCAAATCCGCAACAAACTTGAAGAGTTCAGATCCAAAAACAAGGAGATACCTTGATCTAGGAGATCCGAAGTCAAATTCGGAGACAGAACGAAGCAAGGGAGTACAGTACAAGGAGCTCTTTTTGTCAGATCTGAGGGAACAAAATCCTTGCTATCGGAAAGGTATGTAATTTTTTTATTTTTATCTAGATTTTTAGCAATGTGATATATTTGGGAAGTTAGTAGAGACCGGCTTTGACCGGGTGGGGTTGGTGCCTAACACCTTCCAACCCCGTAACATGATCCCCGAATTTAGATTTTTTGTGGTAGATTAGTTCTTTTTATCCATGTTAGAGTCAGTTTGGTTCCTAGACCACAATAACTAGGTGGCGACTCTCAAACCTCAAGAGTCAAAAGCGGATCCGCGCACCCCGCGAATCGAGGGCGCTTTCAGTGGCGACTCCACTGGGGACTATTGAGGATCAACCTTGAAAAACCCCAAGTATGGGAGCATTGCCAAGATGACCTAGATTTTTTTATTATTTAGTTGGATTTATTTTTTTTATTTATTTGTTTTTTATCTTGATTGTAGATGATTTTGGGTATTGCATTTTTTTTTCCAATTAAGGATCACTTTTTGATGACCCCTAAATAATGAAAGATTCAAATTGACCTATGAAAATGATGGAATGATGAAGGTTGGACAGAAATATTAAAACGTTTTTAGAGAATATTCTAGTGAGAATTAAGTCTGGGAGCCTATTAATAAAACATAGATCTCGTCGAGTAGATTAATTTAGAATCTGAGTTCACTCAATTTCGTTATCGGAAGCCTTAGATATCATCGATGTAAGTTCAATCTGTAAATCTAGAATTATTTCTGAATGAAAGTTGGGACAGAAATGTTAAAACTTTTTTAGAGAATATTCTAGTGAGAATTAAGTCTGGGAGCCTATTAATAAAACATAGATCTTGTCGAGTAGATTAATTTAGAATCTGAGTTCACTCAATTTCGTTATCGGAAGCCTTAGATATCATCGATGTAAGTTCAATCTGTAAATCTGGAATTATTTCTGAATGAAAGTTGGGACAGCAATGTTAAAACTTTTTTAGAAAATATTCTAGTGAGAATTAAGTCTAAGACCCTATTAATAAAACATAGATCTCGTCGAGTAGATTAATTTAGAATCTGAGTTCACTCAATTTCGTTATCGGAAGCCTTAGATATCATCGATGCAAGTTCAATCTGTAAATCTGGAATTATTTCTGAATGAAAGTTGGGACAGCAACGTTAAAACGTTTTTACAAAACATTCTGGTGAGAACTAAGTCTGGACACCTATTAATAAAATGTAGATCTCATCGAGTAGATTAATTTAGAACTTGATTTCACTCAATTTCGTTATCGGGAGCCTTAGATATCATCGATGCAAGTTCAGATTATATTTTCCTAATTCACAGAAAATCTGAATTTATCTAATGTTGGCACAATTAATGTTCTTGAGAGTGAGCTCATCTCAACCATTTTCATTCTATCATCAATGTAACACCTATTAGAATCTCGATTTATTTTGTATCACCCAAAAGTGATCATTGATTGGACCTTAAAAATTATAAAAATTATGCCTATTGCAATGTTTGTTTGATCATTATCATATGCCATATTTATTGATTAATTTACCATGATCTTGCTTGAAATACATGATTGATGTTGATCGTAATGTTAATGTGCTTATGTGATGGGAATAATGTGATCTTAATTGAATATTCATATGATTTGAATGATTTTGGTTTTGATTAAATGTATGATTGGTTTGATTGGATCCATGGGCCCATTTGTTTGAAAAAGGTCCCGGGCACACCCCACCCTGTTTTGCACACACCACATGCACGTTTACTGTTTTACTCACTTACACGTCCCATTTAGCCAACGTGGCATTAGTGCGTGGCCCGGTCTCTTCGGAGATGCGACGTCATTCATGAAACCCACAACTCCAGCCACGTACTTTAGGGTATATCAAACTGGGGGCATCAATACCATCTGATCAGGTGATTCTGAGAAGTATGTTGATGTACTCAGGCTGGAGCGACCTGAGCCTTTGACCTATTGTAAGCCACACAGTCACATGTCCCGATTGCCAACGTAGTACTAGTACGTGGTTGGTCCCCTCGTGGGATGCCAAACCATTTATGAAAGCTACAACTCTTGACTCGTACCCATAGGTATAAAAGATAGTCTAAGTATATCAATTGCACTTCTTGGTCAAAACCGGTGCCTAAGCAAGATCTTGCCCCGCTGTACCCTACTGTACGAGGGGGATAGACTACGTCTATTCTAGACGAGAGGTATTTAAGTGGGCCCTTGCTCAGCATTGTGCGTCACCTCTCAACTGGAGATCAAACTGGCTGTTTTTGGCTTTAGAGAAGTAAATTGAGGTTTTAGATTATCACCTATACGGTATATCAAACCAAGTCACCACATATCGAAAGGTATATAAGTGTGCTTGGGCAAGGGTGGCCAGATAAAAATGTATTGCACGTAGTAAGCTTAGAGTCTAGAAACCTTCCCAGTAGGTCACGACTCGAACTTATCGTGGGTGTTCCCGGGTTGTTTATTGAATGAATGCATGTGATTGATGAATGTATGTGAGTGATGTGAATGATGAGATCAAGAATGTATGGTTGTCCTCAAGGATAAAAAATTTTCCTTTTGAAAATTAAAATGGGTGCACCGACCCAATAAAGAATCCATTTTTTGCAATAATTTATAATGACCCAGTTCATCTCGATCCAATAATCATGATGGGTTGGGCCATTTAGATCAAAATGGAAATCAAATTCTTTTCTGAATTCGGGTTTCAACCCATTTTTAAAAAAGAGAAATGGTTTACAAAAGGAAAGTATTTTCTAGAAGAAATGTTCTCTAAAAAATATATATATATTTTCCAGAAAAAGTGTTTTCCATAAGAACAAGATTTTTCAAAAAAAAAAATATTTTCTAAAAAAAAGAGAAGGAAGAGAAATATTTTTCAGAAAAAAATGATTTACAAAAGATCTATTTTTGCATGAAAATTATTGAAATATGTTTGTGGAAGTTGTTATTCAATGAAAACATTATTTGTCAATATTTTTCAAGAGTGCAATAAAATTATTTTTCTAAATAATCATTACGTTAATGAATTGTTTAATGGATTGGTGTACAAAATCTCAGGGTTCATTTAAAATGTTATCAAGGGGGTGACACTGAAATTGGTTAAATTCACCTTCAAAGAGGTTAAGGGTTATCATTGTATCTAAGCTCAATCGTCCATCATCTAGCTAAGGTTGTAAATCCGGTCAGTTAAAGTAAACGTCAATATCAAGTCAATAGTCAGAAATGACCTCAGAATTTCTCAACATCGCCCAGTTGTTCCCTAAAGATCATAGTGCTTCAATCCTACCGGTTGTAAGTAATATCTCAGTCCTCAGTCCTAATCAAACTCATGTGGGTACTTGCCTTGAATTTTCATAAGTCATTTGGGTTAGTTCAAGTCCTTTTTTCTAGCAAGGTCATGTCTTCCTTAGATTGAGTCTACCTTTTCTTATTGAGTCAAGTTAGTTTGTTGAGCCTATAGAGGTGTCTGTCGCCCCTTCCGAATTTGATTGGATAAAGAAAATTTTTGAATACCCCGAGCGCATTAACGAATTAACTAATAATCTAGCTTCAAGGATATGTTTTTCTCCTAAGCAAGAAGATAAGAATCGGGCTCAAGAAAGCAAAGGTCATTGACCTCGGAACAGAAATAAATTCCTAAAGAGATTCAAATAGAAACCATCTTATCTCTAGAGGAACACAAAGGGATAATGAATTTTCTCAGAAATTTCAAAAGACTTGTTCGTGTGATCATATGAGGGTATGCTAGGTACAAGCTTGGGTGTTGTTCAACATGGAATAAATACTCACCTATATCGATGGAATCAAAGAAGATGTTATAAAATGTATCAATACTATCCTCACTACATCTTGAGTTGCAAATCACATATTATCAGTCGATATGGGGATACCTTTTAAACTGATCTCTGATAATGGGAAGTACTTCAAAGCATAAGTCATTATTCTGTGTACAAAGTTCAAAATTCGGCATCGCAAATCATCACCCTACCGTCCTCAGATTAATGGAACAGTTGAAGCAGCCAATAAAAATCTCAAGACAATCATCGTGAAAATGTGTCAATCACATATCACACCAGGATTGGTCAGAAAAGTTACCATTCGCATTATGGACATATTACACTTCAATACAGTCTTCTACTAGAGTCACTCTAGTATGATATGGAAGCAATCTTACCGGTTAAAAGGGAAAATCCTGTATCTCAAGGTCTTGATAGAAGTTAATTGTTAGAAACAGATTGGGTCTGTCAATGGAGAGGAGTCACTTGCATGTTTGACAAGAAAGTTAAAGTTCATCACTTATAAGTCAAAGATCTAAGCATCAGACTACCCAAAAAAAATTTTGAGTATTCTTCTCGATCATAGAAAGTTTGAACTCAATTGGAGAGATTCAATCATCAAGGAAATATTATCTGAAAAAACTATTAGACTTCAAGATCATGATGGAATCGAATTACCAGAATCAACCAACCTTGACCAAATCAAACGGTACTACATTTAAGGAGGCCATCTTTGGCCAAATCAATTCTCTTATTACCCAGTTCAATATATCCTTTCTCAACCCTTTCGCAGCCTTTTCAAAAAGAAAAAAATTATGCCTTCTTCTTTCTTAGCCCGATCACCTAACCTAAGGGAGGGAAAAATATTTGAACTACGTTTTGGTCTGATCCCAAAATTCTGGGGTATGTAGGCAACCTGAGAAGTTACTTCAGGCCCGACCACATCAAAAAAATAAAAATAGATTCCCCGACAAAGAAAAAATCTAAAAAAAAAAAAATTCAAAAGAAAAATTGTCAAAGTGGGGAAGAAAATTCAAGGAAAGAGAAAATAATTTAAAAGGAAATGTCACACAAAGGGCATTTGGGTTTTTGAGCCTCAAAATCCCTTTCTTTTTATACCTAATCCTAAGCTTACCAATGAAAGTCCTCCTAAGTACCGTGCGAGAAGTCAAGGAAGATAGCAAAGCATGATCAGACAGCAACTCCAGAAGTTCAGAAGGGAAGAAGAAGAAAAAAATCTGCTAAGTTGAAAACCCAAAAAGGGCGGCTTAGGCAAAAATTAAGGTAAGCTCGCAAGGTTGAAGATCTGAAAGGATGACCTTGGCAACAATCAAAGCAAGGAAAAAAGAAAAAATTGTAAGCTCGCTAGATCGAAAACCTAAAAAGACGATCTAGGCAAAAGCTAGAGCATACTCGCTAGATTGAAAACCTGGATAGGCAATCTAGGCAAAACTTAGAGCTATCAAAAAAATAAAAGAAAATCTCCGTTGAGTTGAGAAGCTGAAAAGGTAGCCCGAGCCAAAATATCAGAAGTCCGAATGATCAAGTTTCAATACCCAGTTTGAACCAAATATAGACTCAGTGGATACAAGTATCTCGTCTATGATTGATCTGAAGAGTTTCATGTCCCTAAGCGAACCGACGGGGAGAAAGAACAAATTCTATGATGAATTTCAGAAAGAAATATTTTGTTCCAATGTCTTTGAGCCTGACTCAAAATCTTCAATATAAAAAGTCAAAATTAAAAGTTAAACCTTTATTGCGCTTGCGGTAATCAAGGATTTCAAACTTTCATAACAAGGGCACTTCCTTTTTTCTAAAGAGTACAGTTTCCCCCCTTACACTAGGGGCATTTATTTTCAAATTATATTCAATTATCCCTAGTGCAATGTTCCTTGTCAAACTAGGGGCATTTTTGTTCTGATGCCTGGTCAATTTCAACCCCAAAGGATAAGGTTAACTTTGAATTAAAGGTTACCCTCTTGATAGCAATTTTGAAAACTCCTCAGATTCAAAGAGAGTTAAAATGTTTACCGGACCTTCATAAAATCCAACTTTTTATTAAAAAAAAAAAAAAGTCAAATGCGAGGTTAATCCCCCGTTTGTTCCCTCAAAGCTTAGTTCATTATTCTTGCACCCTGGGCAGGTAGAATAGAACTTCCTAAAAAAGAAAAAAATTAGTTCATTACTCTTTCACTCCTAGTAGGTAGAGTAGAACTTCCCAGAAAAAATTAGTTCATTACTCTTTCACTTCGAGTAGGTAGAGTAGAACTTCCAAAAAAAAAAATTTCATTACTCTTTCACTCCGAGTAGGTAGAGTAGAACTTCCAAAAAAAAATTAGTTCATTACTCTTTCACCCTGGGCAGGTAGAGTAGGACTCCCAAAATAATTAGTTCATTACTCTTTCACTCCGAGTAGGTAGAGTAGAACTTCCCAAAATAATTAATTCATTACTCTTTCACCCTGGGCAGGTAGAGTAGGATTCCCAAAACAATTAGTTCATTACTCTTTCACTCCGAGTAGGTAGAGTAGAACTTCCCAAAATAATTAGTTCATTACTCTTTCACCCTGGGCAGGTAGAGTAGGACTCTCAAAAAGCTTGGTTCATTACTCTTTCACTCCGAGTAGGTAGAGTAGAACTTTCCAAAAAAAAATTAGTTCATTACTCTTTCACCCTGGGCAGGTAGAGTAGGACTCCTAAAAAATTAGTTCATTACTCTTTCACTCCGAGTAGGTAGAGTAGAACTTCCCAAAAAAATTAGTTCATTACTCTTTCACCCTGGGCAAGTAGAGTAGGACTTCTAAAAAGCTTAGTTCATTACTCTTTCACTCCGGGTAGGAAGAGTAGAACTTCTCTAAAAAGCTTAGTTCATTACTCTTTCACTCCGAGTAGGCAGAGTAGAACTTCCAAAAAAAAAAAAAAAACAAAAATAGTTCATTACTCTTTCACTCCAGGTAGGTAGAGTAGAACTTCCTAAAAAATTAGTTCATTACTCTTTCACCCTGGGCAGGTAGAGTAGGACTTCTAAAAAGCTTAGTTCATTACTCTTTCACTCCGAGTAGGTAGAGTAGAACTTCCAAAAAAAAAAAAACAAAAATAGTTCATTACTCTTTCACTCCAGGTAGGTAGAGTAGAACTTCCCAAAAAAATATTTTTGCATTACTCTTTCACTCTGAATAGGTAGAATAAGACTCTCAAAAAAATATAAATTTATTACTCTTTCACCTAGAGTAGGTAGAGTAAGACATTTAACTTTCTCCCAACTTTTGCTCAAATTTGTCTCAAATATCATTCAAATTTTCTCGAGTTTTGTTTTACTCAGATTTTACTTAATTTCACACAGTGCACACACTTGCACTTTTTAGTCAAGGAGAATTCTCTAAAATTCAAAGATCTGACACTGTCAGTGAGAGCTCTCGCTCAAGGACCTGACAATCTTTTAATTTGGGGAGAGCTTTACCCTCAAGGATCCGAACACCCCGACGAATTGCTAAATCAGGCTGTAAAATGAACTGTCACTAGCTTTGGCATTCAGATATCGCACTATCTACCAAAATAGATTTGCTATCTAGTTTGCTTCAACCCTCTGCCAAAGAGGGACATCTGTAGACACCCCATTTTTGCACTCGCCTGATTAATCAACTCGTCAATCCAATTGCAATGATTCCCAATGATGTATGTGTATTCCATTGCTTTATTTTGTTACCAGATGTGATTCAGAAATCCGGATGAGGTATCTCGAATTGACAAAACCTTAGAAACCACGCTACGCTAGGAAAATACGACCCCAGAAACATAGAAATCATCATCTTGCAGACCAAAAAGAAACTTCACGATAAAAATCACTAAAAAATTACCAAATTACCAAAATACCCCTAACCTCAAAACAACCCTAGAGCCTACGTTACGCTTAGGAAAACTCTCTCGAACACATAAAATAACAAATCGGAACCAAATAAATCATTTCACCAATTTTAACAGAATTTGACAAAATTATGAAAATGCCCCTCATAAAGTTCACAATCATTTCACATAAAAATTTTCATAAATGACACAAACCAACATTCTCATTGAATTCCTTACGAAAAATCGATTCTAAAACATCCTAGAACATTAAAAACCGACTTGAACGTGAAAAGTCCTCTCCAGGGGCAAAACGATAATTTCACAATTTTCATAATTAAAAAATTCAAAATTAATAAATAAAATATTAAATAATTAAAGTGAAACATTGATGAAATTAATTTAAAAATTTGAACCTAAAAAATCGATCAATCGGACTTTCGGGTAAAATTGTTGAGGGTTCGTGGGATATTTCTTTAAGGACCCCTCCATTTGGGGGTCCAAAGAATTAAATAAATAATGGAAGGGGGTTCTCCAAAAATTTAAAGTCAATCAAGCAAGACTGTAGTCAAAGTATTAAATTCAATCAAGTGAGACTAAAGTCAAAATTAAAGTCAATTAAGCAAGACTGAAGTCAAAATATTAAAAGTCAATCAATTAAGACTAAAGTCAAAACATTAAAAGTCAATCAAATAAGACCAAAAGTCATAATAGAATTCTAATTAAATAATAACTCTATCTAATAGAGTTCTAACTTAAAAACAATTCTACCTAAAACAATTCTAATTAAAACACAATTCTACCTAAAACAATTTTAACTAAAATACAACTCTAATTAAAAGATCTCTAATTAAACACTAACTCTATCCAAATCAATCTTAAAAAAATTCTATAGATAGAGATGCTCACACCCTATTTTCGTATAAAATCATAAACCCTAAGAGAAGTAGGTCTAGAAGCTCCCCTAGCCCCCCATAAACCCTAGTTTTGGAGCCCCAACTCCTTACCTAACATCCCTCCTTCAATTTTAGTCTAGAAAATACATAAAATCCCTCCAAAAACATCTCCAAATCCGCAACAAACTTGGAGAGTTCAGATCCAAAAATAAGGAGATACCTTGATCTAGGAGATCCGAAGTCAAATCCGGAGACAGAACGAAGCAAGGGAGTACAGTACAAGGAGCTCTTTTTGTCAGATCTGAGGGAACAAAATCCTTGCTATCGGAAAGGTATGTAATTTTTTTATTTTTATCTAGATTTTTAGCAATGTGATATATTTGGGAAGTTAGTAGAGACCGGCTTTGGCCGGGCAGGGTTGGTGCCTAACACCTTCCAACCCCGTAACATGATCCCCGAATTTAGATTTTTTGTGGTAGATTAGTTCTTTTTATCCATGTTAGAGTCAGTTTGATTCCTAGACCACAATAACTAGGTGGCGACTCCCAAACCTCAAGAGTCAAAAGCGGATCCCCGCACCCCGCGGATCGAGGGCGCTTTCAAGTATATGCATTGACTATCAAAAATTGAACTAGGTAACGATAAAGAACAAGTATTCATTTCTAGGATTGATGATTTGTTTGACCAACTGAGAAGTGCTAAGTACTTCTCTAAAATCAATCTAAGACCCGAATACCATCAGTTGAGGATTGGGGAGGAGGATATTCTTAAGTCAACATTCAGGACATTGTTAGGGCACTTCGAGTATCTAGTAATACCATTTGGTTTGACTAATACGTCAACAACATTTATGAGCCTTATGCAGCGAGTGTTTTGGGATCACTTGCATTACTTCAACATCTTCTTCATTGACAACATTCTGATCTACTCAAGGATAGAGGAATAGCATGAAAACCACCTAAATATCATACTTCACATATTGCGTAAAGAAAAACTTTATGTGAAATTCTCTAGGTGTGAATTTTGATTGGATGAGGTGAAATTCTTAGGACATATGATTTTCAAAGATGAGATATCTGTGGACCCATCAAAGATTGAAGCGATTATGAACTAGCAAAAATCGACTATATTTATCGAGATCTTGAGTTTTCATGGACTTTCATGATACTATTGTAGGTTTGTAAAAGGATTTTCCAAGACAGCATCATCATTAACGAAGTTGACATAGAAATGGGCCAAGTTTGAAAGGACATATAGGTATGAATTCGCATTCTAAGAGAGAAGTACGTTATCTATACAGACATGTCTCACATGAAACTTGGTCGTGTGCTAATGCATGAAGGTTGAGTGATTGCTTATGCATCGAGTAGTTGAAGATCCACGAGAAGAATTATCCAACTCATGATTTAGACTTGAATGTTATAGTCCATGCACTCAAAATTTGGAGATATTAGCTATATGGGGAGAACTTTGAAGTGTATTCAGATCATAAGAGCCTCAAATATTTGTTCTCATAGAAAGACTTGAATATGAGACAAGATAGATTAAGTACTTGGAAGGATTATGACTTCATATTACATTACCATCCCAATAAGGCTAACGTGGTTGCAAACACGTTAAATCGGAAGAGGGATAGGGTGTTTGCACACATAAGGATAAAGGAATAAAGAATGGTGAAAACAACAACTGATTTTGCATTCAACATTCCCTTAAAAATAAATTAATAAAAGATGTATCAGGACATGAAAAATGAATTTTTTGCGGCTAGGAATGAAAAAATACATTGTTCAATATGTAAGTCGATGCATGACCTGTCAGCAGGTAAAGGCTGAGCATAAAATACTTATAAGATTGTTGCAACCACTTTTTATTTTAGAATGAAAATGGGAAGACGTGATAATGAATTTTATTTATGATTTACCGAAGATTGGTGATGGGATCGATGCAATATGGATGATAGTTGATATACTTACTAAATCTGCTCATTTCTTACCTATTAAGATGACATATATCATAGATAGGTTGAGCATGATTTATATTTTAGAGATAGTAAAGTTACATGAAGTC
The DNA here is from genome assembly GCF_017979445.1 of Akebia trifoliata. Lineage (NCBI taxonomy): Eukaryota > Viridiplantae > Streptophyta > Magnoliopsida > Ranunculales > Lardizabalaceae > Akebia > Akebia trifoliata. Next base: position 35,294,885 of record NC_141378.1, read on the forward strand.
CCAATTTCGATTGTATTAAATAGAAATCTATATTTCACATCCCAATTTTAATAAATTTTTCAAGTTGTTTTTGGTATGAAGTTGAAAATGAGTACCACGTTCCATGGACAGTCAAAATAGGCCATTTAGATATTGGAGGACATGTTGAAGGCTTGTGTGTTCGATTGTGGAGGAAATTAAAATATCTATTTGACCTTAGTCAAAATTGCCTATAACAATAGTTATTAATCTAGCATAAGCATGGCACCATTTAAATCATTGTATGCTAAAACTTGTAGATCATCTAATTGTTGGACAAAAGTTGGGGATAGTATTTTATTAGGACCAAATGTAGTCTCAAAGATCACCAAGAAGATTAGAATAATTTGATAGGACTATGAGTAACACAAAGCAGATAGAAGAGTTATGCAGACCATCACAGATGATTGTTGGAATTTATGATGGGTAAGTTTGTGTTCTTGAGGGTATCTCCAAAAATAGAAATCAGTAGGTTCGGGATAAAGGGTAACCTAAAGCCGAGATATGTGACACTATTTAAGATCATAGAAAGGATTGGCATGGTTGCATAGAAGTTAATCTTACCACATCACTTGTAGAGGGTTCATAATGTGTTTCATATGTCAATGTTGAGGAAATATTAACCATACCCACGTCACGTTATAGATTGGCAATCTCTGAACTTAGAGGAAGACATATCTTACGAAAAGGGGCCAATATAGATTTTTGATCATAAGGATAAGATGTTGAGACTACGAGCCATTCCACAAGTGAAATTGCTTTGGAAACATCACAATGTCGAAAAAGCAACTTGGGAAAAGGAAACTGAGATTCCATTGCAATTTCCAGATTTATTTTTAGATTGTGGTATGTTTTAATTTAGAGAAATTTTCTTTTAGTGGGAGAGGGTGTAATGTCTTAAAAATCTACTACGTAGTTCGATGAATTCTGATTAATGGTTTAGTTTGACCTCTTATATATATATGATTCTTGAAAATCCGAGAATACCATTATATTCGTATCGAAAAATTATCCAAAAATGATTATAAATTTATAAAAAAAGAAATCTGGAATATAGATTTTCTAAATAAAATAAAATTTGTAAATGACCTTTACATCCTTGGGACTCTATATATAATTAAGTTAGAGAAAACTTAACAAAAATAAAAAATTAATAATTTTCTACTTCATATTTGGTCAATCTTTTATAACTATCAACTTAGTGAGTGAGATAATGTACGTACTATTTATAATCTAACCTCCTTACCCTTAACTTCTTAGGTCAAGATCAGAAATGAGTCATTAAATCTTAAAATATTAGATTTCAAAAATCTCTTCTGTGATGTTTATTCACACATTGAACTCTATGAATGATATGAATGATGGGGATAAAATCTTAAATTTTCACATATTTACTCATGATTTAGCACTTTCACTCCTTATTTTTAACCGGGTAAAATATGTTAAAAAAAAATATTTTCTGAAAATTCTTGTCTCTGCATAGTTCCTCCTCGGTGGTTGATAATAGCTCAACAAGTACAGAAGAAGCCAAATTTGGGAAATTTGAAATTTTTGTGGGGGGTGCCAGGGCCCCTTCTTGTCTCGCATAATTCCGCCCCGTTGGTTTATAATAATTAAACAAACAGAGAAGAGGCCAAATTGGACAAATTTGATGAGCTCTGTTTCTCTGCAGTCGTGGAAGATTTCTTGTTTTATTCCCTTCTCTCTACATCTCTCACATCAAATGGTGTCTGATATCATAAATCTCAGTTATTGTTTCTTCATTTAATCTAAAATCTCTTCATCGATTCGGTAACCAAATTTTAAAACTATATACTATAGAAGTAGGTATCTCTCTAACAGAGATGCATCGATTCAGGAAAGAATGAATTTCAGAAGCATTAATCTCCATTATTATAGGTGGTTCGTTCTTCTTCATTTTGTGGTTCAATCTCTCGGGCTCAACACAGACGGAATTCTCTTACTCTCCTTCAAGTACTCTGTTCTAAGAGACCCATTATCTGTCCTACAGAACTGGAACTACGAAGACGACACGCCATGCTCATGGACTGGAGTCATGTGTATTGAGTTCCCATACCCAGGCGTCTCCGACACGTTTCATGTCGTCGCTTTATATCTCCCCAATAGTCAACTCCTTGGTTCGATTCCTGCCGACTTAGGCATGATCGAACACCTTCGACATATTGATCTCTCCAACAATTTCCTCAATGGGTCTCTCCCAGACTCTCTCTTCAACTCTTCCGAGCTTAAGATACTCTCTCTCTCAAACAACGTCATTTCAGGTGAACTTCCAGAGTTTATTGGAGGACTTAAGAATCTTCAATTTCTTAACCTCTCTGATAACGCTCTTACTGGAAAAATTAATCCCAATTTAGCTTCTCTTCTCAATCTTACGGTTCTCTCTCTTAGCAAAAATTACTTCTTTGGCGAAGTTCCGAGTGCGTTTGATTCAGTAGAAGTTTTAGATTTATCCTTCAATCTAATAAATGGTACTCTGCCTTCCGATTTCAGTGGAGAGAATCTCAATTACTTGAATCTCTCATACAACAAACTCTCGGGAGAAATACCACTAGAATTCGCGAAGAGAATTCCCTTCAATGCAACAGTCGATCTCTCATTCAATAATCTCACAGGAGGAATCCCCAAAATCGAAACTTTTCGTTCTCAGAAAGCAGAATCTTTCGTTGGAAATCCGAATCTGTGCGGAAAACCTCTTAAAAACCCATGTTTAATTCCTTCTACTCTCTCTCCTCCCCCTCCAAATAACTCTTCTATTTCTACTGCAACAACGTCTCCTCCTGCGTATGCTGCCATATCCAAACCCATAGATTCATCTCCTAGAACAGCTACAAATGAAATTAAACAACAGAGACAAAGCGGATTGAAACCCGCAATAATTGCAGGAATTATTGCTGGAAATTTGGTGGGAATTGGGATAGTCTCCATTATCTTCTTATATGTCTACCAATCAAAGAAGAAGAAAAAGAAAGAACAACCATCATCGACAAATTCGAGTGGTTTTGTGTGGCCTTGTTTGAACAAAAAGGGAGCTAACGATGAAGAAACTTCAGAAACAAGTGAAGAAGAAGAAGAAGAAGAAGAAGAAGAAGTGAAGAAGAAAGAAGGATCTCTTGTGATAGTTGATGGAGAAACAGAACTTGAACTTGAGACTCTGTTTAAAGCTTCAGCTTATATTATTGGAGCGAGTGGTTCGAGCATTGTTTACAAGGCTGTAATGGAAGATGGGACGACTTTTGCGGTTCGAAGGATTGGTGAGTGTGGGGTGGACCGGTACCGGTTTAAGGATTTTGAGAACCACGTCCGGTTCATTGCTAAATTGCGCCATCCCAATCTAGTTCGTATACGTGGCTTCTACTGGGGTTCTGATGAGAAACTCGTCATCTACGACCATGTTCCTAAAGGCAACCTCGCAAACGTTAGTTACAGTACGTATCTCTCGCCCCTTATGCGCATATTAGTAAATTATGTTGATTTCACTAAAATGCGCTATGATCATAGAAAATATAACGAACGGCTGGGATAGGAGAATATTCCATATTGATCTCTCTAGTACTAATCACTAGGAAACATTTGGTAATATTTAAGAAAACTGAATTTTATATACAACGTCGGTGGCCATAGAAAAGTCTCGATTCCCGAAATCGCAAATACTATCGTAAAGACGGCTTTTTACGACTTCTATAAACATGCGGACCCACCAGCCTTAGTAATGTTTGGCCCACCTGTCACTTGCCCTTAATCATGAATCCAGATCCTACGTATCCAAGGTGGGGATTAAACCCTCCTCTCACACCTCAATACATGTCACACAAGTCACAATTCAATTAAAAAAATGGTATTACGTGACATGCGTTGAAGTGTGTCCTCCACTCATGGTGTGTAACATGCGTTGAAGTGTGTCCTCCACTCATGGTGTGTAGGATCCGGACTCATTAATTAGTACTTGTACACAAAAACTTTAGTCATTGACTCATTTCTAGCAATCTGATTCCAACATTTTGCATGAATGATTTATAGCTAGCCAATCAATTTCAGTCAACCCACATTCCCTTTTGTTTTGGTACATATTCATCCTTCAATTTTTTTATGACAGAAAAATTCTATCATGCAACGTGGTTTGATACTGAGAGTCCGACAAAATGTTGATATATTTAAGAAGATATTTTTAAGATGCATAATGATGAATGCACGTGGTTCTTGGTACGTTGCTGACATGACAAGGGCACGAGACTGTAGATCTTTTTCTTGTGTATTCCAAAGAAAAGATTTATGATTTTGTGCCCTTGCCACATCAATCGTGTATAAAAAATCGTGTGCATTCAACATGACTCTTTTAGGATTTACTGAGTAATAATTTCTAGGAATTCTGAATTTCTTTTAGACAATGACAATCTGACTCAAAAATTTTCATTTGGTCTATACTCCGTTGACGTGGCAAGTGCATAGAACCATAGATCTTTTTCCTTGTATATCCCAGAAAAAAGAAAAAAAAAAAAATCTATGATTTAGTGAACTTGCCTTGTTAACAGAGTAAAATTTTCGAGTCAGAATATCACAACTCTTTCTTTTAACGATATCAGCCATTCTTTGGACACATAATGTCATACTTGGATGAAAGGTTGCACTGAGGAGTAATCCAGATTTTCTAAAGATGAGTTATTTTTCTAAACATATCAGGTCAATTTTCTACCAATCAATGTTTTTTTGTTTATTATTCTCTCATATCAACCTTTCATTTGATGGACAGCCTATCATGTATGGTTATCAATGGGTCAACTCTCGTTTGGTTCTTAAAGGAATAGGAGACGAAACCATTAAATTTTATTGGTTTGGGTTCCAATTGGTTCCAGTTTCAGAAATCAAATTAATAGAAACAGAATTGGAATCGGTGAAAGTTTTCTTCTTAAACTGTTCCCATTCTTAGTTCCTATCCATTTGGGTTCCAAGAGGCCTAATACTAAAATGGGTACCTAGTGACACTCCTATTCCTTAGTCGTATAGCCTACCACCTTTTATGGAAATACAAAAGACAAAAAAATGGCCAATAATTCATACATCTGCTAACCTGCACCATAAATGTAAATTTAAACAGCCAATTTAATAACTTTCTTTTTAATCTATCTAACATCTGATGACAGATCTTAATTTTTGGTTAAATTTCAGAAAAGTTAGGGTCTTCTCCATATCATCTATCATGGGAAGCTCGGCTCAGGATCGCAAGAGGAGTGGCTCGTGGACTAACATACCTCCACGAGAAAAAACACGTACACGGAAACCTCAAACCAAGCAATATCCTCTTGGGTCTCGACATGGAACCCCGAATAAGTGATTTCGGGCTTGAAAAGTTAGTGTGGGGTGATAATAGCAAAAAAGCCGATGGGTCGGCCCGTAATTTTGGAAGTAACAGGTCTACAACCTCCCATGAAAGCTTACAAGACCTCCAAATAGGTGCTAGCCCTAGTACCAGCTCTATAATGGGCGCATCTCATTATCATGCGCCCGAGTCTCTCAAGAACCTCAAGTCCAATCCCAAGTGGGATGTGTACTCATTTGGGGTCTTGTTGCTTGAGTTGCTGTCCGGGAAGACTATCTTGGATAAGGAATTGGGTCAATGGGGCAACGAGTTAGTGTTGGAAGATGGAAACCGTGTTATCAAAATGGTTGATTTGGCTATTCGAGCTGATGTACAAGGTAAAGAGGATACATTGTTGAATTGTTTTAAATTAGGGTTTAGTTGTGTGTCTGTTGTTCAACAAAGGCGACCTACCATGAAAGAGGTACTTCAAGTCCTCGAGAAGATTCCATCTCCTTAACATTTTTATGATCATTAATGTGAAAAGTGGGTGTAATGTCCTTTATTAAATCTCGAAGAGAAATAAAAATATAAAGGTAGGGAGGGATGATGATGCGAGAGTATTACTATATGCATGGATGACTTAATCATAATATTATTTATGATAGTTGTTATAGTGGTGATTGTATCAGTGTGATGCTATTATTCAATTGAGTTTTTGACTGATCTGAGGAGTCAGTGAGATGTGATATCTTAACATTATTATTATCTTTACAATTAGTTTGGAAAGTCAATTACGTGGGAGCAAGAATCTCACACCGGGGTCCACGAATATGGCAAACGGGGTCCTCAGGAAAAATATGCTCCCTAGAGCTACAAGGATACGAATCCTTTCATTTTAGAAGAGATCGTCTTCAGCTCAAAATAAAAAAATCCTTCGAATTTTCTTCTCGAAATCAGTCACCTTCAAAGGATTAATATACTTTAACCTTCAAATGTAGAAATATCATAGTATTTTTATATAGAAGATGATGAGATTTTTTTGATAGATCTAAGATTTTTGGCAGAGGATTTAGGCCAGTTTTAAAGTAATAGATTAATCATGAAGTTAAATAAATTAAAATTAATTTGCTAGTGAAGTTGAAGAGCTTGAAAATAATTGATTTTGGGAAGAAAAATAAGGGTTTTGATTCTAGGTTGAAAATGAGAGTTATTTTGTCAATGTAGAAAAGAAAAAAAAAAAAAAAAAAACAAGATCAAAGGGGTACTTCATCAGTTTGAAAACCCAATTAGGGGCATCTCAAATATTCACCCAATGTCGAGGGGTGTCTAAATCATCTAAAAATTGGAGGTGGAATGAGGAGGAAAGGCGAGGGGAAGAGAGCAACAAGGTCAAAGGGGTATGTCATCATTTTTTAAAGCATGAGTGGTATCTCAAATATTCACTAAAATGTAGAAAGGTGTTTTAGTCACCTAAAATATCTAAGGGACAGTTTAAAAACATGGGTGGTGTCATAAATATTCGTCGAAACATATCATCTAAAAGATAAACCAAGAGGGGAGCAACCACTCCCTATTTCTCCATGGAATCGCTTTTAGTGGTATTCTTGAGATTTGTGAAGGTTATGGAAAAGTATAAAGTTGGTAGACACATTTCCCGAAAAACGAAATCCTCTACAAGCATCACGATTCCTGAACTCATAAAATTTGACTTGATTTAGTTAAACATACACTATATTACATAAATAATCCATGTAAAATCTAAAGTACAATGCAATAAGTAGTTAACTAGATCTTGTAGAAGTTGATTCCATTGATCAACTATGGCTATCACAGCCTTTCTAACATTGTCCCACCAAAATCCACTCTTAACTTTTAACTCTAAGAAGTTCTTGTATTCTGTCTTCATAGTACATAAACGACTTTCAATATTTCTCTTTGTAACAGGTTGTCAATATTTTTCAGATAGCACATAAGTGATTGGTTTTTGTAGATACGTAATTTTGCGATTATGATGGCCACGTCTACTAAGATTTGGAGTCGCCACCATTCATATTGTAAGTGGATGTGAATGGTCACCTGATGTACATTTTTCGAAAAAATGACATTTTGGCATTTAGTAACTCACGATGGATAAGGTACCGATCAACCTCAAGATCGGGGTAAACGGCTCGATTGGAGAAAAGGGAAGGTGTTAGGCTCCCTTTTCTCCCCGCCAAGTGACGGTAACCTCAAAAAACTCGATCATTTTGATTAGAAAAAAAAAAGATAAAAGATGAAAGATAACGTGCCACGTGTTGTGCATTGGTACCTTGAGTAGGGATTTGTTTTTGGCTCTAGCTTGTAAGGATCATCTCATTGAAAAAGATGACCCCAAAGGGCATTAGCCTTAGACGTAGTTGATATAAAAAATGTTGGCTAAGGTTTCGGATCCATTCTCACGGGTTGAAAAGAATCTGAATTCCAACTTCCCTCAAAACAATTTTTTAGGATTAAAATCGATTTTATTTTTTAAAGGGGTTACAACCCTTATACTTTCAATCGGACCGAAGTCCAATCTACCGGAGATAAGGGAGGGGAGTATTACATTTTAGGGGCTATCTAAAATAAAAACTAAAGATAGGTGGAAGGGGGTAGTAGAATAGGGGAATGTAGAGGGTAGAAAAGGAGATGGGGGAGGTATACTTTGAACCCATATTGATGTTTCACATTTTCTTCTTCTTCAATGTCTTCTAAGGTCCTTAATGATTAGAAAATTTTCACTTTTCTTTTTTTAATTAAGAGAGTAGAGAAGAGATGATGGGGGAATTAGATTGAATGTAGTATATCTTTTTGTTGTGAGACTTGGGTGGGTTTTTTGTAGTAAGAGTTGGTGAGTGAGAATTAGTAAGACTTGATAACCCATTTTGGGAAGAGGAGGGGAGTATTTATAGATGTTTGGAGGGTATTTTAGGGGTACAATGGGGTGAAGAGTTGGAAAGAAATAGAATGGTTAGGGTTTTTAGGGTGGAGGGTATGAAATTTGAGAAGAAAGTGAGGGTAGTTGTGTAATGAGAAAAATAGGTTGTATTTTGACCCAAATGGCTTGGATCTTATCCAAATCCATTTGAGTAGAGTATTTAGTGAGATGAGATAAGTAATGATTGATGGAGAGAATAGAGGTGTAAGGTGTTAGGTATTTGATTGAGTGTTAGGTTGATGGAAAAGGTAAGGTATTTAGATTTGGGGGGATGGGTAGTGTAAGAGGTTGGTTGATTGGATCTTGGGAGAGTTGAGGGGATGATGACATATGACAAATATGACGAGAGAATGAAATGATGAGGTATGTTGATTGGTGATGGTGGTTGTTTGATTAGAGAGAAAGGTATAGGTTGGTTTGGTGATGATGATAGGGAGGTGTGGGTTGTGATGTAAGTTGTTGGAGTGTTTTAAGGAAAGTGATGGGTTAGGGTGTAAGAGATATGGGTGGTTGATGGTGTTACAGAATGGTAATAGGTTAGGTTAGGGTAGGGTATGGGTTGAGGTGATTTTGGAGAGAAGTGATATGTTAGATGAATTGTTTAAAAAAAGATGAGGGGGGTAGGTGATTAGATGAGGAAAGTGAAAGGGGATGATGACATGTGTCATCTTTTGATGATAATAAGGTGATTGGTTGATGTGGGTAGTAGTTAGTGAGTTAGGATTGTGGGTTGGATATGAATTGGATATGGGTTTGGCTTGTGGGCTTTTAGTGTATTGGGTTTGCGTTTTGGGAAGGTTGTAGGTTGTTTTGGATTGGGTAGGGTTTGTTTTGGATTGGATTTTTTAGGGTGGGTTGGTTTTAGGGTTTAAGTGATATGGGATTGAATTTAGGTTAAGGGTAAGGTGAGAAGTTAACTTAGGCAAGAGTTGAGGGTCTGTGGGCTTTGAATGGACTTAGGTATTTGTGGATTTAGAGGCGGAACGGTGGAAGGTAGATGAAGTGATAGGTGCCCCAAGTCTCATCTTTTTTTACTTTTTTTATCTTTTAAGAATTTTTAGAATTATTAGGTTGATCAAAATGCCACATGTTGGCGAATCGGGCTTTTTAGGTCCGTTGTAGAATTTTGTCAAAAATTCGGGTATTTTTGGATACAAAAGCAGAGCAGTGAAGGTTGGGAAAGTGTAGGGTAGGTCCAATCCCTTTGGTGGGTCCCTTAGACTATTAGGAGGTCTTAGGGGCCTTGGTTAGATCAAAATGTCACTTTTTAGCGATTTGGGCTTTCGAGGCCCGTTGACCCACTTTGTTGAAAAGTCAATATTCTAAATAGAGTGGGGTAGATGGGAGCATGCCGAGTCTTTTTGGTAGACCCACTAAATTGTTAGGAGGTCTCAAGGGCCTCGATTTGATCAGCATCTCAAGAATTTTGTGATGTAGGCCTTTGAGGCCTGTCAGCACCTTTTGTTAAAAAACTGTTGTTTTTGGACCCCTTTCGAGTATGGGCCCGTTCAAATTGGGGTGTCTACAGCTGCCCTTCTTTGCTGCGTGCAAAGAATATACTAAACCCCTATTTGTACGGGCCAAAAACTTTGTAAAACACAACTTTGAACTACCATTTGAATTGATGATTTTTGTAGAAAATGGCTACTCAAGCACGGGGTCTGACCGAGTTTTGCCTTATTAATTCTTTAATCTCGATGGCGTGGAGCTCGTGTAAGACCTTGGATTTGATGAAAATTTGGTGATTTTTAAAATTCGGGTATTTCTTCAATCATGTTTTAACAAGTCAAGATTGAATATGACTCGAAAAGGTTTTTGATATTCTTTTTTTTTTGAATTTTTGAACTTTACCTTTTTATCTGATTTTTTGGTATTTTTGATTTTTTTTTCGATAATTATTTAATTTTTGATTTCTTCCCTTTTTTTTTATTTACTGATCCGTTCTTAAGACACGAATGGTTCTAGAGTAAAGCTTGTCCGTATTTTCGATACGGATGACATTTGGCTCCTTTGAATCTATTTTTGGGGAACGGATGGCGCTATCCTCTGTTTCATCCATGCCTAGAACACGGATGGAATAAATCAGGCCTTATCCGTACTAGTAATACGGACCAGTACGAATTTCAAACGTTAAAGCTTGCGCGCCCCTCCATTTTTTCTTTTTTTCTTCGTTTTCTTTGGTGTCTCTTCTCTCTCTGGCGATTTCTCTCCCCTTCTCTTCATCTTCTTCTTGTTTTTATTGTTTTGGGCATTTGGTGTGATCGTTGGAACGATTCAGAGCGTGTGTGTGGTCTTTAGGCACCGGTGAAAGCGACTTAAAGCTTTGAGAAATTTCTAGCGATGGCGATTTCACGCATTTGAGGTGAGTCTCTATTTTGGTTTTCCCTTCTCTTACTTGTTCGTTTTGTTTTATGATATGAGAACACTCCCTTTGAATTTATCTTGGGTATAAACATCCCTTTCTTCTTTGGATTTTTGCTTTATTTACATCCTTTACATGTGACGCAATCACTCTTCTTTGAGCATTTCAAGCATGTCTTGTGAATTGCCTTTACCTTTCATTGATTATTGTTGATTTTATGATCTGTTGATTTATGGAATTGGTGAGTGGCGGGTTTGGGTGAGAATTTCCCAGGATGTTTGGGAATTTGGGAGTACGGTGAAGGTTTGGATTAGTGGTTGATTAGAAAGGGGTGGCTGTTTGTTGGGTTGGGGTTTCAACGAGATGAGGTTGGTGAGAATTGGTTGGCTCGGGTTAACCTTGGAGGTATCGTTGGGATATCGTGATAGCGAACCAGGGATGGGGTTACGGGACTTGGTCTTTGGATTGAGTGGATGTTTGCACTTCTTGAGGTGAATGGGGTAGGATGGAGTCGTTTGAGGATTGTCTTGAGATTTAAAATGCTTTTGAAGCTCGAGGATGGAGTTGGGTGATTTTGACGATGATTGGTGGGTTGTTTTGACGGGAATTCAGGCTGATTATGGACTGTTAGATAGGGATTTGAGACTGTTTAGGGTTGGCTTAAGTGAGAAATTGGGTGGTTTATTGGGGCTGATTTTGGGTAAGAAGTGACAGGTGTTTTAGAGATTGGTTTGGGTGAGCATTAGGGATGGTTAGGGTGAGAGATTGGGTGGTTTATTTAAGAGATTGTTTGGGGAAAATGTGAGAGTATAGATTGGGTAAAGGGGTAATTTGGAAATTGTTTTTGGGCGAGAAATGGATGTAGTTAGGGACTGTTTAGGATTGGTAAAGGACTGGGTTATGGACTTTTTAGGGATTATTTAGATAACTCGACCCCTATTTTTTTTTATGTGGAAATATTGTTGATCCTGCTTGCTTTCTTTTCATGTTTCTTTTATCATTTTGCTTGTTTAAACTGTGAACATTTTAGCTTGCTTCGGGTATCCACGCATTTTCTTTCCTTCAAATGATATCTCAACGTGGTTGGGATGGGTTCTTAGCATGGATAGGGATTTGGCTAGGAAGGACTGGTTGGGCTGGTCTGACTAGGTTTTGATTAGTTTGACTGAGTCGACTAGGTTTGGCTAGGTTTGATTAGGTTTGACCAGGTTTTGATTGGATTTGATTGGGTCTGACTGGGTTTGACTAAGTTGATTGGGTTTGATCAGGTTTGACTAGGTTGACTGGGTTTGACTAGGTGGATTGGGTTGATTAGGGTTGACTGGATTTTGACTGGGTAGACAGGGTTTGACTAGGTTTAATGGGTTTTTTAGGGTTGACTGGACTAAATGGGTTAAATTGTGTTGACTAAGTTGACTTGGGTTGACTGGGTTATACTAGGTTGAATGGATAGGCCGGGTTGACTAGGTCTGACTGGGTTTAAATGGGTTGAAACTGGGTTGACCTGGAAAGGTTGACTGAGTTAAATTGGGAGGGTTGAATCTGAGATAGTAGATTTTCTCCTGGAGTAGCGTTCTTCAGACGGAGGAGGAGGCCAAGACCCAGACCCATACAGAGTTAGCTCCAAGAGCGGAGGCTTGATTCATCTTCGGTAGCTGATTTTTCCTCAAGCAGTCGTGCGGAGGAGGCCAGTAGTTCTCAGAGTGGTCCGACTGAAGACTTCCCCGGTAGTAATGGTGGGAGAGGCAGACGTGGTAGTTGAGGTCAGGTCAACAGGGCCATCGGTAGAGGTTGAAAGTGCCCTCGATCCGCGGCATGCACTAATCCGCTTTTGACCTTCGAGGTTTGGGTGTCGCCACCTAGTTATTATAGTCTAGGAACCTATCAATAACTCGAAACGGATAAATTAACTAATCTACTAAAATATACTGAGTCCGAGGATCATATTACGAGGTTGAAAGGTGTTAGGCACCAACCCCGCCTGGCAAATGCCGATCTCTACTTATTTCCAAATAGAATTACATTGCTAAAATAAAAAAAACCTAGATAAAAAAAATAAAATAATTTACCTTTTTGAACACAACGGCTTTGTTCCCTCAGATCTTATGGAACCGCTCCTTGTACAGTACTCCTTGCTTCATTCTGTCCTTGGAACCACTTCGGATTCTCAAGACAAAGTATCTCTTTCTTAGATCTGAATTCTTTAGATTTATTTATGGATTTAGAGGTGTTTTTGAAGGGCTTCTAGGTGTTTTTTGAACTAAAATTTAGGTATGGGTATTAGGTAAGGAATTGGGGCTTCAAAATTAGGGTTTATGGGAAGCTAGGGAAGCTTTTTTACCTACTTCTCTTCGGGTTTAGTTTTAGATACGAAAATAGGTTGTAAGGACCCCTATTTATAGATTTTTTTAAGTACTTATTTTGATAGAGTTAGTATTTAATTATAATTCTTTTAGAAAGAGTTATTGCTTTAGGTAGAGTTATATTTTAATTAGAATTGTTTTAAATAGAGTTATAGTTTAATTAGAATTCTATTAAGGTTTTGACTTTTAGTCTCACGTGATTGACTTTAAGATTTTGACTTTAGTCTTACTTGATTGACTTTAAGATCTCGGCTTTAGTCTTACTTGATTGACTTTAAGATTGATTTTAGTCTTACTTGATTGACTTTAATTTCTTGACTTTAGTCTTACTTGATTGACTTTAAGATTGACTTTAGTCTTACTTGATTGACTTTAAGATTTTGACTTTAATTTTAATTAGGATTTCACTTTACGTTAATTAATTTTTTAATTATTAATTTTAAAATTTTTAATTATTAAAATTGTAAAATTACCGTTTTACCCTCGAAGAGGATTTTTTACGTTTTAAGTCTATTTTTGATGTTTTAGGATGTTTTGGAATCAATTTTTCGTAAGGAATTCAATGAGAATATTGGTTTGTTTTATTTATGAAAATTTTTTTGTGCAAAATGGCTGTGAAACTTATGAGGGGTATTTTCGTAATTTTGTCAAATTTTACGAAAATTGGCGAAATGATTTATTTGATTTCGATTTATTGTTTTATGTGTTTGAAAGGATTTTCTTAAGCGTAATGTAGGCTCTAGGGATGTTTTGAGGTTAGGGGTATTTTAGTAATTTTGTCATTTTTTAGTGATTTTTATCGTAAAACTTCTTTTTGTTTGTAAAATGATGATTTCTATGTTTTTTGAGTCATATTTTCCTAGCGTAACATGGTCTCTATAGTTTTGTTAGTTTGAGATACCTCATCCGAATTTTTAAAACATATCCAGTAACAAATAAAGCATTGGAATAATTATCCATCATTGGGAACCATTGCAATCGAGTTGACGAGTTGATTAATCAGGTGATTACAAAAATGGGGTGTCTACAGATGCCCCTCTTTGACAGAGAGTTGAAGCAAACTAGATAGCAAATCTATTTCGGTAGATAGTGCGATATCCGAAGGCCAAAACTAGTGACAGTTCATTTATTAGCCTGATTTAGCAATTCGTCGAGGTGTTCGGATCCTTGAGGGTAAAACTCTCCCTGAACAAAAGGTTGTCAGGTCATCGAGTTCGAGCTCTCACTGACAGTGTCAGATCCTTGAATTTTAAAAAATTCTCCCTGACTAAAATGTGTAAGTGTGAATGTGTGTACTGTGTGAATCTGAGTAAAAATTGATAAAAAACTGAGCATAATATGAGTAAAATCTAAGCATAATTTGAGCAAAAGTGAGCATAATCTGAGCAAAATTTGAATGTCTTACTTTACTTACCCTGGGTGAAAAAAAAAATTTTGGAGTCCTACTCTACCTACTCGGGGTGAAAGAGTAATTAACTATTTTTTTAAAGTCCTACTCTACCTATTCGGGGTGAAAGAGTAATGAACTAATTTTTTTTTTAAGTCCTACTTTACATACTTGTGGTGAAAACCCCCGACGGTATCTGAATGAGCATAATCCAAGAAAGCCCTCGGTGGCAACTGGCTGAGCATAATCCGAGAAAACCTTCAGCGGTAACTAGCTGAGCATAATCCGAACAAACCCTCGGCGTCATCCAGCTGAGCAAAATCCAAGATAACCCTTGGCGGCATCTGAGCAAAATCCAAGATAACCCTTGGCGACAACTGTGCAAAATCCAAGTTAACCTTTGGTGGCTGTAGACACCCCATTTTCGCACTCGCCTGATTAATCAACTCGTCAACCCGATCACAATGATTCCCAATGATGGATGTTTATTCCAATGCTTTATTTTGTTACCAGATATGTTTCAGAAATCTGGATGAGGTATCTCGAACTGACAAAACCTTAGAAACCACGCTACGTTAGAAAAATATGACCCAAAATATAGAAATCATCATCTTGCAGACAAAAAGAAGCTTCACGATAAAAATTACTAAAAAATGACCAAATTACCAAAATACCCCTAACATCAAAATATTCCTAGAGCCTACATTACGCTTAGGAAACCCCATTCAAACACATAAAACAACAAATCGAAACCAAATAAATCATTTCGTCAATTTTCATAGAATTTGACAAAATTACGAAAATACCCCTCATAAAGTTCACGATCATTTCACACAAAAAATTTCATAAACAACACAAACCAATATTTTCATTAAATTCCTTACGAAAAATCGATTCTAAAACATCTTAGAACATAAAAAACTGACTTAAAACGCGAAAAGTCCTCTCCAAGGGTAAAACGGTAATTTTATAATTTTTATAATAAAAAATTTCGAAATTAATAAATAATATATTAAATAATTAAAGTGAAATATTAATGAAATTAATTTAAAATTTTGAACTAAAAAAATTGATCAATCAGGCTCTCAGGCAAATTGTTGAGGGTTCGCAAGATATTTCTTTAAGGACCCCTCCATTTGGGGGTCCAAAAAATTAAAGATATAATAGAGGGAGGTTCTCCAAAAAAATTAAAGTCAATCAAGCAAGACTAAAGTCAAGATATTAAAGTCAATCAAATAAGACTAAAATCAAAATTAAAGTCAATTAAGTAAGACTAAAGTCAAGATATTAAAGTCAATCAATTAAGACTAAAGTCAAAATCTTAGAGTCAATCAAATAAGACCAAAAGTCAAAACCCTAATAGAGTTCCAATTAAATAATAACTCTATTTAATAGAGTTCTAACTAAAATATAACTCTACCTAAAACAATTCTAATTAAAATACAATTCTACCTAAAACAATTCTAACTAAAATACGACTCTAGCTAAATGAATTCTAATTAAACACTAATTTTATCTAAATCAACCCTTAAGAAAATCTATAAATAGGGGTCCTCACACCCTATTTTCGTATCAAATGATAAACTCTAAGAGAAGTAGGTCAAAAAGCTTCCCTAATCTCCCATAAACCCTAATTTTGAAGTCCCAACTCCTTACCTAACACCCATACTTCAATTTTAGCTTGAAAAACCCTTAGAAACCCTTTAAAAACACCCCAAATCCACAGTAAAAAATTTTGAAGAATCCAGATATAAGAGAGAGATACCTTGCCTCGGAGATCAGAAATCAGATTCGGAGACAAAACGAAGCAAGGAGTACAGTACAAGGAGCAGTTTTATCAGATCTGAGGGAACAGAATCTTTACATATCGAAGGTAAGATCTCTTTTATTTTTTTTTATCTAGGTTTTTTGTTAGTAATGTAATCTTATTTGGGATAAGTAGAGACCGACATTGGCCGGGCGGGGTTGGTGCCTAACACCTTCCAACCCCGTAATGTGATCCCCGGATTCGATTTTTCTTTAGTAGATTATTTTCTTTATCTGTTTAGAGTCAGTATTCGGTTCCTAGACCGTAATAACTAGGTGGCGACTCCCAAACCTCAAGGGTCAAAAGTGGATCCGCGCACCCCGCTGATCGAGGGCGCTTTCAACGGCAACTGAGCAAAATCCAAGATAACCCTTGGTGGCATCTGAGCAAAATCCAAGTTAACCCTTGGTGACAATTGAGCAAAATCTAAGCTAACCCTTGGCGGCAACTAAGCAAAATCCAAGATAACCCTTGGCTACAATTGAGCAAAATCCAAGCTAACCCTTGGCGGCAACTGAGCAAAATCCAAGATAATCCTTGGCGACAACTGAGCAAAATCCAAGATAACCCTTGGCAGTAACTGAGCAAAATCCAAGATAACCCTTGGGGACATCTGAGCAAAATCCAAGTTAACCCTTGGCAGTAACTACGAAAAATCCAAGATAACCATTGGTGGCATCTGAGCAAAATCCAAGTTAACCCTTAGTAGTAAGTGAGCAAAATCCAAGATAACCCTTGGCGACAATCTGAGCAAAATCCAAGTTAACCCTTGGCAGCATCTAACTGAGTAAAACTGGCTAAGGAATGAATGAATCTTGAAAAAGAATGAATGAATCTGGAGAAGAATGATTAAAATGAATATGGATGAGATTAAAAATGAATCTGATTGAATCGGAGAACGAATAAATCTGGAAAAGAATGATCGAATCTAGGAATGGATGGATCTGAAAAAGGATTAATGAATCTGAGAACGAAAGAATGCCTTATCTTCTACTCTAGGTAAATCAAAATATGAGATCAGAAACGCTTTTGTTTGACCCTCAAGGTTTTTCAAAAATTTTATGAATTTAAAACCAAAGTTTTTATTTCTTTTGAACCTCAAGGGTTTTTCGAAAAATTGTTATCAAGAGGGTAACCTTAAGTTTGGGATTCCTTTTATCTTTTATGATTAATATTGCTCAACCTTAAAAATAAAATGCCCCTAGTTTGATAGGAAACATGGCATTAGAGATAATTGAATTCATCATGTAAAAATTAAAAAAAAATGCCCCTAGTATAAGGGGGGAAAGCTACATTTTAGAAAAGAAAGAAAATGCCCTTTGTATGAAATATCTGATTACCACAAGCGCAATAAAGATCCAACTTTTAATTTTGATTAATTTTATTGAAGATTTTGAGTCAGGCTCAAGAGAACAAAATTATTTCCTTTTGAGACTCATCATTCTCTCTTTTGGTTCACTTGGGGAAGTAAAAATTTTCAGATCAATCGTTGACAAGATACTTGTGATTTCTGAGTCTTTGCTTGGTTTAAGCTAAGTGTTGAACTTGATTATTCGGACTTCTGATGTCTCGGCTCGAACCTCCTTAGATTTTCTTCTATTTTTCTTTATTGCTTTAACTTTTGCCTAAATCGCCTTTCCAGGTTTTCGACCTAGCGAGCTTGCTCTAACCTTTGCCTAGATCGCATTTTCAAGTTTTTGATCTAGCGAGTTTTTTCTTTTTTCTTCTTTGCTCTGATTGTTATCAAGACCGTCCTTTCGGATTTTCAACCTTGCGAGCTTGCCTTAATTTTTACCTAAGTCGCTCTTTTCGAGTTTTCAACCTAGCAGGTTTTTTTGTTTTTTCTTCCATTTTGAACTTCTAGAGTTGCTGTCTGATCATGCTTTGCTATCTTCCTTGACTTTTTCGCACAGTACTTAGGAGGACTTTTATGCGTAGGCTTTTTTTTAGATTTTTTCTTTGTTGGGGGATCTATTTTTTATTATTTTGATGTGATCGGGCCTGAAGTAACTTCTCAGGTTGCCTACGTACCCCAAAATTTTGGGATCAGACCAAGATGTAGTTAGAATTCTTCCCTCCCCTAGGTTAGGTGATCGGGTTGAGAAATAAAAAAGGTATATATTTTTTTTTGAAAAAAGTTGCAAAGGGCTGAGAAATGAGATATTGAACTAGGTAGTAGGAAAATTGATTCAACCAAAGATGGCCTCCTTAAATGTAGTACCGCTTGATCTGGTCAAAGTTGGTTGACTCTGATAGTTCGATTTCATCATGGTCTTGAAGTTTGACAGCTTTTCCAAGTAATATTTTTTGATGATGAACTGATCTCCCCAATTAGGTTTGAATTTCCCTCTATGGTAAAAAATAAGTGTCTGATTCTCTTTGAGTACCAAATCTCCGACTTGTAAGTGACGGGCCTTGATCTTTTTATCAAACGCACGGGCGACTCTTCTTTAATATGCCTGCACGTAGTACAAAGCTTTTAGGTTGTTTTCTTCAGTCAGGTTCAGTTCTTTGTACTGATGTCGGACTTAGTTTGTTTCTAACAATTGACTTTCCATCAAGTCCTTGATATATGGGATCTCCATTTCAACTGGTGAGACTGCTTCCATATCATACATTAGAAAATAGGAAATGACTCCAGTGGAAGACTGTATTGAAGTATAATATGCTCCTAGTGTGAATGACAGTTTCTCTAACCATCCCCGATGTGATTGATACATTTTCACGACGATTATTTTGAAACTCTTATTAGCTATTTGCTACAACCACTCCATTAATCTGAGGACGGTAGGGAGATGATACCGAATCTTGAACTTTGAACACAAAGTAATCCTTGACTTTGAAGTGTGACTTGTTATCAGATATCAATCCCAAAGGTACCCTGTATTGACTTATGATACCCTGTATTGAACTTTGTAACATCTTTTTGATCTCGTTGGTGTTTTCATTTCATCGAGCGAGTATTTATTCCATGTCAGACAACACCCAAGCTTGCACCTAACATATCCTCATTAGACCACGTGAACAAGTCTTTTGAAATTTTTGAGTAAATTCATTATACCTTCGTGTTCCTCTAGGGATAGGATGGTTTCTACTTGAATCTCTTTAGGAATTATTTTCTGTTCCGAGGTCAATGACCTTTGCTTTCTTAATTAAAAGTTGAGCCCAACCCTTATCTTCTTGTTCAAGAAAGAAATCTATCCTTGAAGCTAGATTAGTAGTTAATTCGTTAATGCGCTCAAGGTATTCAAAAATTTCGTTTATTCAAATGGAGTGACAGACGTCGTTCTAAACTTGGCAAACGAACTCGACTCATAGAAAAGAGTAAACTCAATCTAAAGAAGTTATGACCTTGCTGAAAAAAAAAACTCGAGCTAACCCAAATAACTAATGAAAATTCAAGATAACTACCCACAATGGGCTTGATTAGGACTAAAACATTGCTTACAATTGACAGGATTGAGGCACAGTGATCTTCAGGGAATAACTATATAATTTTGAGAAATTCTGAGATCATTTCTGACTGTTTACTTGATATTGACATATGTTCTAACTGACCGGATTTACAACCCTAGCTAGACGATGGACGATTGAGCTTAGGTACAATGATAACCTTGTAATCCCATCAAATGTGGATTATCAATTTCAGTGTTACCCCCTTGATAACATTTTAAATGAACCCTAAGATTTTATTGAATTTTGTGCACCAATCCATTAAATAACTCATTGCAATGATAATTTTATTAAATTATTGAAAATTATTGACAAATAATATTTTCATTGAATAACAACTTTCAACAAATTTGATTTAAACTATTTTTTTTTTTCAAATCATTTTTTCCTTTTTCTAGAAAAATACATTTTAGTAATTTTCCAAAGTCCATGCAAAAATAGATTTTTGGTAAAAATCTTTTTTTCTTTAGAAAAATATATTTCAGAAATTTTCCAAGGTTCATTAAAAAATAGATCTTTTGTAAATCATTTTTCCTTCATTTCTTTTTTTTGGAAAACATTTTCTTCTAGAAATTTTTTTTTTTTTTGGAAAATATTTTTCATTTGGAAAACATGTTTTCTTTAGAAAACATTTTTTTTAAATGGATTGAAACCCGAATTCAGCAAAAAATTTTGAGTACAATTTTGATTTAAATGGCTCGGCTATCGTGATTGTTAAATCGAGATGGACTGGGTCATTATGAATCATTGCTAAAAATGGATTGTTTATTGGGTCAGTGCATCCATTTTAATTTCAAGTCAGGTTAAATAAAAATTTTGATTCTTGAGGACAACCATACATTCTAATCTCATCATTCACATACATTCTGATCTCATTATTCACATACATTCATCATTCACAAGGTTCCATTCAATAAACAACCTAGGAACACCCACGATAAGTTCGAGTCGTGGCCTATAGGAGAGGTTTCTAGACTCTAAGCTTACTATATGCAATGCATTTTTATCTGGCTACTCTTGCCCAAGTACACCTATATACCTCTCAAGCGTACTCAATCAGATGGTACGTGATGACTTGGTTTGATATACCGTATAGGTGATAATCTAAAACTTCAACTCACTTTTCTAAAGCCAAAAACAGCCAGTTTAATCCCCAGATCAGAGGTGGCGCGTGATACTTGAGCAAAGGCACTCTTAAATCACCTATTTTTTAAAATAGACATAGTTTATCCTCTTAGTACCGTAGTACATCGGAGTAGGATCTCCCTTAGGCATTGATTTTGACCAAGAAATGCAACTGATGTACTTAGATCATCTTTGATATACCTATGGGTACGAGTTAAGAGTTGTAGCTTTCATAAATGATTTGGCATCCCACGAGGGGATCGACCACGTCCTAGTACTACGTTGGCAACCGGGACATGTGACTGTGTGGCTCACAATAAGTCAAAGGCTCAGGTCGCTCCAGCCTGGGTGCATCGATATATCTTTTAGAGTCACCTGATTAGACGGTACTGATGCCCCAATTTGATATACCCTAAGGTACGTGATTGGAGTTGTGGTTTTCATGAATGACGTCGCATCTCCGAAGAGACCGGGCCACGCACTAGTGTCATGTTGGCTATATTGGGACATGCAAGCATGCAAAACAGTAAACGTGCATGTGGTGTGTGCAAAATAGGATGGGGTATGCCCAGGGCCTTTTGCAAACACATGGGCCCATGGGCCTGATCATATCATCATACATTGGATTTCAAATATTGAACATTAATCAAGGCCAATCATATCTCATCACATCAACATTAGGATCAAAAAGCACATCAAACACATATCTTAATCAAGATTATGGCACGTTAGACAAGCAATCAACACAAGGACTAATAGTTGGATCCGATTACTAGAATAAGCACATGATTTTTGGTTTAAGCCAAATTTTTTTATTTTTATTTTTATGGTCCAATTAGGGGTTACTTTGGGTAACCCTAGATAAGTTCAGATTTCAAAGAATATCAGATTAAGAATGGAAGGATAATTGTTGAGATGAGGAGTGATGACTCCCATTTTTTTTTTAAACAAATTGAAATTTAAAAAAAAAAACAAAAAACGAAAGAATCTCTCTTTTATTTAAAGAAATTGATTTTAAAAAACATAAAGAACCCCCCTATTTTTTTTTTTATATAAAAAATTGATTTTAAAAGACAAAAAGAAAAACCTTTTAAAAGAAAAAAAAAAGTCACCATCGAAAGCAATCACGAATAAAAAGGTCGCGGAATGTGCTTTTTAGATAAGCATAATCTAGCTTATCATCAAACTGTCGTGAATGCCAGTAATGGAAGTAAGATGCAAATTCCGTAGGATAACCCCAACATAAGGTCTCAATAGATGTGGAAACCTTATTTTCGCTAATTCTCTTGTACTTTTTTTTTTTTAAGTCACTGCCAGGGAAGACTTCCCCTTAGGAAATACACTAGAACAGTCTTCAGAGATAGTTTCTTGCTGCAAAAGTTAAAGAAATCTTCAAGACTAGGACCAAGCAGATCTTACTAGAACATTATAATCCCTTTCAACACCAAACCATCTCCCGTTTGGAATTCTAGTTCTTCCTTGGAGGCTTCTATACAATTTTGGTTCGTATAGCTATTGGGGATGCTTTGTTTTGACATTCTCAAGCTTAATAGCAACCTCTTCATTACTCTGAATATTAGTAACAAGATAGATCTCCACAGATTTTACAATCGAATCAGAACTTATCAGCCACATGAGGTTCCATCAAAGAAAAAAGCTCAAGTCACAGCCACAACCGAACTCCAAAATCCGAATTCAAGAAATAATTACACCAAGAATCAAAAAGAACCACAAAACCCTTTCAGAAACTCATCCTCTACGATTATCGAGAATTTAATAAAAATCGAGCATCGAAACCATTACAAATCCAATCCAGGTCCATCGCTTCGACGAACAATCATTCGAACAGTTGATGAAATAGGTTCGGAGAGAAAGCTTAATCGATTAAAGAAACGAGGAGATATCAATGGATAGGAAGATTGGGGGATCTAGGGTTTTCGTTTTGGGAGAGAGAAGAAGGAAGGAAGAAGAGAGAGAGGCGTTTAATTTTTTTTTTTGTTGTTGTTGCTGTTTTTCGTTTTTTGCATTGGAGAAGGAGATTGAAATAGTAAAAAGAAGTTTTCTGCTAATGGCACACCACATATAAAAAAAAAAAGTTGAATTTTTTTTTTAAATTTTTTTCTTGGAATTCTCTCCTCATCACGAACAACATTAAAACATATAATTTTTTTTATTTCCTACCACATCACTCACAAATAATTTATTTTCACAACTCGCTGCCTATGCGTAGTAACGTGCACAAAAATTCATCCAAAATTTTTTTTCTTTAAAAAAAAAAAAATCACAACTCTCATCCCAACCACCATCATTCCATCCTCAATTCCTATGTCAATTTGAATATTTCATTATTTAGGGTCATCCTCAAAATGACCCTAGATTGAACCGAAAAGAAAAATTATATGCCAAATCTGAAATATCCAAAATTGAACCAAATGGTACTAATAAATGATAATACTAACAAAAAAATAATCCAAATAAAAATGAGTCAACACCCATTATTTTAGACCATTGCCTTCTTGAAATCCTACATGATTTTAAGGTCATTATGAATGACCCTAGATGATCCATAAAAAAGTGCCAAAATAAAATATTCAACATTCAAACCAGTGCTCAATAATTGAGCCAAAAAGAATGAAAAAAAATAAAATAATCAAATAATCAAATAAACAAATAACTAAAAATAAAATAAAATAATTAAAAAAACTAGGTCCTACTGGCAATACTTCCCATACTTGGGGCTTTTCAAGTCTGATCAACAACTGTCCCCAATGGAGTCGTCACTGAAAGTGCCCTCGATCCACGGGGTACGCGGATTCTCTTTTGACCTTTGGGGTTTGGGAGTCACCACCTTCTTATTATGGTCTTGGAACCGATCAATGACTCGAAACGGATAAATTAACTAATCTACTAAAATATATTGAGTCCGGGGATCATATTACGGGGTTGGAAGGTGTTAGGCACCAACCTCGCCCAGCAAATGCCGTTCTCTACTTATTCCCAAATAGAATTACATTGCTAAAATAAATAAAATCTAGATAAAAAAATAGAATAATTTACCTTTTTGAACACAACGGCCTTGTTCCCTCAGATCTTATGGAACCGCTCCTTATACAATACTCCTTGCTTCGTTCTGTCGTTGGATCCACTTCGGATTCCCAAGACAAGGTATCTCTTTCTTAGATTTGAATTCTTTGGATTTGTTTATGGATTTCAGGGTGTTTTTGAAGGGCTTCTAAGTATTTTTTGAACTAAAATTGAGGTATGGGTATTAGGTAAGGAGTTGGGACTTCAAAATTAGGGTTTATGGAAGCTAGGAAAGCTTTTTGACTTACTTCTCTTCGGATTTATTTTTAAATACGAAAATAGGTTGTAAGGACCCCTATTTATAGATTTTTTTAAGTACTTATTTTGATAGAGTTAGTATTTAATTATAATTCTTTTAGAAAAAGTTATTGTTTTAGGTAGAGTTATATTTTAATTAAAATTATTTTAAATAGAATTATTATTTAATTATGATTATTTTAAATAGAGTTATTATTTAATTAGAATTATTTTAAATAGAGTTATAGTTTAATTAGAATTCTTTTAAGGTTTTGACTTTTAGTCTCACGTGATTGACTTTAAGATTTGACTTTAGTCTTACTAGATTGACTTTAATATCTTGTCATTAGTCTTACTTGATTGACTTTAAGATCTTGACTTTAGTCTTACTTGATTGACTTTAAGATTGACTTTAGTCTTACTTGATTGACTTTAATTTCTTGACTTTAGTCTTACTATATTGACTTTAATTTCTTGACTTTAGTCTTACTTGATTGACTTTAAGATTGACTTTAGTCTTACTTGATTGAATTTAAGATTTTGACTTTAATTTTAATTAGGATTTCACTTTACATTAATTAATGTTTTAATTATTAATTTTAGAATTTTTAATTATTAAAATTATAAAATTATCGTTTTGCCCTCGGAGATGACTTTTTACGTTTTAAGTCAGTTTTTGATGTTTTAGAATTGATTTTTCGTAAGGAATTCAATGGGATTGGTTTGTGTCTGTAGACACCCCATTTTTGCATTCGCCTGATTAATCAACTCGTCGACCCGATCGCAAAGGTTCCCAATGATGGATGTCTATTCCAATGCTTTATTTTGTTACCAGATATGTTTCAGAAATCCGGATGAGGTATCTCGAACTAACAAAACTTAGAAACCACGCTACGCTAGGAAAATACGACCCCAGAAACATAGAAATCATCATCTTACAAACCAAAAAGAAGCTTCACGATAAAAATCACTAAAATTACCAAATTACCCCTAACATCAAAACAACCCTAGTGCCTGCATTATGCTTAGGAAAACCCACTCAAACACATTAAACAACAAATCGAAACCAAGTAAACCACTTCGCCAATTTTCACAAAATTTGACAAAATTACGAAAATACCCCTCATAAAGTTCACAATCATTTCATACAAAAAACTTCATAAATGACAAAAACCAACATTCCCATTAAATTCCTTACGAAAAACTGATTCCAAAACATCCTGAAACATTGAAAAACGACTTAAAACGTAAAAAATCCTCTCCGAGGGCAAAATGGTAATTTCATAATTTTCATAATTAAAAAATTCGAAATTAATAAATAAAACATTAAATAATTAAACTAAAACATTAAATAATTAAAGTAAAACATTAATGAAATTAATTTAAAAATTTGAACCTAAAAAATTGATCAATCGGACTTTCGGGTAAAATTGTTGAGGGTTCGTGGGATATTTCTTTAAGGACCCCTCCATTTGGGGGTCCAAAGAATTAAAGATATAATAGAAGGGGGTTCTCCAAAAATTAAAAGTAAATCAAGTAAGACTGAAGTCAAGGTATTAAAGTCAATCAAGTGAAACTGAAGTCAAAATTAAAGTCAATCAAGCAAGACTGAAGTTAAGGTAATCTCATAAGACTAAGGTCAAAACCCTAAATCCAAACCCTAATCTAAAACTAATCAAGTCAATCTCATACGACTAAAGTCAAAACCCTAAAACCCTAAAGACTAAGTCAAAACCCTAATTGAAACCCTAAAAGAAACCCTAATCAAACCCTAAATGCTTCTAAAAACTTTATAAATAGGAGCCTCCACACCCTATTTTCGTATCAAAGAAAAAACCCTAGGAAAAGTAGGTGAAGAAGCCTCCACAACCCTAATTTTTGAGCCCCAACTCCTTCCCAAACACCCCAACTCCGATTTTAGACTAAAAAACACCCAAAAACATCTCAAAAATCCACCACAAATTCAAAGCATCCAGATCCAAGAAGGAGACACCTTGCCTCGGAGATCAGAAATCAGATCCGGAGACAAAATGAAGCAAGGAGTACGGTACAAGGAACTGTTTTTCAGATCGAGGGAATAGTACTTTTACAGATCGAAGGTAAGGTTTTTTATTTTTTATTTTTTTAATCTAGGTTTTATCATTAGCAATGTAGTTATATTTAGGATAAGTAGAGACCGGCATTGGCCGGACGGGGTTGGTGCCTAACACCTTCCAACCCCGTAACATGATCCCCGGATTTAGATTTCTATAGTAGATTAGTTCTTTTTATCCATTGTAGGGTCAAATTAGTTCCTAGACCATAATAACTAGGTGGCGACTCCCAAACCTCAAGGGTCAAAAGTGGATCCGCGCACCCCGAGGATCGAGGGCGCTTTCAGTGTCATTTATGAAAAAAAATTTGTGCAAAATGGTCGTGAACCTTATGAGTGGCATTTTCGTAATTTTGTCAAATTTTGTGAAAATTGACGAAATAATTTATTTGATTTTGATTTGTTGATTTATGTGTTTGAAAAAGTTTTCCTAAGAGTAATGTAGGCTCTAGGGATGTTTTGAGGTTAGAGGTATTTTGGTAATTTGGTCATTTTTTAGTGATTTTTATCGTGAAACTTCTTTTTGTCTGCAAAATGATTGTTTCTATGTTTTTTGAGTCATATTTTTCTAGCGTAGCGTGATTTCTACAGTTTTGTTAGTTTGAGATACCTCATCCGAATTTCTGAAACATATCTAGTAACAAATAAAGCATTGGAATAATCATCCATCATTAAGAATCGTTGCAATCGAGTTGACGAGTTGATTAATCAGGTGATTGGAAAAATGGGGTGTCTACAGAGGTCGAGTGGGCAGAGAGGTTCCCAGGGTCGAGATCCCTGTGGAGGAGAGTGAGAGGGTTCCAGATACCTCCCTTCTTCGTGGCCTAGGGAGGCACGTATCGATGCTCATGTGACTAGACATCCCAACCCCCTATCCTTCTGCTAGCTTCAAGGGTAGGTAGAGTGCTTTTCTATCGACTGTCGCATTATTCTGTGATGATATCCGGATCCAGTTCGCTACAGTAGGCTTTGGAGCTTTTTTTCAGATCCCCGTACTTAGGGCGGATCGATCCTTATTTTTAGCTATGGTAGAGAGGTGGTTCCCTGCGACTCATTCTTTTCATATGCCAGATGTAGAGATAGGCATCAGGCCTTCTGATTTGTTCCAATTGCGGGCATAGAGATGGATTGAGAGCCCCTACCTCTTGCCGTGCTGTCTGTCTAGGAGGTTGGAGAGTTGTTGGGTATCACTAGAGTCCCTACTTCTATGGTGGGGAAGATGGGGCGTGTTAGCACGGAGGTTTTGATGGGCCTGTTGCTGATCAAGGGGGAGGACGGGGCTTCTCATACTTACAGAGAGAGATTGACCCAATTTGGAGACAGAGACTTTGATACCGTCTTCCACATTTGCTTCCTTCTTCTTATCGGCAGCTGTTTATTTTTAGAGGATGATTCTTCCGTTTCCACCACATTCCTCTCAGTTATGCACGATATTGATCACATTGGAGATTTTGACTAGTGGAGTCTGATTTATGGGACCATTTTAACAGGTCTAGATCGAGTCGTGGAGGGGATCACTGCGTCCCGTGGAGTTGGGATCTCCACACGCTTCTTTTGGTAGTTTGTTGAAGTAAAATAAATCTCAATTTCGTTTCTTCTCAGTTTCCTTTTCAGCATTTAACTCACTATCTAACGCTTTCTTACTTTTTTCAAATTTTCGTTCATGTATATTTTTCTTTTTACTACCCACCCATCGTCATCCTGATGAGGGTTATCCTTTGAGCGCATTTTGAGCTACTAGAGATGTCAGGGCCATCAGGAGCAGCTCTATGAGTGCCCTGGCTCACATTTATCGATGTCGTCTCCGAGACGTGAGTGCTTGAACCTTTTCTCTCTATTCCTTTAAAATTGAAATCATATGTTCCTATTATTTGACTATCTCTTTTGTAGATCTTTTCTATCACTTTAAGAGATCTATCCTGCACCATTAGCGGGAGACAGGAGGTGAGGAACACCTACATGCGTAACACCAGACGACAGCGCTACCCCTATTTTATCGGAGAGCAGAGGTACAACTTTTATCTAGGGGAACGCCTATTTTTCCAACATAATGGGAGTCTTCGCATTCCTGTTGCTCCACCTAAGCCTATCTCGGGGGCTATGACGATGGATGAGTATCTTGCCCAGGCGAGGGGCGTAGATGCTGTTGGACTGGTAAGGGCTGGAGACTATCAAGTATGGTTCCGAGAGGCATCCATAGGATGCATTATGCCTGCGGTTACTGCTCGAGCCAGGATCATAGAGATTGAAGGGGTCCTGCTACAGGAGCATGCTGTCATGGTACGTACTTTGTCCTTGTCTATTTTCCTTATAACTTTTTGTTTCTTATTGTTCTCACTTGGTCGGTGTTCTTACATTCAGGCCGATGATCTTTGTCGCCTTCGAGAGGGTTACGATGTTATCGAGGCCCAGGCGACGAGGACCATGGAGATGGAGAATCGGTGGAGAGCCTCTAGAGCCGAAGTGGAGGAGCAGGCTACTCGGATTGAGGAGTAGGAAGCCAACTTAAAGGCGCAGACGGCCAGGATTCAGGAGCTCGAGCTAGAGATGGCCCTGCGAGAGTCTCGACTTCAGGCTGAGATGGTATGCTATTTCTATTTCCTTTCTTTTTCATAGATCGTAGTTCATAAGTATTCTGTTTTGATTAGTTCTTCTATGATCTTTTAAGGATTATCATCGACGCCGAGACAGAACGAGCACCTTTGCATGTGAAATCGCCTCGACCCGGCCGTCCGCTAAATAACATATAGGGGTCCGATCTACGTATCTCGAGAATTTTAAAAGAATAGGAAGTCGCTACCCAGTTTAAGTCTAGGAACCAAAATTAACTCCAAATGGATATGAGTCAGTCCGCGGATCAGAGAGATGGGTAAGGGGTCAGGTTACGGGTTTCAAAAGGTGTTAGGCACCGAACCCGTCTGATCAAAATGATCAGTCTCTACTGCGATCCAAAAATATTCTACGGTCAACATTCAAAGACTAAAAATCAAAATAGGGTCCAATCATCATCAAATCGCATCGGATTTACTAAACAATTCTTATAGCTACGAAAATTACACGATTTCTCGAATTTCGCATTAAGAAAAACCGATTTAATGAGGCATACATGGCATAAAAAATTAATGAATCAATTCAGTCATATTTTGAACAATATGAAATCAATTTTCAATGCCACGTATATAAGATTAGTGAATTGGCTCATTGACGATATTTTATCAAAGAGATTCGATTTTTGAACCGTTACGTGCATTAAATTAATGAGTTTTTAATTCCATAAATTTTTTATCAAATAAATCTTGATTTTTGAAATGTCACATGTATTAAAATCAATGAACCAACTCACATGCCCGATTTTATAGGAAATCTCAATTTGAAATATCCAATGCATACAAAAAATTAGTGAATCAACTCATGCGTCCATTTCGTGGGAAAATTCAACTTTAGATTTTCAATGTACACAAACTCAGTGATTCAACTCGATAATTTTAATTGAAGAAATTTTTTTAATTGTCACGTGCATCGAAATTAGTGAGTTAACTCACACGTTTATTGATAAAAAAGATTCGATTTTTAAATTGTCACGTGCATAAAATCAGTGGGTTAACTCACAAATTATTAATCAAAGAAATACGATTTTTGAGTTGCCATGTGTCCTAAAATCAGTGGGTTAACTCACAAATTTTGAGTTGCCACGTGTCCTAAAATCAGTGGGTCAACACATTGTTCAATTTCATGGGAAATTTCGGTTTCCAATGCACATGAAAATCAGCGAGTTGACTCATTGATTTTCCTTGAGAAAATCGATTTCTTAATTTGTCATGTATTTAAAAATTCATGAGTTGATCAATTCCAATATTTGTGAATTGGCTAAAAAAAAATCGATGAATCTACTTGATAATATGAACACCCAATGAGCCAATCCACCAACTTGATATATGCGAGTTAATTCAATCAATTTAAAAATGGACGAATCGATCCATTAATATTTCAGAAACTTAAAAGTTGCCATTAATGCCACATATACACCAAAAATCCATGAATTAATTCGGAGGCATTTAAAGAATGAAATCGAGAATAAATAAATAAAATGAAAAATAATAAAAATAAAAATAAAATAGAAATAAAAAAATTAAAAATTAAAAAATAAACAAACCAGAGGCATAAAAAATACTCCTAACCTGTCAACATGCAAAAGAATAAAACATGAACAAATTAACAATATACATATTCTCCTACCTTATTGATATGTAAAAATAAACAAAAAAAAACATGGAAACACACCCTAAAAAAAAAAAAAATCTTAACCACACCAATATATGCTAAAACAAATAAACAATAAAAACATAACTCCTCTACTCCTATCGGTATGCATGGACAACTAAAAGAAAAGAAGGGAAAATTTTCTCCTTATTATGCCAATACATCCAAAGAAACATGCCATGAAAAATAAGGGTGAAGCAAGAACGAAAATAAAAAAAATAAAAAAAATAAATTACCTATTCATCAGAAAATGGCGAATCAATTCCTTCAGGTATAACCCGTAGACTTATGAGCAATTGCAGTAGGGAGAGAGGGAGCAATGGACTGGGTGTTGGGCAGCAATGGAGAAGAGGCAACAACGATTTTTCAACAGAAAAACTTGAGATGTTGCAGTTTTTTTTTTAAATGGAGAGTAGCAAAAATAAAATGAAAAACGTCCCTGTAATGGTGGATGGTTGTTGCTGTTTTAGGGTGATCTTCCAAAAAAAATGTGAGAGAAGGATAGTGGGGAGAGATGTGATACAGAGGAGGTTGTTGCTGTCGTTCCTTTAAAGAGGAATGTGGTGTAGTTGCAGGTTTTTTATGGAGAAGACGTTTTATGGAGAAGAGAATGTTTCAGATTTTTTTAAAAAAATTCAATGGTAGCCAAGCCAAAAATCGTCTCTCTCTCTTTTGCTTTCTGCTATTTTTAGAGAAGGAACTCTAGTGGAAGATGTGAGAAAGAGAGCTTGCTGCCTAATTTTTTTTTTTTTTTTAAAACTCCCCTTTACTAATGGATCAATCGATCATTTTATAAGCATCACTCTGTAGACACCCCATTTTTGCACTCATCTGATTAAATCAACTCGTCAACCCGATCGCAATGATTCCCAATGATGGATGTGTATTCCATTACTTTATTTTGTTACCAGATGTGTTTCAAAAATCCGGATGAGGTATCTCGAATTGACGAAACCTTAGAAACCACGCTACGCTAGGAAAATACGACCCTAGAAACATAGAAATCATCATCTTGCAGACCAAAAAGAAGCTTCACGATAAAAATCACTAAAAAACTATCAAATTACCAAAATGCCCCTAACCTCAAAACAACCTTAGAGCCTACGTTACGCTTAGGAAAACTCTCTCAAACACATAAAACAACAAATCGAAATCAAATAAATCATTTCACCAATTTTAACAGAATTCGATAAAATTACGAAAATGCCCCTCATATAGTTCATAACCATTTCACACAAAAAATTTCATAAATGACACAAACTAATATTTTCATTGAATTCCTTATGAAAAATCGATTCTAAAACATCCTAGAACATTAAAAACCGACTTGAAACGTGAAAAGTCCTCTCCGGGGGCAAAACGGTAATTTCACAATTTTCATAATTAAAAATTATGAAATTAATAAATAAAATATTAAATAATTAAAGTGAAACATTGATGAAATTAATTTAAAATTTTGAATTAAAAAATCGATCAATCGGGCTTTCAAGTAAAATTGTTGAGGGTTCGTGAGATATTTCTTTAAGGACCCCTCCATTTGGGGGTCCAAAAAATTAAAGAAATAATGAAGGGGAGTTCTCCAAAAATTAAAAGTAAATCAAGCAAGACTAAAGTCAAGGTATTAAAGTCAATCAAGTGAGACTGAAGTCAAAATTAAAGTCAATTAAGCAAGATTAAAGTCAAGATATTAAAAGTCAATCAATTAAGACTAAAGTCAAGATATTAAAAGTCAATCAATTAAGATTAAAGTCAAAACATTAAAAGTGAATCAAATAAGATCAAAAGTCATAATAGAATTATAATTGATTAATAACTCTATCTAATAGAATTCTAATTAAAAAACAATTCTACCTAAAACAATTCTAATTAAAACACAATTCTACATAAAACAATTTTAACTAAAACACAACTCTAATTAAAAGAACTCTAATTAAATACTAACTCTATCCAAATCAATCCCTAAAAAAATCTATAAATAGAGGTGCTCACACCCTATTTTCGTATCAAATCATAAACCCTAAGAGAAGTAGGTCTAAAAGCCCCCCTAGCCTCCCATAAACCCTAGTTTTGGAGCCCCAACTCCTTACCTAACATCCCTCATTCGATTTTAGCATAAGAAACGCCTAAAAGCCTTTCAAAAATATCTCAAAATTCGCAACAAACTTGAAGAGTTCAGATCCAAAAATAAGGAGATACCTTGCCTCGGAAATCCGAAATCAAATCCGGAGACAGAACGGAGCAAGGGAGTACGGTAAAAGGAGCTATTTTTGTCAGATCTGAGGGAACAAAATCCTTGCCATCGGAAATGTATAAAATTTTTTATTTTTATTTTTATCTAGGTTTTTAGCAATGTGATTTATTTGGGAAGTTAGTAGAGACCGGCTTTTGTCGGGCGGGGTTGGTGCCTAACACCTTCCAACCCCGTAACGTGATCCTCGGACTCTTTTTCTCTTTCGTAGATTAGTTTGCCTATTTTATAGTCAGTTTGGTTCCTAGACCTTAATAACTAGGTGGCGACTCCCAAACCTCAAGGGTCAAAAGTGGATCCGCGCACCCCGCATCAGGCCCGACCACATCAAAATAAAAAAATATATATAAATTCCCCGACAAAGAAAAAATTTAAAAAGAAATAATTCAAAAGGAAAAAATTATCAAAGTGGGAAAGAAAATTTAAGAAAAAAGAAAATAATGTCACACAAGGGGCATTTGGGTTTTTTGAGCCTCAAAATCCCTTTCTTTTTATACCCAATCCTAAGCTTACCCATGAAAGTCCTCCTAAGTACTGTGCGAGAAGTCAAGGAAGATAGCAAAGAATGATCAGACAGCAACTCCAGAAGTTCAGAGGAGAAGAAAAAGATAAAAAATGATGAAGCCTGCTAAGTTGAAAACCCGAAAAGGGCGACTTAGGCAAAAATTAAGGCAAGCTCGCAAGGTTGAAAATCTGAAAGGACAACTTTGACAACAATCAGAGCAAAGAAAAAAAGAGAAGAGCTCACTAGATCGAAAACCTGAAAAGGCGATCTAGGCAAAAGCTAGAGCAAGCTCGCTAGATTGAAAACCTAAAAAGGCGATCTAGGCAAAAGTTAGAGCAACAAAGAAAAACATAAGAAAATCCCAAGCTGAGAGTGGTCCGAGCTGAAACATCAGAAGTTCGAATAATCAAGGTCAATACTTAGCTTAAACCAGGCATAGACTCAGAAGCCACAAGTATCTTGTCTACGATCGATCTGAAAATTTTTACTCCCCCAAGTAAACCAAGGGAGATAAGGGTGAATTCTATGATGAGTCTCGAAACAAAGGGAGATAAGGGTGAATTCTATGATGAGTATCGAAAGAAAATAATTTTGTACTCTTGAGCCTGACTCAAAACCTTCAATAAAATTAATCAAAATTAAAAGTTGAGTCTTTATTGCGCTTGTGGTAATCAAATATTTCAAACCTTCATACAAGGGGCATTTTCTTTCTTTTAACTTTTCCCCCTTATACTAGGGGCATTTTTTAAATTTTTGCATGATGTGTTAAATTATCTTCAATGCCACGTACATTGTCAAACTAGGGGCATTTTGTCTTCGAGCAATGTTAATCCTAAAAAAATAATAGGAACCCCAAACTTAAGGTTACCCTCTTGATAACAGTTTTTTCGAAAAACTTTTAAGGTTCAAAAGAAATAAAAACTCAGGTTTTAAATTCATAAAACTTTTTGATAAATCCTTGAGGTTCAAACAAAAGCATTTTGGATCTCACATAGGAAATATGGCATTCTTTCGTTCTCCAGATTCTTTTCCAGATCCAATCATTCTTGGAATCGATCATTTCTCTTCCAGATTCATTATCTTCCAGATTTATTCGTTCTCCGATTCGTTCTAATCAGTTTTCTCCAAATTCATTCATTCTTTCCAAAAATTCATTCATTCCTCTGCCAGTTTTGCTCAGTTACCGCCAAGGGTTATCTTAGATTTTGCTCAGTTTTCGCCAAGGATTATCTTGGATTTTGCTCAGATGCCGCCGAGGGTTTTCTCGGAACTATGCTCAGTTACCGCCGAGGGTTTTCTCGGAACTATGCTCAGATGCCGCCGAGGGTTTTCTCGGAACTATGTTCAGTTACCGCCGAGGGTTTTCTCAGAATTATGTTCAGATGCCGCCGAAGGTTTTCTCAGAACTATGCTCAGTTACCGCCAAGGCTTTTCTCGGAACTATGCTCAGATGCCGCCGAGGGTTTTCTCGGAACTATGCTCAGTTACCACCGAGGGTTTTCTCGGAATTATGCTCAGATGCCGCCGAGGGTTTTCTCGGAACTATGCTCAGATACCGTCGAGGGTTTTCTCGGAACTATGCTCAGTTACCACTGAGGGTTTTCTCGGAACTATGCTCAGTTACCGCCGAGGATTTTCTCAGAATTATGCTCAGATGCCGTCGAGGGTTTTCTCGGAACTTTGCTCAGTTTCCGCCAAGGGTTATCTTAGATTTTGCTCAGTTGCCGCCAAGGGTTATCTTGGATTTTGCTCAGTTTCTGCCAAAGGTTATCTTGGATTTTGCTCAGTTGCCGCCAAGGGTTATCTTGGATTTTGCTCAGTTTTCGCCAAGGGTTATCTTTGATTTTGCTCAGATGCCGCCAAGGGTTATCTTGGATTTTGCTCAGTTTCCGCCAAGGGTTATCTTGGATTTTGCTCAGATGCCGCCAAGGGTTATCTTGGATTTTGCTCAGTTGCCGCCAAGGGTTATCTTGGATTTTGCTCAGATGCCGCCAAGGGTTATCTTGGATTTTGCTCAGTTTCCGCCAAGGGTTATCTTGGATTTTGCTCAGTTTCCGCCAAGGGTTAACTTGGATTTTGCTCAGTTGCCGCCAAGGGTTATCTTGGATTTTGCTCAGTTTCAGCCAAGGGTTATCTTGGCTTTTGCTCAGTTGCCGCCAAGGGTTATCTTGGATTTTGCTCAGTTACCGCCAATGGTTAACTTGGATTTTGCTTAGATGCCGCCAAGGGTTATCTTGGACTTTGCTCAATTACCGTCGAGGGTTTTCTCGACGTTATGCTCAGTTTTACTCAATTATGCTCAGTTTATACTAAAATTATGCTAAAATTATACTCAGATTTTACTCAGTTTCACACAGCGCACACACTTGCACATTTGCACTTTTTAGTCAGGGAGAATTCTTTAAAATTCAAGGATCTGACACTGTCAGTGAGAGTTGTGCTCAAGGACCTGACAACCTTTTAATTCGGGGAGAGCTTTACCCTCAAAAATCCAAACACCCAACGAATTGCTAAATCAGACTGTAAAATGAACTGTCACTAGTTTTGGAATTCAGATATCGCACTATATACCAAAATAGATTTGCTATCTAGTTTGCTTCAACCCTCTGCCAAAGAGGGGCATCTGTAGACACCCCATTTTTGCACTCGTCTGATTAATCAACTCGTCAACCCGATCGCAATGATTCCCAATGATGGATGTGTATTCCATTACTTTATTTTGTTACCAGATGTGTTTCAAAAATCCGGATGAGGTATCTCGAATTGACGAAACCTTAGAAACCACGCTACGCTAGGAAAATACGACCCCAGAAACATAGAAATCATCATCTTGCAGACCAAAAAGAAGCTTCACGATAAAAATCACTAAAAAACTATCAAATTACCAAAATGCCCCTAACCTCAAAACAACCTTAGAGCCTACGTTACGCTTAGGAAAACTCTCTCAAACACATAAAACAACAAATCGAAATCAAATAAATCATTTCACCAATTTTAACAGAATTCGATAAAATTACGAAAATGCCCCTCATATAGTTCATAACCATTTCACACAAAAAATTTCATAAATGACACAAACTAATATTTTCATTGAATTCCTTATGAAAAATCGATTCTAAAACATCCTAGAACATTAAAAACCGACTTGAAACGTGAAAAGTCCTCTCCGGGGGCAAAACGGTAATTTCACAATTTTCATAATTAAAAATTCTGAAATTAATAAATAAAATATTAAATAATTAAAGTGAAACATTGATGAAATTAATTTAAAATTTTGAATTAAAAAATCGATCAATCGGACTTTCAAGTAAAATTGTTGAGGGTTCGTGAGATATTTCTTTAAGGACCCCTCCATTTGGGGGTCCAAAGAATTAAAGAAATAATGGAGGGGAGTTCTCCAAAAATTAAAAGTAAATCAAGCAAGACTGAAGTCAAAATTAAAGTCAATTAAGCAAGACTAAAGTCAAGATATTAAAAGTCAATCAATTAAGACTAAAGTCAAGATATTAAAAGTCAATCAATTAAGACTAAAGTCAAAACATTAAAAGTGAATCAAATAAGACCAAAAGTCATAATAGAATTATAATTGATTAATAACTCTATCTAATAGAATTCTAATTAAAAAACAATTCTACCTAAAACAATTCTAATTAAAACACAATTCTACATAAAACAATTTTAACTAAAACACAACTCTAATTAAAAGAACTCTAATTAAATACTAAGTCTATCCAAATCAACCCCTAAAAAATCTATAAATAGAGGTGCTCACATCCTATTTTCGTATCAAATCATAAATCCTAAGAGAAGTAGGTCTAAAAGCCCCCCTAGCCTCCCATAAACCCTAGTTTTGGAGCCCCAACTCCTTACCTAACATCCCTCATTCGATTTTAGCATAAGAAACGCCTAAAAGCCTTTCAAAAACATCTCAAAATTCACAACAAACTTGAAGAGTTCAGATCCAAAAATAAGGAGATACCTTGCCTCGGAAATCCGAAATCAAATCCGGAGACAGAACGGAGCAAGGGAGTACGGTAAAAGGAGCTATTTTTGTCAGATCTGAGGGAACAAAATCCTTGCCATCAGAAATGTATAAAATTTTTTATTTTTATTTTTATCTAGGTTTTTAGCAATGTGATTTATTTGGGAAGTTAGTAGAGACCGGCTTTGGCCGGGCGGGGTTGGTGCCGAACACCTTCCAACCCCGTAACGTGATCCTCGGACTCTTTTTCTCTTTCGTAGATTAGTTTGCCTTTTTTAGAGTCAGTTTGGTTCCTAGACTTTAACAACTAGGTGGCGACTCCCAAACCTCAAGGGTCAAAAGTGGATTCGCGCACCCCGCGGATCGATGGCGCTTTCACACTCCAACACCTCCACCTTGGAGATGGACTGGCTGGGCAGTTACAGGGATGTGAGAGAGCAGTAAAGGAAACGTGGGGTGATGGGAATAGTCCAGGGAGAGAGAGTGAAGGGTGTCTAGTTATGGGGAGATGAGAGAGAGGGCCATGATTAGAGGAGGCGTTGGAGAATAAGGGGCGTTGAGGGAGAAGGAGACGTGGGTAGCTTTTCTAATTTTTTTATTTTATTTTATTTTAAAACACTTTTTTTAAAGAATAGGGTGTGATCTGGTGCTACTCACCTTAATGGTAGTCTATTGTCATTGAATTGGTTGATTTTTATTATTATTATTATTTTTTAGTTGAATTTGAATTTTGGATTCGTCGACATTTTGATTTAAGTTTGATGTTTAAAATTAAATTTGAATTTGTGCTTGGTTTTAAAGTTTGAATTTTAATTGTTAGATTAAAATTTAATTTGAATTTTGATTGTTTATTGGTCGATTTTATCTTGTTTTGATGGGTTGATTGGTTCGATTTAATTTTGATTGGTTGATCGATTTACTTTTTTTTTAATTGGTTAAATGATTTTTTTTTAATTTATTTGATTTTGATTTTGAATTTTAATTGCGATTGGATTTCGTCGATATTTTAATTTGATATTTAATTTTGATTTTAATTTTGTATTTTAATTGACATTTAATTCGATTTTAAATTGTTGTTACATTTTGAATTTTAATTTGATTTTGATTAAATTTTAGTTTAATTTTCAATTTGAATCTTATTTTGATTTTTGGTTTAAATTTGTTTTGAATTTTAAATTAGTTTCTTGGCTGGATTTTGTTTGATTTTCGATTTGAATTTTATTTTCCTAGGGATTAGGATCTCTATGTTAGAGTTGGATATTGAGGGGTATTTTGATTTTTTTTGGCAATTTTTACAGATTTTTCTTGAACTTATCTGTTTTCATCGATTTGGGTCTCGTTAGACTTGAAATCACATTCTGAGTGCAATGGAGGTACTTTCGAGATTTTTCGGAGGTCCGAAGTTTATTAGGAGTATTTTCGTCATTTTAATGATTTTTTTACAAATTTTTACAAATTTCTCTGTTTTCATCGATTTGGATCCTGTTAGACTCGAAATCACATTCTGAGTGCAATGGAGGTACTTTCAAGACTTTTCGGAGATCCAAAATTTATGAAGGGTATTTTTATCATTTTTATGATTTTTACAGATTTTTAGGGATTTCAGCGTGAGGTTTCTTTCAGTCCCTGTATGATTATTTCTCAGTCGCAAATCCATATTTTCCTAGCGTAACGAGGTCTCTAAGTTATCAAACTGTATAACGAACCAATGCATACGTGCTTGCTAAGTCGGGTGTAAGATGTAGCGATCCTAAGTGTGCGTTCCTTTCTATGTTGAATCGTGACGAGTAGGGGGGATTAAAAGACTAGAAATAGAAGGAATCAAGTAGTACTCACAAGCTTTCGAGTTCTTTTATGTTCATCATTAGGAATCCACAGCAACCAGGTGACGAATTGTCTAATTAGGCAGATGCAAAAATGGGATGCCTACAGATGCCCCTCTTTGGTAAAGGGTGGAAGTAAGCTAGATGCCCAATCTATTGTGGTAGATAATGCGACATCCAAATGCCAAAACTAGTGACAGTCCATTTTGTAGCCTGCTTCGACAATTTGACGAAGTGTCCAGATCCTTGAGGGTAACCTCTCCTTAGGAAAAAAAAGTCAGATCCTTGAATTTTGAAAAAATTTCCTTGACTAATGCGAATGCAATGCGAGTGCACGTGTGTGCCATTGTGTAGTGATAATTTTAAAAATGCACACCTCCATTATGCATATTTATGCTAAGAGGATAGTAAACTGTGTGAGGTCAACATAAAATCTGAGCAATATTTGAAAAAAAGTTGGATAAAAGTGAGTAAAATCTGAGCATAAACTGAGCAAAATATGAGAAAAAATCTGAGAATAATCTCCGCGGGTCTAAGCAAAATCTGAGTAGGTATAAGAATAATCCGAGACGAATCTCGACGGGTCTGAGCAAAATAAATCCGAGAAAGAATCTCGGCAGGTCTGAGCAAAATCTGAATAGGTCTGAGTAAAATCCGAGACGAATCTCAACGGGTCTGAGCAAAATTTGAGAAAGAATCTCGACGGATCTGAGAAAAATTCGAGAATAAATCTCGGCAGGTCTGAGTAAAATCTGAGTAAGTCTGAGAATAATTCGAGACGAATCTCGGCGGGTCTGAGCAAAATACGAGAAAACTTTCGACGAAATCTGAGCAAAATTCGAGAAAGAATCTCGGTAGGTCTAAGTAAAATTTGAGAAAACCCTCGACGGTGTCTGAGTAAAATTCGAGAAAACCCTCGGTTGTGTCTGAGCAATCCGAGATAACCCTCGGCGGTGTCTGAGCAAAATCTGAGAAAACCCTCAGTGGCGTCTGAGAAAAATCCGAGAAAGAATCTCCGCAGGTTTGAATAAAATCTGAATAAGTTTGGAAATAATCTGAGATAACCCTTGGCAGTATCTGAGAAAATCTGAGAAACTCTCGACGGTATCTGAGCAAAATCCTAGACGAATCTCAGCGGGTCTGAGCAAAATCTGAGAAAACCCTCAGCGGCACCTGAGCAAAATCTGAGAAAACCCTTGGCGGTATCTGAGCAAAATTCGATAAAACCCTCGGCGATGTCTGAGCAAAATCTGAGAAAGAATCTCAGTAAGTCTGAGAATAATTCGAGATGAATCTCGATGGGTCTAAGCAAAATTCGAGAAGACCCTCAATGGCATCTGAGCAAAATCCGAGAAAACCCTCGGCGGCTTCTGAGCAAAATCCGATAAAGAATCTCGGTAGGTCTGAGTAATGTCCGAGATGAATCTCAGTGGGTCTGAGCAAAATCTGAGTAGGTCCGAGTAAAAAATTGGAGTAAAATCTTTTACTCGGACCCAAATTCTTTTTTTATTATTATTTATAAAGGTCAAATTTACATTTTAACTTTCTTTGAACATCAGGGGTTTTCAAAAAAATACTATCGAAAGAGTAATCTTTAATTTCAGATCTTCCTTATCCTTTAGGACTGGAATTGATCAGGCTTAAGAACAAAAAATGCCCCTAGTTTGATATGACCTTATATTAGGGATAATTGAACATATTTTGAAGAAACATGCCCCTAATGTAGGGGAAAAATAAATATGCTTCCGAACAAAAGGAGAAGTGCCCCTTAATATGATTATTAGAAGTCTTTGATTACCACAAGTGCAATAAGGATTCACTTTTAATTTTGACTTTATTGAAGATCATGAGTCAGGCTCATCTGTTGGAAACAAATATTAACTTTTGACATTCATCTTAGAGATCACGTTCTTTCCCTTTTGGCTCGCTTAGGAAAGTAAAATTTTCCAGATCAATCGTAGACGAGATACATGTGGCTTCTAAGTCTTTGCCTGACTTAAACTGGGGTATTGAAGGTTGGTCATTCAGACTTCTGATGCTCTGGCTCGGCTTGTCTTTTCAGATTCTCGGCTCGACGGAGATTTTCTTTTGATTTTGCCTAGATTTCCTGTTCAGGTTTTCAATCTAGCGAGCATGCTCTAATTTTTGCCTAGACCGCCTTTTCAGGTTTTCGATCTAGCGAACTTATAATTTTCTTTTTCTTTGCTCTGATTGTTGCCAAGGCCGTCCTTTCGGATTTTCAACCTTGCAAGCTTGCCTTAATTTTTACCTAAGCTGTCCTTTCGAGTTTTCAACCTAGCAGGCTCTTTTTTTTTTTTTTTTTGGAGTTACTATCTAGTCACGCTTGTTATTTTCCTTAACCTTTCCGTGTGGTACTTAGAAGGACTTCCATAAGTGAGCTTAAGAGTAGGCTAAGAAATAAAAGGAGACTTGAGGCTCAAGAACCCGAGTGCCCCTTGTATAGCATTCCTTTAAAATAGTTTTCTTTTCCTTCCCCATTTTGATAATTTTTTCTTCGTGGGGAACATATTTTTTTATTTTTTTGAACTGGTCGAGCCTGAAGTAACTTCTCAGGTTGCCTCCTCAAATGTAGTACTACTTGATTTAGTCAAGGTTTATCGATTCTGATAATTCGACACCATTGTAATCTTGAAGTTTGACAACTTTCCCAGGTAGTACCTCTTTGATAATAAAATGACCTCCCCAATTAGGTTGGAATTTACCTTTACGATCGAAGATAGGTGTTCAATTTTTTTTAAGTACTAGGTCCCCAACTTGTAAGTCGCAAAATTTAACCCTTTTATCAAATGCCCGAGCGACTCTTCTCTAATAAGCTTACACATGGTACAGAGCTCTAAGTCATTTTTCATCGATTAAATTCAACTCTTCATACCGATGACGAACCCAGTCTGCTTCTGATAACTGACTTTCCATTAAAATCCTGAGGGATGGGATTTCCATTTCAACTGGTAAGACACTTTCCATTCCGTACACTAGTGAATAAGGGGTGGCTCCGGTGGAAGATCGTATCGAGGTACGGTATGCCCAGAGCACAAATGGTAATTTTTTAGATCAATTTCTGTGCGATTGACACATCTTCCTGATGATCGTCTTGAGATTCTTATTCGCTGCTTCAACTGCTCCGTTAGTCTAGGGACGGTAGGGTGATGATTTGTGGTGCCGGATCTTGAACTATGAACATAAAGCAACAACTTCAGCTTTGAAGTGTGACCCCTGTAGACACCCCATTATTGCATTTGCCTAATTCGACAATTCGTCACCCGATGATGAATATAAAAGAACTCGAAGGCTTGTGAGTATTGCTTGAATAGTTCTGTTTCTAGTATTTTCATCCCCCCTACTCGTCACTACTCGACCTAGAAATTTACGCACACTTAGGATCGCTACACCTTACACCCGACCTAGTAAGCACGTACACTTAGGTTCGTTACACAATTTGATAACTTAGAGACCTCGCTACGCTAGAAAAATATAATTTTAGAACTTAGAAATACTCACACAGTGACTAAAAGAAAACTTACGATAAAATTTAAAAAAATCTGTAAAAAATCATCAAAATGACGAAAATACCCTTCATAAATCTCCGATCTCCGAAAAGTCTCGAAAGTACCTCCATTGCACTCAGAATGTGATTTCGAGTCTAACGAGACCCAAATCAATGAAAATAGAGAAATTCGAGAAAAATCTGTAAAAATCGCCAAAAAACCAAAATACCCCTCATATACCTCGGACCTCCGAAAAATCATGAAAGTATCTCTATTGCACTCAGAATGTTATTTCGAGTCTAACAGGACCCAAATCGATGAAAACAGATAAATTCAAGAAAAATCGTCAAAAATCGTAAAGTGACAAAAACGCCCCTTAACATCCAACTCTAACATAGAGATCTTGATCCCTAGGAAAATAAAATTCAAATAAAAAATTAAACTAAAATAAAATTTAAATTAAAATTTTAACTAAAATTTAACTAAGATCCAATTAAAATCCAAAATTTAAAATCATAAAATCAAATTAAATTTCAATTAAAATACAAAATAACAATCATATTTAAATTAAAAATCAAGAAACCGATTAAAAATACAAAATAAAAAAAATAAAAAAAATAAAAAAAATAAAAAAAATAAAAAAAATTAAATATCAAGTTAAAAATCATTCAACCGATCAAAATGTAAAATTGAATTTTAAAATCAATCAACCAAATCGACCAATTAAAATACATTCGATCAAATCAAAATTCAATTAATCAACTAATTAAAATACAAAGTCAAAATTAAATGAAAATTGAATCAACCAAATCAAATTTTAAAATCAAATTGAAATACAAAAAAAAAATCAAAATTTAAACTTCAAACTTAAATATCAAATTAAAGTATCGACAAA
This sequence comes from Akebia trifoliata, assembly GCF_017979445.1. NCBI lineage: Eukaryota > Viridiplantae > Streptophyta > Magnoliopsida > Ranunculales > Lardizabalaceae > Akebia > Akebia trifoliata. Next base: position 35,338,305 of record NC_141378.1, read on the forward strand.
AATCAATCTAAATTCAATTCAAAATTAAATTGAAAATCAAGTTGAAAATCATTAGAATCAATCAAATCGATCAACCAATCAAAATCAAATTAAAATTTAATCAATCAAATCAAATTTTAAAATCAAATTTAAATTCAAAATCAAATTAAAAAAATTCAAAATCAAATCATAATCAAACAAAAGTAAAATTAAAATTCAATTGATTAAGCAAAGTGAAAATTAAAATCCATCTAACTTTTAAATTAAAATTCAATCTATCGATTAACATTGAAATTAAAATCCAATTGAACAATTAAAATCGATTAACCAAATTCAAAACTAAAATCGATCAATCGAATTCAAAATTAAATCAATCAAAAAAAAATCCACTCGATCAAATTGAAATCCAAATCCGATTGAATTAAAATCGAGTTCCAACCAACCAATCAATTTAATGGTCTATGAGAAATCATTAAGGCGAGTAGCGTGGGATCACCACCCCTCATTCACCAAAAATTAAAAATAATAAAAATAATAAAAAAGAGAAAGAAAATACGTGGACACACATTTTCTTCTCCAACTCTCTCTTCCCTATGTCCTCCATCTCCCTCTCTCCAACTTCTCATAACTACCCATGTCTTCCACCATCACTTCCATTTCTCCCTCTCTCATGTTTGATGGTAGAACTACCATAAAAGATGATCGAAAAAACTATTGAAAAGGGGAAAAAACGTTTTTGAGGTTATCCTTTAAAAATATAGTAATATTTTTTTGAATCGATTTTTGTTTTCTATAAAATGGATATTTGGGTTAATTCAATGATTTTGACGCACATGACGATTTTAAAAAATCAAAATTTTCTTAATCAAAATTACTGAGTTGACTCACTGATTTTGGGAACATTAGAAATTTGAATCGATTTGTTTTCTATAAAAATGGATATGTGAGCTAATTAAATGATTTTGACACATGTGACAATTTTGGAAAATCAAAATTTTCTTCATAAAAAATTATTGAGTCTACTTACTGATTTTGGGTACATTAGAAATTTGAATAGATTTTTATTTTTTATAAAATGGATATGTGAGTTAATTCAATGATTTTTTCGCACGTGGCGATTTTGAAAAATCAAAATTTCTTCATCAAAATTATTGAGTCTACTCACTGATTTTGGGTATATTAGAAATTTGAATCGATTTTTGTTTTCTATAAAATGGATATGTGGGTTAATTCAATGATTTTGACGCATGTGGCGATTTTGGAAAATCAAAATTTCCTTTATCAAAATAATTGAGTTGACTCACTGATTTTGAGAACATTAGAAATTTGAATCGATTTGTTTTCTATAAAAATGGATATGTGAGCTAATTTAATGATTTTGACACACATGACAATTTTGAAAAATGAAAATTTTCTTCATCAAAATTATTGAGTCGACTCATTGATTTTGGGTACATTAGAAATTTGAATCGATTTTTATTTTCTATAAAATGGATATGTGAGTTAATTCAATGATTTTGTCGCACGTGACGATTTTGGAAAAATCAAAATTTCTTAATCAAAATTATTGAGTCTACTCACTGATTTTGGGTACATTAGAAATTTGAATTGATTTTTATTTTCTATAAAATGGATATGTGGGTTAATTCAATGATTTTGACGCACGTGACGATTTGGAAAATCAAAATTTTCTTTATCAAAAGAATTGAGTTGACTCATTGATTTTTGTTACATTAGAAATTTCAATCGATTTTTTTTTTCTCTATAAAATAGATATGTGAGCTAACTCACTGATTTTGTATACATTGAAAATTTAAAATCGATGTTTTCTATGAAATTGGCGCATGAGTCAACTCACTGATTTTTTTTTTGTGCATTGGAAATTCTAAATTAAGATTTTCTACAAAATAGGGCATGTAAGTCGACTCATTGATTTTAATACACGTGGCATTTCCAAAATCGAGTTTCTTTGATAAAAAATTTGTGAGTCGATTCACTGATTTTAATATACGAGACATTTCAAAAAATCAAGATTTCTTTGATTAAAAAAAAAACATGTGTGGGTTGACTCATTGATTTTAGGATGCACGTGACAATTCCAAAATCAAATTTCTTTAATAAAATGTCGTCAATGAGCCAATTCACTAATGTTGTATACGTGGCATTGAGAATCGATTTCATACTATTTAAAATGTGATCAAATTGATCCATTAATTTTTGGTGCCACGTAAGCCTTATTAAGATTCGTTTAGCAAACCAGACATAAACTGATGATGATGATTGGACCATGGTCTTGACCCTAGTCTTATCCCGTTGACCATAGGTTAGTTTTAGATCGTAGTAGAGACCGATCATTTTGATCGGACGGATTCAGTGCCTAACACCTTCCGAAACCCGTAACCTGACCCCTTATCCATCTCTCTATTCCGTGGACTAATCCATATCCATTTGGAGTTAATTTTGATTCTTAGACCTAAACTAGGTGGCGACTCCCTATTCTTTTAAAATTCCCGAGATTCGTAGATCGGACCCCTATCCCCTATTTAGCGAACGGCGGGGGTCGAGGCAATTTCAGTGGCGACTCCACTGGGGATTTTAGAATCAAACTTGACCCAATCCAAGACTATCCTTAGGTTGACTTTTTCCTCGAGTCAACCCAGTTGACTCAATGAGACTCTTATATTAGGCTAGATTTGGTCATTTCTTTCATTGGCATGTGATTAGATGTATTCAATTATTTATCTCTGTTGATTGGTTTGATGATTGGATGTATTTAATTTGATTTGTTGGATATTTGCGAAAAACGCCCCGGGCGCACTTTGTCCCTTTGCACACACTCACGAGCATGCATACACATATTTGCATCATGTCATGTCCTTATAAACCCAGTAGCCGGATCTAAGCTAACCTAGTCCTTCGAGACACGGGGGACGGCCGTGAACGCTACAACTTCAGTACAGTACCTTTGGGTATATCAAATTGGAACACCACGTATTGCTAGACCAAGTAAAATTGGAATAGTATATCGGTATTTCGGGCTGAAGTGACATAAGCTTTGTCCTAACCTAGCCTCAATCATATAGAAAGCCTAGAACTTAGGTGCGGTCCTATTAGGCCACGACTCGAATCGACCATAAGTGCTCTCGGGTTGCTTTTCTCTAAACTAACCAAAAGGTAAGTGGGTAGACTGGTCCACATCGCTCAAATTGAACCCGCAATACCGGTCCAACCCAATAACATAACTAACGAGACATACCGATCAATATCTATTTAAACCAGTTAGCCCAATTGGTAAATAGATTTCATGGATCAAAACATGGACCGATTGGACTAATTGGTTTAAAAATAGTAAATGAAGTGATTCAAGTAGAATATTCAGATCCATTAGGTCAAATCGGCCCAAATGGGTACACAGTCCCAATAATTTTTATTGGCCAATTTAATTTAATGGATTGAATATTTTATAATCAATAAGACTGGGATTAGTAGAAAACATATTAAGGGCTGTATCGACTAGCACAACCTAGATCTTACTCTTAGAAGGTCGTACAACCCTTAACCATGGTTAAATTTTCTAAGATTCCTAATCAATCAACAAATCATCTTCATGTCGTTTATTGCTCGAAATGTTTCATCGGTTAGAGACTTTGAATTTAGGGGGTTAGTTTAATAAATGCTATCAAGAGGGACTTTTAGTTCTAATTTGATAAAAAAAAAATTATTCTCGGGTCTACAACAAATACTTCACTTTTGATATCATTGCTCCTAAGCTTAAGCATTCGCTATCTAGTTGGAGTCGTAAGTCCAGTCAATTGGAACGTAAGTCAGTACTAAGCCAAAAATCAGAAATGGCTTCAGAATCTCTCAACATTGCCCAGTTGTTCTTTGAAGATCATAATGCCTCAGTTCTACCGGTTGAAAGTGATGTCCTGAGTCCTGAGTCTGTACTCAAACCTGTTGTCGGTACTTGTCTTTAATTTTTCACGAGTCATGTGATTCAATTTGAGCCTAGTTTTTTTTTTTTCATTCCTGCTGAGTCGAATCAGTTTGTCAAGTCTGCAATGGTGTTTGTCATCCCATCTGAATAAAAGAAATTTTTGAAAACCTCAAGCGCATTAACGAATTGACTAATAATTTTACTTTAGAAGAAGATCCTCTAACAAGGAATCTACTTCCAAATCAATAAATTATTTGAACAAGAAGACAGGTCAGGTCATTGACCTCGAAACAAAAAAATAATTCCTAAGAAATTCAGATTGGAATGGACTTATCCCCATAGGAACACAAGGAGATGGTGAATTTATTCAGAAAATTCAAAAGACTTGTTTGCAGGTCCTATGAGGATATGTTTGGTAAGCTTGGGTATTGTCCATCAATAAATGGATACTTGTCCTATGAAACAGAAAAATCATATAAGAAGCCAGAATAGACTTAATTAGAGGAGATGTTATGAAAGATATCAACGCTGGATTTCTCAAAATAGCTATACACCCAGAATGGATTACTATTGAGGCAGCCATCACCATGAAAAGGTATGAGACACATCGAGATCGGTTCGAGAAATTATCGACATGTCAAACTTCGACTCAATTTTCTTGCGGACTACTCAGGGTTCTATGTTATGTGGCGTGAAAGGAAGTTTTTGAAATGGAAAGTTCATCCCTTATAGTGTGAATAAAAAATCAATCGTCAGAAGCAAATTTGATTTATCGTCATAAATCATTTGTGTTTTGATAAGAAAGTGAAGATGCGGGACATGCAAGTCAAAGATTTAGCCTTCAAAGGAAATCGAGTAGTGTCTTAAATCTAAAGAAAAAAAATTGTAAATCCAACAGGGATGGTCCTTTCATCACCAAGATAAAACTGTTTGGGAAAGCTGTCAGAATGCTGGAATTATTTAACTTTTGCCAAATCGAGCAATACTATATTCAAGGAGGCCATCTTTGACAGTTACTTGTCTTAATATCTTCTTCTTCAGCCCTTTGCAGTCTTTTTTTTTTATAAAAAAAAAAATTGTCTTTTTCTTTCTCAACCTTATCATCCAACTTAGGGGAGGGAATGTGTTCGAACTACGTTTTTGTCTAATCCCAAAATTCTGGGGTATGTAGGCAACCTGAGAAATTACTTCAGGCCCGACTACATAAAAAAAATATTCTCTAAAAAAATATTCAAAAAAAAATTAAAAATATTGTCAAAATAAGAAAGAAAATCCAAAGAAAACAATTAAAAGAAATGCCACACAAGGGGTATTTGGGTTTTGAGCCTCAAGTCTCTTTTCTTTCTTAGCAAACTCTTAAGCCCACCTATGGAAATCCTCCTAAGTACCGCATGAAAAGGTTGAAAAAAATAGCAAACAAAATCAAGCAATCACTCCAGAAGTTCAGAAAGAAAGAAAAAGAAAAAAGCCTACTAAGTTGAAAACCCGAAAGGGCGACTTAGGCAAAAATTAAGGCAAACTCGCAAGGTTGAAAATATGAAAGGAAGACCTTGGCAACAATTAGAGCAAAAAAAAAAATGATAAGCTTGCTAGATCAAAATTTTGAAAAGGTGATCTAGGCAAAAGTTAGAGCACGCTCATTATATTGAAAATCTGAAAGGGCGATTTAAGCAAAAATCAGAGCAATCAAAAGGAAATCTCAATCAAGTTGAAAATCTAAAAGGCGGTTCGAAGCAAAATATTGAAAATCCGAATGGCTAAGCTGCATCGACTTCAAGGCAAAAATACCCAGTTTGAATCAACTATAGACTCAGTGGATACAAGTATCTTGTCTATCATTAATATGAATAGCTTCACATCTCTAAATAAACCGACGGGGAGAAAGAAGAGATTCTGTGATGAATTTCAAAAGGAAATATTATGTTCCAATTTCTTTGAGCCTGACTCAAAATTTTCAATAAAAAAAAGTTAAATCCTTATTGCGCTTGCGGTAATCAAAGATTTCAAAATTTCAAAATAGGGGCACTTCCTTTTTTTAAAGAATACAGTTTCCTCCCTTACACTAGGGGCAATCTTTTCAAACATGTTCGATTACCCCCAATGCGATGTTCCTTATCAAACTAGGGGCATTTTGTTTAAAAGCTTGGTCAATTTCAATCCTAAAGGATAAAGTTAACTCTGAATTAAAGATTACCCTCTTTATAGTAATTTTTGAAAAATCCCCGAGGATCAAAGAAAATTAGAATGTTGACTTGACCTTCATAAATAAATAAAAAATGATTCCTATGGAGTGAGATTTTACTTAGACCCATCGAGATTCTTTCTCTAATTTTACTCAGACGCAGCCGAGATTTTCTCGGATTTTTCTCAGATACCGCCGAGGGTTTTCTCGGATTTTGCTCAGACACCGTCAAGGGTTTTCTCGGATTTTGCTCAAATACCGCCGAGGGTTTTCTCGGATTTTGCTCAGATACCACCGAAGGTTTTCTCGAATTTTGCTCAGATACCGCCGAGGGTTTTCTCGGATTTTGCTCAGATACCGCCGAGGGTTTCTCGGATTTTGCTCAGATACCGCCGAGGGTTTTCTCGAATTTTACTTAAACCTACTCAAATTTTGCTCAGACCCGCCGCGATTCTTTCTGGGATTTTGCTCAGATACCGTTGAGGGTTTCTCGGATTTTGCTCAGATACCGTCGAGGATTTTCTCGGATTTTACTCAGACCTGGTCAGATTTTGCTCAGACACCACCGAGGGTTTTCTCAGATTTTACTCAGACCTGCTCCGATTTTGGTCAGATACCACCGAGGGTTCTTTCGGATTTGCTCAGATACCGCCGAGGGTCATCTTAGATTTTACTCAGACCTACTCAGATTTTGCTCAGACCCGCTTAGATTCTTTCTCAGATTTTACTCAGACATTTTCGAGGGTTTTCTCAGATTTTGCTCAGATATCGCCAAGGGTTTTCTCGGATTTGCTCAGATGCCGTCGAGGGTCATCTCAGATTTTACTCAAACCTACTCAGATTTTGCTCAGACCCGCCAAGGGTTCTCTCGGATTTGCTCAAATACCATCGAGAGTCATCTCGGATTTTACTCAGACCTACTCAGATTTTGCTCAGACCTGCCAAGATTCTTTCTCGGATTTTACTCAGACACCGCCGAGGGTTTTCTCGGATTTTGCTTAGATACCGTCGAGGGTTTTCTCGGATTTGCTCAGATGCCGCGAAGGGTCATCTCAGATTTTACTCAGACCTACTCAGATTTTGCTCAGATCCGTCGAGATTCGTCTCGGATTTGCTCAGATACCACCGAGGGTCATCTCGGAATTTACTCAGACTTACTCAGATTTTGCTCAGACCTGCCGAGATTCTTTCTCGGATTTTGCTCAGATACCGCCGAGGGTTTTCTCGGATTTGCTCAGATACCGTCGAGGGTGATCTTGGATTTTACTCAGATCTACTTAGATTTTACTTAGATCTGCTTAGTTTATTCTTAGATTTTACACAGTTTTATCTGATTTTCTGTAAAAACATATTGCACAGATTTTATGTTGACCTTACACAGTTTGCTATCTTCTCAACATGAATGTGCAGAATGGAGATGCGCATTTTAAAAACCATCACTACACAATGGCACACACGTGCACCCACATTGCATTTGCATTAGTCAAGGAGAATTTTTTCAAAATTCAAGGGTCTGACATTTTTCCAAGGAGAGGTTATTTTCAAGGATCTGGACACTTTGACAAATTACCGAATCAAGCTGCAAAATGGACTGTCACTAACTTTGGCATTCGGATGTCGCACTATCGACCACAATAGATTGGGCATCTAGTTTGCTTCCACCCTCTGTCAAAGAGGGGCATCTGTAGACACCCCATTCTTGCATCTGCCTAATTCGACAATTCGTCACCCGATTTTGGTGGATTCCTAATGATGAATATAAAAGAATTCAAAGGCTTGTGAGTATTACTTGAATCGTTTCGTTTCTAGTATTTTCATCCCCCCTACTCGTCACTACTCGACCTAGAAATTTACGCACGCTTAGGATCGCTACACCTTACACCCGACCAAGTAAGCACATACGCATAGGTTCGTTACACAATTCGATAACTTAGAGACCTCGTTACGCTAGAAAAATATAATTTTAGAACTTAGAAATACTCACACAGTGACTGAAAGAAACCTTACGATAAAATTCAAAAAAATCTGTAAAGAATCATTAAAATGACTAAAATACCCTTCATAAATCTCAGATCTCCGAAAAGTCTCGAAAGTACCTCCATCGCACTCAGAATGTGATTTCGAGTCTAACGAGACCCAAATCGATGAAAACAGATAAATTCGAGAAAAATCTGTAAAAAAATCGCCAAAAGATCAAAATAACCCTCATATACCTCGGACCTCCGAAAAATCTCGAAAGTATCTCCATTGCACTCAGAATGTCATTTCGAGTCTAACGGGACCCAAATCGATGAAAACAGAGAAATAAAAAAAAAATCGTCAAAAATGGTAAAAGTGACAAAAACGCCCCTTAACATCCAATTCTAACATAGAGACCTTGATCCTTAGGAAAATAAAATTCAAATAAAAAATTAAACCAAAATAAAATTTGAATTGAAAATTAAACTAAAATTTAACTAAGATCCAATTAAAATCCAAAATTTAAAATCATAAAATCAAATTAAATTTCAATTAATATACAAAATAACAATCATATTTAGATTAAAAATCAGGAAACCGATTAAAAATACAAAAAATAAAAAAATAAAAAAAATAAATTGAAAATCAAGTTAAAAATCATTCAACCGATTAAAATGTAAAATTGAATTCTAAAATCAATCAACCAAATCGACCAATTAAAATACATATGATCAAATCAAAATTCAATTAATCAACCAATTAAAATACAAAATCAAAATTAAATTAAAATTGAATCAACCAAATCAAATTGAAATACAAAATCAAAATTAAATTAAAATTGAATCAACCAAATCAAATTGAAATACAAAATCAAAATCAAAATTTAAACATTAAACTTAAATATCAAATTAAAGTATCGACAAAAATCAATCTAAATTCAATTCAAAATTAAATTGAAAATCAAGTTGAAAATCATTAGAATCAATCAAATCGATCAACCAATCAAAATCAAATTAAAATTGAATCAATCAAATCAAATTTTAAAATCAAATTGAAATTCAAAATCAAATTAAAAAAATTCAAAATCAAATCATAATTAAACAAAAGTCAAATTAAAATTCAATTGATTAAGCAAAGTGAAAATTAAAATCCATCTAACTTTTAAATCAAAATTCAATCAATCGATTAACATTGAAATTAAAATCCAATCGAACAATTAAAATCGATTAACCAAATTCAAAACTAAAATCGAGCAATCGAATTCAAAATTAAATCAATCAACAAAAAAAAATCTACTCGATCAAATTGAAATCCAAATCCGATTGAATTAAAATCGAGTTCCAACCAACCAACCAACCAATCAATTTAATGGTCTATGAGAAATCATTAAGGCGAGTAACGTGGGATCACCACCCCCCATTCTCCAAAAATTAAAAATAATAAAAAAATAAAAAAAGAGAGAAAATACGTGGACACATTTTCTTCTCCAACTCTCTTTTCCCCATGTCCTCCATCTCCCTCTCTCCAACTTCTCATAATTACCCATGTCCTACACCATCACTTCCATTTCTCCATCTCTCATGTTTGATGGTAAAACTACCATAAAAGAGGATCAAAGGAATTATTGAAAAGGGGGAAAAATATTTTTGAGGCTACCCTTTAAAAAAATAGCAACATTTTTTTTCACCATTAAACCCACAACCTTCTTCTTCCTTCTAAAAAACATAAAAAAAATCACACTTTCTTCTCCATTAACATCCTCAACTCCTCTCTCCCTCTCTTTACCATCGAAAAAAAAAATCAACCATAACCTCACCTCCATTAACGTCTTCTTCGTTATCGTTAAAGAAAAAAAAATTGATTTTGGAGAAAGATTCACACATCGAACTCGTAAGATCATGGCACTACTCATAAGCTATTTCGAGTTTTTGTTGAAGGAATCCAAGCATCCAAAATCATTCGACAAAGGTAATTTTTCTTTTTTTATTTACTTTATTTATTTCATTTATTTATTCTTGACTTCATAATTTTTTTATGTATCCGAATGGATTAGTTGATTTTTTAGGTGTACATCACACTAATGGCAATTTTCTAAATTTTTTGAAATATTGATGGATCAACCAATTGATTATTAATATTATCGGATCGATTTTCTAATTTTGTAGTATTAATTGATCAATTCGTTAATTTTGCGAAATGTATGGGCTAGTTCATTAAGTTTGGCGTACGTGACGATTTTGAAAAATCAAAATTATTGAATTGACTCATTGATTGTGGGTACATTAGAAATTTGAATCGATTTATTTTTTTTATAAAATGGATATGTGAGTTAATTCAATGATTTTGCCGCACGTGATGATTTTGAAAAATCAAAATTTTCTTAATCAAAATTATTTAGTCAACTCACGGATTTTAGGCACATTAGAAATTTGAATCGATTTATTTTCTATAAAATGGATATGTGAGTTAATTCAATGATTTTTTCGCACGTGGCGATTTTGGAAAATTAAAATTTCCTTGATCAAAATTATTGAGTTGACTCACTGATTTTGAGTACATTAGAAATTTGAATCGATTTATTTTCTATAAAAATGGATATGTGAGTTAATTCAATGATTCTGACACACGTGACAATTTTGGAAAATCAAAATTTTCTTCATCAAAATTATTGAGTCTACTCACTGATTTTGGGTACATTAGAAATTTGAATCGATTTTTATTTTCTATAAAATAGATATGTGGGTTAATTAAATGATTTTGACGCACATGGCGATTTTGAAAAATCAAAATTTCCTTGATCAAAATTATTGAGTTGACTCACTGATTTTGGGAATATTAGAAATTTGAATCGATTTGTTTTCTATAAAAATGGATATGTGAACTAATTCAATGATTTTGACACACGTGACAATTTTGGAAAATCAAAATTTTCTTCATAAAAAATGATTGAGTCTATTAACTGATTTTGGGTACATTAGAAATTTGAATCGATTTTTATTTTCTATAAAATGGATATGTGAGTTAATTCAATGATTTTGTCACACGTGACGATTTTGAAAAATCAAAATTTCTTCATCAAAATTATTGAGTTTACTCACTGATTTTGGGTACATTAGAAATTTGAATCGATTTTTATTTTTTATAAAATGGATATGTGGGTTAATTCAATGATTTTGATGCACGTGACGATTTTGGAAAATCAAAATTTTCTTTATCAAAATAATTGAGTTGACTCACTGATTTTAGTTACATTAGAAATTTGAATCGATTTTTTTTTCTCTATAAAATAGATATGTGCACTAACTCACTGATTTTTTATACATTGGAAATTTAAAATCGATGTTTTCTATGAAATTGACGCATGAGTCAACTCACTGATTTTTTTTTATGTGCATTGGAAATTCCAAATTGAGATTTTTTACAAAATAGGGCATGTAAGTCGACTCATTGATTTTAATACACGTAGCATTTCCAAAATCGAGTTTCTTTGATAAAAAATTTGTGAGTCGATTAACTGATTTTAATATACGTGGCATTTCAAAAAATCAAGATTTCTTTGATTAAAAAAAAACATGTGTGCGTTGACTCATTGATTTTAGGATGCACATGACAATTCTAAAATCAAATTTCTTTAATAAAATGTCGTCAATGAGCCAATTCACTAATGTTGTATACGTGGCATTGAGAATCGATTTCATACTATTCAAAATGTGATCGAATTGATCCGTTAATTTTTTGTGCCACGTAAGCCTTATTAAATTGTGGGATTCCTTTATGCGAAATTCGAGAATCTATGTAATTATCTTAACCATAAGATTTGTTTGGTAAACCAGACATAAACTGATGATGATAATTGGACCATGGTCTTGACCCTAGTCTTATGCCGTTGACCATAGGTTAGTTTTGGATCGTAGTAGAGACTGATCATTTCGATCGGACGGGTTCGGTGCCTAACACCTTCCGAAACCTGTAACCTGGCCCCTTACCCATCTCTCTAATCTGTGGACCAACCCATATCCATTTGGAGTTAATTTTGGTTCCTAGACCTAAACTAGGTGGCGACTCCCTATTCTTTTAAAATTTTCGAGATTCGTAGATCGGACCCCTATCCGCTATTTAGCGAACGGTGGGCGTCGAGGCGATTTCAGACCCGTTATCAAATATCAATTCAGAAGGTACCCCATATTGACTAATAATATGTGTTTGGACGAACTTGAAAACTTTGAATGAAGTGAGAACAACATATGAAGTAGTCTCCACCCGTTTTGTAAAATAATCAATGGCCACAAGAATGTACTCATGTCCATTCGATGCTTTAGGTGTGATTTTACCAATTATGTCGATACCCCTGTAGACACCCCATTTTTGCATCCGCCTGATTAATCAACTCGTCAACCCGATCACAATGATTCCCAATAATGGATGTTATTTCCATTGCTTTATTTTGTTACCAGAAATGTTTCAAAAATCTGGATGAGGTATCTCAAACTGACAAAACCTTAGAAACCACGCTACGCTAGGAAAATACAACCCCATAAACATAGAAATCATCATTTTTCAGACAAAAAGAAGCTTTACGATAAAAATTACTAAAAATGACCAAATTACCAAAATACCCCTAACCTCAAAACAACCCTAGAGCCTACGTTACGCTTAGGAAAGCTCTCTCAAACACATAAAATAACAAATTGAAATCAAATAAATCATTTTACCAATTTTAACAGAATTCGACAAAATTACAAAAATGCCCTTCATAAAGTTCATGACCATTTTACACAAAAAAATTTATAAATGACACAAACTAATATTTCCATTGAATTCCTTACGAAAAATCGATTCTAAAATATCCTATAACATTAAAAATCGACTTAAAACGTGAATAGTCCTCTCCGGGGGTAAAACGGTAATTTCACAATTTTCATAATTAAAAATTTTGAAATTAATAAATAAAATATTAAATAATTAAAGTGAAACATTAATGAAATTAATTTAAAATTTTGAATTAAAAAAATCGATCAATCGGGCTTTCAAGTAAAATTATTGAGGGTTCGTGAGATATTTCTTTAAGGACCCCTCCATTTGGGGGTCCAAAGCATTAAAGATATAATAGAGGGGGGTTCTCCAAAAATTTAAATTCAATCAAGCAAGACTAAGGCCAAGGTATTAAAGTCAATCAAGTAAGACTAAAGTCAAAATTAAAGTCAATTAAGCAAGACTGAAGTCAAAGATATTAAAAGTCAATCAATTAAGACTAAAGTCAAAATATTAAAAGTCAATCAAATAAGATCAAAATTCATAATAGAGTTCTAATTAAATAATAACTCAATCTAATAGAATTCTAACTAAAACACAACTCCACCAAAAACAATTCTAATTAAAACACAATTCTACCTAAAACAAGTCTAACTAAAATACAACTCTAACTAAAAGAAGTCTAATTAAACACTAACTCTATCTAAATCAACCCTTAAAAAATCTATAAATAGGGGTGCTCACACCCTATTTTCGTATAAAATCATAAACCCTAAGAGAAGTAGGTCTAAAAGCCCCCTAGCCTCCCATAAATCCTAGTTTTGGAGTCCCAACTCCTTACCTAACATCCCTTCTTCGATTTTAGCCTAGAAAACGCCTTAAAACCCTTCAAAAATACCCCAAAATCCATAACAAACTCGAAGAATTCAGATTCAAGGAAAAAAGAGATACCTTGCCTCGGAGATCGGAAATCAAATTCGGAGACAGAACGAAGTAAGAAGTACGGTACAAGGAGCAACTTTTGTCGGATCTGAGGGAACAAAGTCTTTGCTATCGAAAATGTATAACTTTTTATTTTTATTTATTTTATTATTATCTAGGTTTTTTAGCAATGTAACCTATTTGGGAAGTTAGTAGAGACCGGCTTTGACCGGGCGGGGTTGGTGCCTAACACCTTCCAACCCCGTAACATGATCCCCGAATTCAATTTTTTTCTATTTTATATTAGTTCTTTATCTATTAGAGTCATTGAACGGTTCCTATACCGTAATAACTAGGTGGTGACTCCCAAACCTCAAGGGTCAAAAGCGGATCCGCGCACCCCGCGGATCGAGGGCGCTTTCTACCCCAGACAGAATATGGCCATGGCGAAGTCAAACCAACTAACTAAGATGGAGGTACATGTATGAGGTTAACATGTACTTGACATTTATGACAGGTTCTGACCAGGTGATAACAGTCTGTTTCCATTGTTGGCAAATAATACCCATGTCTCATGATTCATTTGGCTAACATTTTTCACTTATATGTGGTCCGCAGTCTCCAAAATGCAACTCTTCCATTATCCGTTCAGCTTGATTTTCGTGAACACATGACAAATGAATTCCATCATAAGACCTCTTATATAAGTTTCCTCGGCATAGGATGAACTGGGATGCGAATCTCTGTAGGGTTTGTCATTCTTTCCTTGACACTTCAACTAGGAACTCTTATTTTTCCAATACTTTTTGGATGTCAGTATACCATGGCTTTCCGTCAGGGAGTCGAGCAGCGATGTCGACCTGATGGTAATATGCAGGTTTATCTTTGATTTCAACTGTGATAGGCCTTAGTTCCATGCCTAAAGGCAAATGGATCATCGAAGAAAGAGTAGCCAGAGTGTCAGTGAATCTGTTATCTTCCCTTGACAGATGTTGGAGCAAGATAGCTTTGAACTTTCTTACTAAATTTAGCAAATACTCGTGATAGGATTTCAGCTTCATGTCATTAGTTTTCCATTCTTCCAACGACTGATGTATGACCAAGGCTGAATCTCCAAATACTTCAATTTCTGTGATACCTAGATTGAAAGTAGCTTCCAGTCCAACAATGCACGCTTCGTATTCAGCTGCATTATTAGTATTGGAGAAAGTTTGCTTAATAGCGATCGGAATGTGACATCCTTCGGGAGATAACAAGATTACTCCTATTCCATACCCGTTCTGATTCGTCGCTCCATCGAAGTATAACTTCCATACTCTGTCTCGTGATTCTTCTTCAAGGTTTAGGATATTTTCATCTGGAAATTGATCGGTAGGTCTTGTTCCTTCTACCACTGGATGATCAGCCAAGTATTCTGCTACTGCTCTTCCCTTAATAGATTTCTGCGTAACATGCGTAATATCGAATTCTGACAATAACAATAACCAACGTGTAGTTTTTCCTGTCAATGCCGACTTTTTGAAGAGATATTTTAAAGGGTCCATCGAGATAATAAAATGATTGAATGAGAAAGCATGTAGTGCCGAAGCCTTTGAGTAGCCCATACTAGTGCTAGACAGGTCTTCTCGAGAGTTGAATACTTTCGTTCATACTCTAACATCTTCTTGTTGATATAGTAGATGGCCCCCTCTTTGTGATTGTCTTTGTCGTACTGTGCTAGCTTGCATCCCATAGCTTCTTCCGTGATTGACAAGACAGTTTATCCTTATGCTAGTTAGGAGTTATTTGATGCTTTGATTTTTCTAATTTTCTCTTTGATTTTCTTTTCTTTTGTCACATTTTTTTTCTTATTGACTTGCCCCAGTCTTAGGTTAAGGAATGAACGTGATGACTCAAAAGGGTTGACTAAGATTCATACTTAGTTTGGGATAGCGAAGATGGCCTTTCGTCATCTCAGGTTCAGTTTTTAGGCATAGTATTTCTTGACAGTGTCAACATTGATCGGTTGTGGGAAGACTTGTCCGTCCATCTCCATAAGGATCATAGCTCCTCCTGTCATCACCTTTTGCACAATGAAGGGTCCCTCATAGTTTGATCGAAACTTTTCCATTGCGTTTTCTTGGATTGGCATAATCTTCTTCAATACAAGGTCTTCTGATGAGAAATCTCTAGGTTTGACTTTCTTGTTGTAGGCACGGGCTATCCATCGCTGATAGATCTATCCATGGCAAATGGCTGCAAGGCGTTTCTCTTCAATCATATTTAGTTAATCAAACTGAGCTTGAATCCATTCAGTTTCATCTACCTCTACTTCCTTTAAGATTCGAAGGGAAGGGATCTCGACCTCTACAGGTAAAACTGTTTCCATTCCATAGGCCAATGAATACGGAGTTGCCCCAGTCGAAGTCCTAAACGAGGTTCGATAGGCGTGAAGCGCAAAAGGCAACATGTAATGCCAATCTTTGTACATAACTACCATTTTCTCAATAATTTTCTTCATATTCTTGTTGGCTGCCTTGACTGCTCCATTCATCCTAGGTCTGTAAGGCACAGAGTTGTGATGAGTGATCTGGAAGTCTTTGCATATCTTGATCATATCTTTGTTCTTGAAGTTTTTGGTATTGTTTGTTACTAATCCACTAGGAAGCCTATATCTGTAGATAATGTTGTTTTTAAAAATTTCAAGACATTGTTTTTCGTGACGTTAACATAGGAAGCAGTTTCTACCCACTTTGTGAAATAGTCGATAACAACTAAGATGAAGCGATGCCCGTTTGCAGCTTTCGGTGAGATTTGCCCAATGACATCTATTCCCCAGAGCGAGAAGGGCCAAGGGGTAGTCATATTATGCAGTTCTGAAGGTGGAGAATTAATCTTGTTGGAATAAATTTGGCATAGATGGCATTTACGAACATGCTGATAGGAGTCACTCTCCATTATTGTCCAGTAATATCCCATCTACATAATCTTCTCTGCTAGCATATGACCATTCATGTGGGGTCCACAGACTCCACCATGTACAGTCTTAATTAGTCGTTTTGCTTCTATTTCTACCACACACCGGAGTAAGACCTCGTGATGCGATTTCTTATACAAAATATCATTGCTCAAGAAGAATTGTCCTGCCAATTTCTAAATAGTCTTTCTATCATTAGGTGTTGCATCTGAGGGGAGGGTTCGATCTTCAAGATATGCCTTGATGTCTGAGTACCATGACTTTTATTCAGATTCTTCTACTTCGACAAATAGACAGTAAGCCTGTTCGTTTTGAATTCCAATCTCAATGGGGATGACTAAGTCTTTCGAAATGCTAATCATGGAAGCAAGCGTAGCTAGTACATCTGCGAATTGATTCTTAGCTCTCGGCATGTATGTGAATGAAATCCTATCAAAGTATGAGCTTAATTCCTCGAGATACTCGTGATAAGGGACCAATCTTTGCTCTCGAGTCTTCCATTCTCCAGTTGTCTGATAGACTACTAGGCTTGAATCTCAGAAGACATCGATTTCATCTACCTCAAGATCTAGTACTACTTTCAACCCTGTTATGCATGCTTCGTATTCTGCCTCGTTGTTAGAACATTGAAACTTCAGTCTGATTGCAATCGGCACATGGGACCCATCTGGTTTGATCAAGGCTATCCCTATTCCATTTCCTTTCTGATTAGCTGCTCCGTCGAAGTACATTTTCCAGCCTGGTTCTTCGTCATTATCCTTGACCTCAGTAAATAGTATGGCTTCATCCGGAAAGTTCATTTTTAATGGCTCGTAGTCAGGCAATGGGTGCTCGACTAGGTGGTCGGCGATAGCCTGCCCTTTGATGGCTTTTTGAGTAACATAGGTGATGTCAAACTCAGATAATAATAATTGTCACTTTGTTGTACGACCTGTTAATGTCGATTTCTCAAAAAAGTACTTCAGGGGGTCCATTCTGACAATAAACACAGTCGAGTAACTAAGCAAGTAGTGACGTAATCGTTGAGATGCCCAGACTAATGCATAGTAAGTCTTCTCAAGTGTCGAACATTTTGCCTCGTACTCAGTAAACTTCTTACTGAGGTAATAGATAGCTTGTTCTTTCCATCCTGATTTATCATGTTATCCTAGCACGTACCCCATTGATGTCTCTTATATTGAGATGTACATAAGCAGAGGTCGTCTTGGAGTAGGAGGGACTAGGACTGGCGGATTGAACAGATATTGCTTGATCTTATCGAATGTCTCCTGACAGTCCTTGTTCCACTTCTTTGGCGTGTCTTTTCTCAATAGCTTGAAGACCAGTTCACAGATAGGTGTGAGCTGAGTAATAAACCTGCTGATATACTGTATTCTCCCCAAAAATGTCCGAACATCTCTCTCTGAAAGGGGTGCCTTCATCTCGAGGATATATTTAGTCTTTATCGGATCTATTTTGATACCCCTTCTGCTGACAATGAAACCCAGTAACTTGCCCGATGTTGGCCTGAATACACAATTTACTGGATTGAGCCTTAAACTGTACTTCCTCAGACTGTCAAACAATTTCTTTAGATTCACCAAATGGTCTTCTTCAATGTCGGACTTAGTGATCATGTCGTCTATATAGAATTTTATTTATTTATGAATCATGTCGCGGAATAATGCTGTCATTGCTCGTTGGTAAGTCACACCTGCGTTCTTAAACCCGAATGGCATAACTTTGTAGTGAAAAGTGCCCCATGGTGTGATGAACGCTATTTTTTTCTGGTCTTCTTCTACCATTTTCATCTGGATATAGCCTGAGAAGTCGTCCATGAACAAGAACATGTCATGCCCTATTGTACTATCGACTAGAGTGTCGATGTGTGATAGTAAAAAATCATCCTTAGGACTAGCCTTGTTCAAGTCTCAATAGTCAACACACATGCGTACCTTCCCATCTTTCTTGGGTACTAGGACGACATTAGCTAGCCACTTAGGGTACATAGAGACTACGAGGAACCCTTCTTCAAACTGTTTCATGACTTCATCCTTGACCTTGAGGGTCCATTCTGGCTTCAATCTCCTTAATTTTTGCTTGATTAGCTTACTTTTAGGAGTGATTAGGAGTTTATGTACAACAAAATCTATATCTAATCCTGACATATCTCTGTATGACCATGCGAAGACGTCCTGATACTTCTGTAAGAATTCGACCATTTCTTCATTTTTTTGTTATGTTAGTAAGGCTCCAATTTTGACGATTCGTGGGTCCTTTTCGGTACCAAGATTGATTGAATCTGTATCCTTAATGTTTGGCTGAACACCTTTCTCGTGACGTTTTATCAAGTCTTTGATTTCTTTGGGTGGGTACTCCATTTCGTCCTCAGATTGTTTTTTAATCCCCATAAGGTCGAAGTCGAGTTCAAGATCGAAATCATACTCATCCCTTTCAAATTCTATTTTATCTAGGTACCCATTTGATCGAGACAAATCTCCTGAAAATTCCTTTTTTGATTTTTGAAAAATATCTATTTTTGTAATTTTGAAAGGTTTTTAATTTTTTATCTTTTGAAATATTCTTGATTTTTTTTATTTTTGAGGAATATTTGTTTTTTTGTTACTTTTTGGATATCTGAAATAAGAAAAACAATCATCCAAATTCATTAGTAAAAATAGGGAGCCCTCAAAATAATCTTTACCCGAGGACGAGAGCTCGTTATGATCCCCGGGCAAACTAGATTCGTTTAACTACATTTTTTTTAGGCCTCAGTAGTCTCGAGGGTTAATGGGAATTCCTCCTAATTGTTCAAGGTTTTCCCTTCTCTAAGGGGGCTGATGAGATGAGAAAGTGATTTGTTGAGTGGTTTGGTCAGTGGTTCAGAAATGACCATGATCTCCGATTGATCCTTGTTAGGGTTAGGTATAGTTCCTCCCAAGTTTGGTGGGATGATGAATGATGCCCAGTCGATAACGATGGGGAAGGGTGATTTTTTTTCTTGGCTAGTGGTGATTTCCACTTTGGTAGATTTTGGAACGGTCTTTGATAGACTTTCGTTGGAATCCCCATTGAATAAGACATCAATGCCTTATACGAAAAATGATTGGGACTCAACAACTGAGCTTTCTTGAGCGATCTTGGGTTCAAAATTTACCGCTTTTGATTTTCTTATTGGCTTTATTGGCTGTGATTCTGATAAGCTGTCAAGCCTAGTTTGAGACTTCGAAAAGGTAACGCTGATATGAGGAACTTTGCCCAGATTTCAGACATTCGATTCATGATTTTACTTTCTCTCTAGTCGAAGTTCTTTCTTCTTGTAATTCATTTTTGCTATATCCTTTTTCGTGAGCCTAAACCCTAGACCGAAATTAGGAGTATGCTTTTTTGCTTCAACCGGCGTAGTTTTACTTTTTCTCCCTGGTCCCAACCCTTGTTTAGGTCGGTAACCTATTTTTTCCAAAACCTGGCCAATCATCAGATTTGCCCTTGATAACTCTACTATTTCCTTCTCTTTCCCCTTTTCAACATGATTAACTGCAGTGAATTGATAGGAGTGGTAGAGTGTTTTGTCCTTCGTCATCTCTATGTCGATAAATGGCACATCTGAAGCTCTCCCAACTAGGATGAGATTTTCTACTAAGATCGAAATCATCATTTGTCCCATGATAAATTTGACTCTTTGGTGCAACAAGGAAGGTACTGCCCCGACAATGTGGATCCAAGGTCTGCCCAGTAACAAGTTGAATGTCGTTGGTATCTCCATGACCTCGAATGTTACTTCGAACGTATAGGGGCCTATTGTGATAGGTAGATCCACCTCTCCCAGAGAATCCCTTCTCGAGCTATCGAAACCTCAAACGACCTTGTTATTGAGTTTGACATGTGACCAGTCTGCATTGAGCTTACGGAATGTTTCGAGAGGACAAACATTAAGCGCCAAGCCATTATCAATCAGTACTCTAGCTACCATGATGCCCTTGCACATAACTATGATATTCAGTGGTTCAACATGTCCCCGTCCCTCTGGTACGAATTCACTTTCTATGAAGATGATAGGATTGGGGGTCATGATCTGACCAACTATCTATTCTAACTGTGCTAGCGAAGTGGTTGCAGGTACGTGTGACTTTCCCAAGACTCTCAGTAGTACCTCTTGATGTTCTTCAAATTTTTGTAAGAGACCCAGAAAGCTTGTAGATACGTGATTTTCATCATTACGACGGCCACATCTACAATGATTTGGAGTCGCCACCATTCAAGTTGTAAGTGGGTGTGAATGGTCACCTGATGTACATTTTTTACAAAAAAGTGACATTTTTGGCTTTAGTGACTCACAATGGATAAGGATTGATCGAACCTAGAGATTCAGGTAAGTGGTTCGATTGGAGAAAAGGGAAGGTGTTAGGCACCCCTTTCTCCCCGCCAAGTGGCGGTAACCTCAACACAATTCGATCATTTTTTATTTTAAAGAACCTCGAAAAATAAAGTGCCACGTGGGAGTGTTTGTACCCTCGATAGGGGTTCACTTTTGGCTTGGTCATAGGGTTATTTCATTGATGGAAATAACCCTTTTAGACCTTTAGCCATGGGGTCTCTTCATGCTCAACCTATTTAAAATAAAATGAGAAGAAGGGGGATGATAGAAAAGGGAAGAGGAGAGGGTAGAGAGAGAGAGGGGGGTGTTTGTTGCACCCACCTTGTATCCTTGATCATCTTTTATTCTTCTTCTTCCTTGAATTATTTTGTCCTTAGTGGAGTATGAGAAAAATTGCTTTCTTTTTTAGAGGTGGTAGGAGAAAGTAGTAGAGATAAGTAAAGGAAACTTATTTTTTTCTTGTGAGACTTGATAAAACTTTTTGGAAGGAGGGGATGGGTATTTATAGTGTTTGGAGGATGGTTTGAGGGTATATTGGGGTTAAAGGTTGGGAGAATGGGTAATGGCATGGTTTTTAGAAGATGGGGTTGTGAAATTTGGAGTGAATTTAGGGGTAGTTTTGTAAAGAATGAAGATGGGTGAGATTTTGACCCAAATGATTTGGATCCTACCCAGATCCATTTGGGTAGAGTGTTTGGTGGGTTGGTAAGAGTGATGGTTGATGGTGGAGTGGGAGTATAAGGGAGTTGTTTAGGGAAGGAGTGTTAGGTTGGTTGATGGGGTAAGGTGTGTAGATTTAGGAGAATGGGTTGTGTAAGGGGTTGTTAAATTGGTTTTTGGGAAGAGAGAGGGGATGATTCCATGTGGCATATGTGATGAAAGGATGAGGTGATGAGATTGGTTGATTGGTTGATGGGGGTTGTTTGACTAGAGAGGGAAGTATGGGTTAGTTAGTTGATGATGAGAGAAGTATGGGTTGAGGTGATTTTATTGGAGTATTTTAAGAAAGATGATGGGTAGAGATATGGGTGGTGATGTGGGTGGTTGATGATGTTAGATAATGGTGATGGATTAGGGTATGGGTTGAGGTGTGGGTGGTTGATGATGTTAGAGGATGGGGATAGGATAGGTTAGGGTAGGGTATGGGTTGAGGTGATTTTGGAGAGAGGTGATGTGGGATGAGTTGTTTAGAGAATGGTGATGGGGGTGGGTGATTAGATGAGGGAGGTGAATGGTGGTGATGACATGTGTCATCTTTTGATGTGAAGATTGTGATTGGTTGATGTGAATAATGGATAATGGGTTAAGGTAGGGGTTGTGGGTCATTTTGGCTTAGTTAGGATTTATTTTAGGTTGGATATTTGAGGGAAGGTAGGTGTTAGGGTTTAGATGACATGGAGTTAATTTTGGGTTAGGGTGTAAAGTGGAAAATTGGTTTAGGAGAGGGTTAAGGGCTTATGGGCCTTGCATGGGCTTACGGTGTTTATGGGTTTTGAGGTGGAGCAGTGGAAGGTAAATGATGGGTTGGCATCCCAAGTCTCACATTTTTATAATTTATTAATTTTTTTGAGATTTTTGTAATTGTCGATTCGATCAAAAGTGTCACGTGTTGGCAAATTGGGCCTTTTAGGCCCGTTGAAGGATTTTATCGATTTTTTTGGGTGTAAGCGTGGAGCGGTGAAGGTTGGGATAACATAGGATGGGTCTGATCCCTTTGATGGGTCCCTTAGACCATTGGGTGGTCTTAGGAGCCTCGGTTTACTCAAAATTACCATTTTTTAATGTTTTGGGCCTTAGAGGCCTGTTGGCCTATTTTGTTGGAAAATCGGTATTTTGAATGAAACGGGGTAGAAGGGGGCATACCGAATCCTTTTCGTGGACCTACTAACCCATTGAGAGGTGTTAGAGGCTTTGATTTTGATGAAAATGCCATATTTCGAGGGTTCGGGCCATTGAGGCCCGTTGGCTAAATTTATTGAAAATTAATGTTTTTGGGCCCTTTCGAGTGAGGGCCCGTTCAAAATGGGGTGTCTACAGTTGCCCTTCTTTGCAAGAATTGCGTGCAAAGAATAGACTAAACCCCTATTTGTACGGGCCAGAGGAAAATTTGTAAAACACGACTTCAAATTACCGGTCGAATTGGTGATTTTTGCAGAAAATGGTTACTCAAGCACAGGGTCTGACAAAATTACCTTATTGATTCCTTGGTCTCGATGGCGTGGAGCTCGTGTGAGACCTTGGATTTGATGAAGATTTAGTGATTTTTGAAATTTAGGTATTTCTTGATCGTGTTTTAACAAATCGAAATTGAGTGCAACTCGAAAGGATTTTGAAATTTTTCTGATTTTTTTTTTACTTTTGATCTTTGACTTTTTTGATTTTTTTGATTTTTATTTGATTTTTGATTTTTTTTAATTTTTTATTTGATTTTTGATTTTTTTTATTTTTTATTTGATTTTTTTTATTTTTTTCATTTTGTTTATTGACTGATCCGTGCTTGAGGCACGGATAGCATTTGGTTCGATTTCATCCGTGTATAACGCATGGATAGCGTTTTTGTTTCTTTCATCCATGTTTTAGGCACGGTTCCCACCGAATTTTCTTCATCCGTGTTTGTGATATGGATAGGCTAAACTTCGTTTTGCCTGTGCTGGTAGCACGGACCAGTATGAATTTTAAACGGTTAAAGCCTGCGCGCCCTTTCATTTTCGATTTCTTTTTCATTCTCTTCGGTTTCTCTTCGATTTTGGTGATTTTTATTCCCTTCCCTTCGTCTTCTTCTTGCCTTTATTGATCCGGGGCCTTAAGTTCAGTTGTGAGAGCAAACGAGCAAGCATTGGTATTTGGACTTGCTTTGACTGCGACTTCTTGTCGAGGTAAGTCCTGAGTTGATTTTTTTTTTTTTTTAAATTTTCGTATGAGAACGTTTACTTTTGGATTTTCTTCACGCGCCAATGGCACCTCTATCTTTAGTTCCTCATTTTCCTTTTAGTTTTCTTCTCATATTTGTTTACGAGAATTGCTTTTGCATGCCGTCTGAATGTAACAGTTAACCATGTTTGTTTATTTATTTGCTTCGGCCTGCTTGTCGTAAACTTGATTTGGCCCTTGGTGCACCGGATTGTTTATCATTTGTTTTATCTACCTTTTGGATCTTTAGTCATAAGTTTGTTCTTCATCTTGTTTGGACATAGATGAGTTGGAGATGGTGGGGAATTTGGTTGATTGATGAAGAATGGTGGGTGGATGAACATTTCCTAGGATGTTTGGGACCTAGGTGGTATAGTGAGGGTATAGATGGACTGATTTGTAAGGTTATGATGGCAGGTGGATTGATTGATGATGGAGTGGATGATTGAACGGTTGTTTGGTGGATTGAATTGTGCTGCAAGTGAAGGGTTCAGTGAGGGGGTGATAGGTGGTTCTGAGGTTGTTCTTCGAGGGAAGGATTAGGGGTAATTTCGAGAGTGAGAGGTCGAACTGTTACGGACGGGATTATGTGTAGTTTTGGGCAAACAAAGTAGGGTGGTTTAGATGTGTTTGGGGTGGTAAGATAAGGTAGTTTTGCTGGAGTCGTTCTTTGACGGTGATTTGGACTTTTATGATTTTGGAGAGATTGGATGAAAGTTCGGATAGAGGAAGTGATTGCTGGTGGAGGGTAGTAGTTTGAGGTTGCCTTTTGAGAAGGGATTAGGGATTGTTTTTAGGAAGCTGGGTGGTTTTGAGTGATTAGAAGGTTGGTCATTGGGACAGCTTAGGTAGGGGTTAGTGGTCTTGTTTTAGTGGTGGGGCTGGCGAAATGGGGATTGAGGATTGGATGGGGTTGAGTCGGGCTTCTTTTATTTCTTTTGGCATGCTTTTGATTTGGAACTATCGGTGTATTATGCTCTTTGCGTTTTCTTCTTTATCTCTACTTCTCTTTGCCTGCTTGATTGTGAACATTTGACTTGCCTTGGATATCCGTGCCTTTTCTTTCTTTTGAATGAAATCTCAACGTGGTTGGTATGGGTGGTAGGCTGGTTTGACTGGGTAGACTGGGCTACATGGTTGACCGAGTTAGATGGGTTGACTAGGTTTCGGTTGGGTTAACTAGGCTATCTTGGATTGATTAGGTTGGTGAGTTAAATAGGTTTTATTGGGTTAACTGGGTTGACTTTAATTGGTTTTAAATGAATCTGTCTGGCTCGACTGAGTTAGGTTGGGTTTGAGTTGACCGAGTTGACTACGTTCTGACTAGGCTTTGAGTTGACTAGGTTTAATTGGTCTTGACTGGATTTAAGGGTTGTTTCGACTTTGGGTTGACTGAATTTGACTGAGTTGGACATGTTCACTGAGCCGAGTTGGGTTGGATAGGTTGACCGAGTTGACTGGCTTGACTTAGATGGGACAGATTTGACTGAGTTGACTGGGTGGGTTTGACTGAGTTTAATGGGTTGACTTAGAATTGACTCTGGTTTTACTCAGATGGGCTAGTTTTGACTTAGATTGGATAGGTTTGACTGAGTTGACTGGCTTTGACTAGATTGGTTAGGTTTTGACTTAGATGGATTGGTTTGACCGAGTGGGCTGGGTTTGGATTGATTGGATTGATTTAGTCTAGGGTTGAACCGGGTTGACTAGGTTTTGGTTGAGTTGGATTGGTTTGACTGGGTTGCCTCTGTAGACACCTCATTTTTGCATCCGCCTGATTAATCAACTCGTCAACCCGATCGCAATGATTCCCAATGATGGATGTGTATTCCATTGCTTTATTTTGTTACCAGATTTGTTTCAGAAATCCGGATGAGGTATGTCGAATTGACAAAACCTTAGAAACCACGCTACGCTAGGAAAATACGACCCAGAAACATAGAAATCATCATCTTGCAGACCAAAAAGAAGCTTCACGATAAAAATCACTAAAAATTGACCAAATTACCAAAATACCCCTAACCTCAAAACAATCCTAGAGCCTACGTTACGCTTAGGAAAACTCTCTCGAACACATAAAATAATAAATCAGAACCAAATAAATCATTTCACCAATTTTAACAGAATTTGACAAAATTACGAAAATGCCCCTCATAAAGTTCATGATCATTTCACACAAAAAATTTCATAAATAACACAAACTAATATTTCCATTGAATTCCTTACGAAAAATCGATTCTAAAACATCCTAGAACATTAAGAACCGATTTAAAACGTGAAAAGTCCTCTCTGGGGGTAAAACGATAATTTCATAATTTTCATAATTAAAATTTTCGAAATTAATAAATAAAACATTAAATAATTAAAGTGAAACATTGATAAAATTAATTTAAAATTTTGAATTAAAAAATCGATCAATCGGGCTTTCAAGTAAAATTGTTGAGGGTTCGTGAGATATTTCTTTAAGGACCCCTCCATTTGGGGGTCCAAAGAATTAAAGAAATAATGGAGGGGGGTTCTCCAAAAATTAAAAGTAAATCAAGCAAGACTAAAGTCAAGGTATTAAAGTTAATCAAGTGAGACTAAAGTCAAAATCAATTAAACAAGACTAAAGTCAAGATATTAAAAGTCAATCAATTAAGACTAAAGTCAAAACATTAAAACTCAATCAAATAAGACCAAAAGTCATAATAGAATTCTAATTAAATAATAACTCTATCTAGTAGAGTTCTAACTAAAAAATAATTCTACCTAAAACAATTCTAAATAAAACACAATTCTACCTAAAACAAGTCTAACTAAACACAACTCTAATTAAAAGAACTCTAATTAAATACTAACTCTATCCAAATCAACCCCTAAAAACATCTATAAATAGAGGTGCTCACACCCTATTTTCGGATCAAATCATAAACCCTAAGAGAAGTAAGTCTAAAAGCCCCCTAGCCTCCCATAAACCCTAGTTTTGGAGCCCCAACTCCTTACCTAACATCCCTCCTTCGATTTTAGCATTAGAAACGCCTAAAAGCCTTCCAAAAACATCCCAAAATCCGTAACAAACTTGAAGAGTTCAGATCCAAAAATAAGGAGATACCTTGCCTCGGAGATCCGAAATCAAATCCAGAGACAGAACGAAGCAAGGGAGTACGATACAAGAAGCTATTTTTGTCAGATCTGAGGGAGCAAAATCCTTGCTATCGGAAAGGTATAAAATTTTTATTTTTATTTTTATCTAGATTTTTAACAATGTGATTTATTTGGGAAGTTAGTAGAGATCGACTTTGGCCGGGCGGGGTTGGTGCCTAACACCTTCCAACCCCGTAACATGATCCCCGAATTCAGTTTTTTTTTTGTTTTAGATTAGTTTTTATCTGTTTAGAGTCATTGATCGGTTCCTAGATTGTAATAACTAGGTGGCGACTCCCAAACCTCAAGGGTCAAAAGTGGATCCGCGCACCTCGTGAATCGAGGGCGCTTTTAGTGGCGACTCCACTGGGGACTATTGAGGATCAAATTTGAAAAACCCCAAGTATGGAAGCATTGCCAAGATGACCTAGTTTTTTTTTATTATTTAGTTCGATTTATTTTATTTATTTTTTTCTGTTTATTTATTTTTGTGACTTGATTGTAGATGATTTTGGGTATTGCATTTTTTTTTCCAATTAAGGATCACTTTTTGATGACCCCTAAATAATGAAAGATTCAAATTGATATATGAAAATGATGGAATGATGAAGGTTGGGACAGTAATGTTCAAACGTTTTTACAAAATATTCTAGTAAGAATTAAGTCTGGGAACCTCTTACTAAAACATAGATCTCATCGAATAGATTAATTTAGAACTTGAGTTCACTCAATTTCGTTATCGGAAGCCTTAGATATCATCGATGCAAGTTCAATCTGTAAATCTGGAATTGTTGTTGAATGAAAGTTGGGACAGCAATATTAAAACTTTTTTACAGAATATTCTAATGAGAATTAAGTCTGGAAACCTGTTAATAAAACGTAGATCTCATCGAGTAGATTAATTTAGAACCTAAGTTCACTCAATTTCATTATCGGAAGCCTTAGATATCATCAATGCAAGTTCAATCTGTAAATCTGGAATTGTTGCTGAATGAAGGTTGGGACAGCAATGTTAAAACGTTTTCACAGAATATTCTAGTGGGAATTAAGTCTAGGAACCTTTAGTAAAACGTAGATCGCATCGAGTAGATTAATTTAGAACCTGAGTTCACTCAATTTCGTTATCAGAAGCCTTAGATATCATCGATGCAAGTTCAATCTGTAAATCTAGAATTGTTTCTGAATGAAGGTTGGGACAGCAACGTTAAAACGTTTTTACAGAACATTCTGGTGAGAATTAAGTCTAGGCACCTTTAATAAAATGTAGATCGAATCGAGTAGATTAATTTAGAACTTGAGTTCACTCGATTTCGTTATCGAGAGCCTTAGATATCATCGACGTAAGTTCAATCTGTAAATCTGGAATTGTTTCTGAATGAAGGTTGGGACAGCAACGTTAAAACGTTTTTACAGAACATTCTGGTGAGAATTAAGTCTAGGCACCTTTAATAAAATGTAGATCTCATCGAGTAGATTAATTTAGAACTTGAGTTCACTCGATTTCGTTATCGGGAGCCTTAGATATCATCGACGTAAGTTCGAATTGTATTTTTCAAATTCACAGAAAATCCGAATTTATCTAATGTGAGCACAATTAATGTTCCTGAAAGTGAGCTCATCTCAACCATTGTCATTCTATCATCAATGTAACATCTATTGGAATCTCGATTTATTTTGGATCACCCAAAAGTAACCCTTGATTAGACCATAAACAACAAATTTGTGGGCCTTTTTAATGTTGGATCAGATTAATTATTCTTCGAGATATATGCCCACATAATGTGCCATGATCTCTACGGATATTTGCGATATGTTTGCTTTCAATGTGATGGATTTTTTGTGTTATTTTCTTAATCAATATTCATACAATATCCATATGTTGTAATGGTTTTGATCAAGCCATGGGCCCATTTGTTTGAAAAAGGCCCCGGGCACACCCCACCCTGTTTTGCACACACCACATGCACGTTTACTGCTTTACTTACTTACACGTCCCATTTTGCCAACGTGGCACTAGTGCGTGGCCCGGTCTCTTCGGAGATGCGACATCATTCATGAAAACCATAACTCCTGTCACGTACCTTAGGGTATATCAAACTGGGGCATCAATACCGTCTAATCAGGTGATTCTGAGAGATGTATTGATGCATCCAGGCTGGAGCGACCTGAGCCTTTTACCTATTGTGAACCACACAGTCACATGTCCCGATTGCCAACGTAGTACTAGTACGTGGTCGGTCCCCTCGTGGGATGCCAAATCATTTATCAAAGCTACAACTCTTGACATGTACCCGTAGGTGTAAAGGATAATCTAAGTATATCAATTGCACTTCTTGGTCAAAACCGGTGCCTAAGCAAGATCTTGCCCCGCTGTACCCTACTGTACGAGGGGGATAGACTACGTCTATTCTAGACGAGAGGTATTTAAGTGGGCCCTTGCTCAGTATTGTGCGCCACCTCTCAACTGGAGATCAAACTGGCTGTTTTTGGCTTCAGAGAAGTGAATTGAGGTTTTAGATTATCACCTATACGGTATATCAAACCAAGTCACCACGTATCGAAGGGTATATAGGTGTGCTTGGACAAGGGTGGCCAGATAAAAATGCATTGCATGTAGTAAGCTTAGAGTCTAGAAACCTTCCCAGTAGGTCACGACTCGAACTTATCGTGGGTGTTCCCGGGTTGTTCATTGAATGAATGCATGTGATTGATGAATGTATGTGAGTGATGTGAATGATGAGATCAGGGTGTATGACTATCCTCAAGGATCAAAATTTTAGTTTTTTGAAAATTAAAGTGGGTGCACCAACCCAATAAAGAACCCATTCTTTTACAATGATGACCCAGTCCATCCCGATCCAACAATCACGGTGGGCCGAGCCATTTAAATTGAAAATGGAAATCAAATTTTCAAAAGGAGACAAATAATTTACAGAGAAGAATGTTTTCCAAAAAGAATTGTTCTCTAGAAAAAACATTTTCCAAGAAAAAATATTTTTCAGAAAATATTTTCCATAAGAATAAGATTGATCTTTTACATGGATCATTGGAAGAGTACTAAAATACCCTTTTATGTCAAATCAGGATGTTAGCCGTCGGCGATAACCCAATCGATCAGTCAGTCAAAACAACCGTCATAGGAATGCACCCTATAGAGAAGATCAATTTTGGGAGATTCATGTTGAGGAGTGCTCTTTACTTCCATGAGTTTGAGATAGACTGGAACCTCTTACATGCTATGGCTAAGCGATGGAACCCCTACCTTCACATATTCCACATTGGGCGTATACACTTGTGCCCTACTCACGAGGATTTTTGTGGTATTATGGGGATATCTACTTCAGGACCTCTAGTCAGGCCCTCATTGAAGACCGGATATTCTGGTGCCCTCGCCAAAGGATTGAATATTTCCAAAGAAGAAGCCAAAGTCCTAATCCACAACGGGAGACTGGATTTAGTACCTTTACTGGACCCGTACTGCTCCCGCAGTCATCCTATCAATGTAAAACCCGAAGCCTGGCGAGCCACTAGAGACTATCGATTATGCTTAGGAATCCTAGCCCAATACATACTGACCTCTAATAGTGATGGCCAAACTATCCCTGAGTCCTTCATAGATATAGCCTCTCAACTCTCGAGGAAAGCCAACCCAGCACCCCTCATCTTAGCTGAAACTTTCTCAGGTCTAGATGCCATAAAAAATGGTGAGCGGGAAAGCTTCAAAGGAAGCCCCTACTTACTCTATATGTGGCTTTGTGATCGTCTTAAGATTGTAGATGTTCCCTCAAACCTCGAATATGGGCCAGAACACTTTTCCAAGAGAAACCTGTTAGTGCGTCACAACTCAGTCAAAGCCTGGAGTAAATGGTTAGACTCTCGCTTAGCCCGTCATATCGGTTTAAGATGTCCTTGGTGGATGACTGATCCCCCCATTCTAGAAACCAAAGGATCCTACTATGTCCATCTGATCGGTTTAGAAGAAACATCTTTTTACCATCCTAATTTGATCCCGGAACAGTATGATGTACCCATAGAGTTATCCTTACCTCAACCCAAAGTTTTCTTTTCCCCCGAGCCTTTGACTGAAAAGTTAGTTCACCTCATCGAGAAAGCTTGGAACAAGTGCACCTTAGGGTATCCAGACGGACCAGCAGAATTAAGAGAGCCAGTTGTTAGAGCCAAGAGGGTCAAGCCTGACAGCAATCCTGATGACCATCAAAATAAAGCCAAGCGTCCATGTAAAAATAGTTCAAAACAAATTTGTTGAAAGATGTTTTAATAAGAACGTATTGTTTATCATTTTCAATAAAACTATCTTTCTTTTTGAATAAATATTTATTTCCTTTTCAAATACTCATTGTGTGAATGGATTAATTAATGGATTGGTGCACGAACCTCAATAAAATGATTCTTAAAAATGTTATCAAGGGGGTAATACTGAAATTGACTAAATCTACCTTTGATGAGGTCATATAGGATTATCATTGCGCCCAAACTCAAGCGTCCACCTCCTAGTTGGAGTCGTAAGTCCAGTCGGTTAGAAAGAACCACAGTACCAAGTCAACAAGCAGAGATGGCTTCAGAATATGAGCTCACAGAGATCCGTAAGATCTTGGCAGCCTTTGCCAATGATATCAGCAATATAAAAGGCAAAGTGGAAATGTTATAACAGACCTCGGAATCAACGGGAATTCCCCTAGATGACCCAAAGGGGAAAAAGGTTGAAGAGAAACGTCCACGTGAAGTCTTCGAGCTCGACGGAGATGAAGAGTATGTTGATGAAAGTCCGGCGTTATCTAATAGAATGTCTCAATTGGAGTCAGCAATGAAGAGTATAAAGGGTATCGATGAAATTGCAGCAGGCATTGAAGCTTTGAATCGTATCCCTAGAATCCATTTGCCAGAAAAGTTTGTGATGCCTGAGATGGACAAGTTCAGTAGGACAGGGTGTGTGAAAATATATCTTAAGGTGTATGTTACCAACATGCGCACTATGGGGCTCAGCGACGAACAAATGACATTGTTGTTCCAAATAACTTTATCGGGATCAGCACTACGTTGGTTAATGTCTCAAGATCCAGTTACTGTGGGTACATGGGAAAACATGTCAAAGGCCTTCTGGCATCAGTATAAGTACAGTACCGAGATTGAGATTTCAAGAAGGGGTTTGGAAGCAACTAAACAGAAAAATGGGGAGACATTTACTGATTTCATTAGTAGCTGGAGTGCCAAGGCTTCTCAAATGTGGGATAGACCTTCGGAGAAGGAACAAGTAGCAATTATCTTAAAGAACCTCTCTCAAGGATATGCTCAACACCTAGTGGTCCAATACCTCCCTACTTTTGAATCCTTGTTGCAAGCAGGGAGCGAACTTGAGGATTCATTTGCCTCTGGAATCCTTTCAACCCCTCAGATAACAAGCCTAAGAAACCATATGTTCCCAAACCCAACATCAACCATACTTACATCGTCAATACCTCAGTTACCCCAGCTCAACCCCCGACCCGGGTTAATAACCAAGGTCACCCGAGTCAACCTCGAACTCCGCGTCAATTTACCAATTTAGGGATGACCCTTACCGTAGCTTTGCAAAAACTGTTGAAAAAAGGGTTGCTTACCCCGATCCAACCCCGACCTTTACCAAATCCCTTGCCAGCTGGACACAACCCCAACTTATTCTATCAATTTCATCAAAATCCTGGCCATCACACGGATCGATGTATCACCCTGCGCCATGCCATTCAAAACCTTATTGATAACAAAAAGATCACGATCCCTAGCCCACCAAATGTCACCACTAATCCACTACCTACCTATCAACCTCCACCGACCCTGAACATGGTTTCTCATACCCCATTACCATTCAACCCTGCTTCTCTCATCCATCCAATCCAAGTTAAACCGCCCAGTTACCCCCTTGCCGAGATAGCCTTCACTGATGAGATTTTCACCACAAACTATGAACCATTTGATTTAACCTCGGATGACACGTATTGTTTATCCCCGCCTCGTTACAATAGTCTTGAGTTCACTAGTTACTTGTTGGCCCAAATGAATCTGAAAAATCCTGAACCTTTGACAGCCGAAGATCCATACTTGTTGACCGAGGAAGATGAGCCTTTCCCCCTTTCCTGTGATGAAGTTAGACATATGACTCGAGGGGGAAGAGTTTTTAAGCCACAAGAACTCTGTGTTGAAAATCCTGCAGCCCTGGCAAGAAAAGAAGGAGAAGATCCCACTAAGGAAAACATCAAAGAGGATAACTCCGTGATCAAACAGTTGAAAAAATCAGGGGCCAATATCTCAGTATGGGGTTTACTCATGGCTTCCACTGCTCATAGGGAGGCTGTTCTCAAAGCACTTAACATAGCCCAAGTTTCCCTTGAAACTTCTCCAGATCAGTTGGCCAGTATAGTGGGGGCAACTTACGTGGGGAATATCCTATCCTTCTCAGACTCAGATCTCCCAAAAGAAGGGGCAAGTCATACTAAGCCGTTGCACATTACAGTTGACTGTAACGGAATGAGGGTACCTTTGGTTTTGATTGATAACGGGAGTGCACTGAACGTTTGCCCGCTGAAAACGGCTACTTGCCTCGGGTTTAAGGCTGAAGATCTCAAACCTACTAATCAAGGTGTTAGAGCCTATGATAACCCCAAGAAGGATGTACTGGGAATTTTGCACCTTCGACTGTCCACTGGCATAGCCGAATTTCCTATGGAATTTCAGGTTATTGACATCCAGTCTTCTTTCAATTTACTGTTAGGGAGACCATGGTTACACTAGATCAAAGCCATCCCTTCTACACCACACCAGAAGGTCAAATTTGTCGAGGATGGGCTGGTAATTACTCTTCATGGAGATGCTGAAATTGTAGGGATCATAAATAATACTGAGGCTAAGGATAAGCCGTTGCTTGAGATTCAACCAGAACAACAGGGAGTAGAGCTCAGTGGGTTCAAATTTGAAAAGATATGCTCAGTCCAATGGGATCAGGCCATGAAAATGTATTTTCCAATGGAAAATACCTATAATTGTTGCATGGCCAATATATTCAAGAAAATGAGATTCTTCCCTGGTATGGGCTTAGGTCGCAAGCAGCAAGGTATTAAAGAGGCACCAATGATTAAAGAGGCCATCGGCACATTCAGACTAGGATATAAGCCTACTAAGAAGATTGGGCCCAATACTGGAAGACAAAACGGGATAAGGCCATCGCTAAAAGGCAAAGGCGTACCGCAGATCTCATCAAAATGAAGCCCTATCGAAAGACTCTCAATGGTTATTTTGTGAAAGAAGGAGAAGACTTCCGCTACTGTGGGTTCCCAGAGCCTTTTATCGATCACATCACTGGTACTCGACTGCCGGGGTTTGAAATCTTCTTTGGCATGGAATGGCCCGAAGAGGAAGCAAGCATAGAAGTTAAGGAGAAGAAGGTTGAAGACTGGCAACTCGATCTGGACTCCCTCAACATCGATCAACTATTCATTGAAGATCATAGTATCTTAGTATTGTCAGTTGAGAAAGGAATCCTGAATCCTCAGTCTGTAATCAAACCCGCTGTTGGGGTTCTATCAAATTATCATGTAATCAATCCTGTGTTGCATGTCAAGGCTAGGTCTGTCGGTCCCATTAGTCCTGTTCAGTCTGACATGCCAGTTGAGTCATTTATTTCTGTTGAGTCAAGTAAGTTAATTGTTTCTGCTGAGTCTGTTATTTCTAATGAGTCTGTTTTTCCTACTGATTCGAGTGAGTCTGTCAAATTTGCAATGAGTCCTGTTACCCCATCTCTTTTTAATGAAATGAAAGAAACTTTTGATTACCCCGAGCGCAATAATAATTCAACTAATAATCTGGCTTCGGAGGGAGAGTCTTCTGACGAAGAACCTCCCCCTTAAATAATCAAATTACTTAAACAAGAAGAGGAACGTCAAGCTCAACCTCTAATAGAGGAAGTAGAGGTTATCAACTTCGGAACAAAAGAAAGTCCTCAAGAAATTCATATAGGGGTCACTTTATCTCCTGATGAACGCAAAGGGATAGTAGATTTACTCAGAAAGTTCAAAGACGTATTCGCGTGGTCTTACGAGGATATGCCGGGGGTAAGCACAGATATTGTCCAACATCGGATTCCGTTATATCCTGATGCTCGACCAATCAAACAGAAACTTCGACGTATGAAACCGGAATGGACTTTGAAAATCAAAGAAGAAGTTACGAAGCAGATTAACGCTGGATTTTTGGAAGTAGTAGAATACCCTGAGTGGATTGCTAATGTCGTTCCGGTACCGAAAAAGGATGGAAAAGTTAGAATGTGTGTGGATTTTAGAGATTTAAACAAAGCAAGCCCAAAGGATAGTTTCCCTTTACCATACATAGATGTTCTAGTGGACAGTACAGCAGGGCACGCTTTGTTGTCTTTCATGGATGGATTTTCAGGGTACAATCAGATAAAGATGGATCCTCGAGATATGCAAAAGATGTCGTTCATCACACAGTGGGGGACCTTCTGTTACAAGGTCATGCCTTTTGGTTTGAAGAACGCTGGAGCTACCTATCAAAGAGCAGCCACGACTTTACTACATGACATGATACACAAAGAGGTCGAAGTCTATGTAGATGATATGATAGTCAAATCCAAAGAATGACTAGGGCATGTTACAGCGTTAGAAAAATTTCTCACAAGGATTCAAAAGTACAAACTCCGCCTTAACCCACAGAAATGTGTATTTAGAGTAACTTCTGGAAAACTGTTGGGATTTGTAGTCAGTCAGAGAGGAATCGAAGTAGACCCTGTAAAGATTAAAGCTATCCAAGAGATGCCACCGCCCGAGACTGAAAAGCAGATTCGAGATTTTCTGGACAGAATCCAGTATGTTAGTAGGTTCATCGCTCAACTCACCAATGTCTGCGAACCTATTTTCAAGCTTCTCAAGAAGAATGAACCAACAGTTTGGAATGAGCAATGTCAAAAGGCTTTCGACCAAGTCAAGGAGTATCTCTTAAACCCACCTATTTTGGTTTCACCCACACCAGGTGAACCACTTCTTCTTTATCTGTCAGTCACAGAAGAAGCCATGGGATGCATGCTTGCACAGTATGACAAAGATACGCGTAAAGAAAGGGCCATCTACTACATCAGCAAGAAGATGTTAGAGTATGAGTGAAAGTATTCGTCTCTCGAGAAAACTTGCTTAGCATTGGTATGGGCTACTCAGAAACTCCGGCACTATATGTTGTCTCATTCAATTATCCTGTTATCTCGGATGGATCCTCTCAAGTATCTTTTCGAGAAACCGGCATTGACAGGGAGAACCGCACGATGGTTATTGTTGCTATCAGAGTTTGACATCACGCATGTTACGCAGAAATCCATCAAGGGGAGAGCTGTAGCAGAATACTTGGCAGATCACCCTGTAGTAGAAGGAATAAGGCCTGTCGATCAATTCCCAGATGAGAACATCTTGCACGTTAAAGAAGAACCGCAGAACCAAACATGGCAGTTATACTTTGATGGAGTGGCCAATCAAAATGGGTATGGAATAGGGGCAGTCTTGTTATCTCCAGAAGGGTGCCATATTCCTATTGCTATTAAGTTAGCCTTTGCGAACACTAATAACACGGCTGAATATGAGGCGTGCATCGCGGGGCTCGAAGCTACTTTGAACCTGGGCATTACAGAAATTGAGGTTTTCGGGGATTCAGCCTTGGTCATACATTAGTCATTGGAAGAATGGAAGAATAGGGATGAAAAGTTGAAACCTTATCATGAGTATTTGCTAAACTTAGTCAGTAAGTTTAAAGCTATCATGTTCCAGCACTTGTCAAGGGAAGATAACAGATTTGCTGACTCCTTAACAACTTTATCTTCAATGATCCATTTACCTCCTGGCATGGAATTGAGACCGATCACTGTTGAAGTCAAAGACAAACCCGCATACTGCCATCAGATCAACATTACTACTCGATTACCCGATGGAAAGCCATGGTACACAGACACAAAGAAAGTGTTGGAGAAACAAGAATTCCCGGAAGAAGCATCGAGGAAAGAACGACAGACCCTACTAAGATTAGCATTTCAATTTATCCTGTGCGCAGGAATCTTATACAAAAGGTCTTATAATGGGATTCACTTGTCGTGTGTTGATGAAGATCAAGCTGAACAGATAATGATTGAACTACATTCAGGAGAATGTGGCCCTCACATGAGTGGGAAAATGTTAGCTAAGAAGATTATGAGACAAGGATACTACTGGCCCACGATGGAAACAGATTGTCATCACATGGTCAAAACCTGTCATAAGTGCCAAATACATGCAAACCTGATACATGTGCCACCATCTCAATTAGTGGGTCTGACTTCACCATGGCCATTCTCAGTCTGGGGAATTGTCATTATCGGTAAAATATCGCCTAAGGCATCAAACGGGCATGAATACATTTTGGTTGCCATCGATTATTTTACCAAATGGGTCGAAGTTGCCTCTTATGATGTCCTCACTGCGTCTCGAGTTGTAAAATTTATTCAAACGAACATCATCAGTCGATACGGGGTGCCTTCAGAGTTGATCTTCGATAACGGGTCGCACTTTAAAGCTGAGGTTATCAAATTGTGTTCGAAGTTCAAAATCTCACACCATAAATCATCTCCTTACCAGCCTCAAACTAATGGAGTAGTTAAAGCAGCTAATAAGAATATTAAGACTATCCTTAGAAAAATGTGTCAATCACATCGAGATTGGTCAGAAAAACTGTCATTCGCATTATGGGCATATCGAACCTCAATTCGATCCTCTACCGGAGCTACTCCCTACTCTTTAGTGTATGGCATGGAAGCAGTCTTGCCAGTTGAAATGGAAATTCCATCTCTCAGGGTTTTGTTAGAAAGTCAGTTGTCAGAAGCAGATTGGGTTCGCCAACGGTATGAAGAATTGAATTTTATCGAAGAAAAATGACTAAGAGCATTGTACCACGTGCAAGCTTATCAAAGAAGAGTCGCCCGTGCGTTTGACAAGAAAATCAAGGCCCGTCACTTACAAGTTGGGGATTTAGTACTCAGAGAGAACAGGGCACCTATTTTTGATCCTAGGGGGAAGTTCAAACCAAATTGGGGAGGTCCGTTCATCGTCAAAGAAATATTACCAGGAAAAGCTGTCAGACTTCAAGATCATGATGGAATCGAATTACCAGAACCAACCAACCTTGACCAAATCAAACGGTACTACATTTAAGGAGGCCATCTTTGGCCGAATCAATTTTCCTGTTACCCAGTTCATTATCTCCTTTCTCAGCACTTTGCAGCCTTTTAAAAAAAAAAGTATATTGTGCCTTTTATTTCTTAGCCTGATCACCTAACCTAGGGAAAGGAAAAATTCGAACTACGTTTTGGTCTGATCCCAAAATTTTGGGGTACGTAGGCAACCTGAGAAGTTACTTCAGGCCCGACCACATCAAAATAAAAAAAATCTATTTCCCCACACAATAAAAAATGAAGAAAAAATTCAAAAGAAAAAGAAATCCAAAATGGGGAAAAAAATTTAAGGAAAAAGAAAAACAATTTAAAAGGAAATGCCACACAAGGGGTATTCGGGTTTTTGAGCCTCAAAATGCCTTTCTTTTCATACCCAATCCTAAGCTTACCTATGAAAGTCCTCCTAAGTACCGTGCGAAAATTCAAGGGAGATAGCAAAGCATGATCAAACAACAACTCTAGAAGTTCAGAAGAAAAGAAAAAGATAAAAAAATGATGAAGCCTGCTAAGTTGAAAACCCGAAAAGGGCGACTTAGGCAAAAATTAAGGCAAGCTCGCAAGGTTGAAAATCTGAAAGGACAACTTTGGTAACAATCAGAGCAAAGAAAAAAATAGAAGAGTTAGCTAGATTGAAAACCTGAAAAGGCGATCTAGGCAAAAGTTAGAGCAACAAAGAAAAACAGAAGAAAATCCCAAGCTGAGAGCAGTCCGAGCTGAAACATCAGAAGTCCGAATAATCGAGTTCAATACTTAGCTTAAATCAGGCATAGACTCAGAAGCCACAAGTATCTTGTCTACGATTGATCTAAAAATTTTTACTCCCCCAAGTGAACAAAGGGAGATAAGGGTGAATTCTATGATGAAACTCGAAAGGAAATAATTTTATACTCTTGAGCCTGACTCAAAAACCTTCAATAAAATTAATCAAAATTAAAAGTTGAGTCTTTATTGCGCTTGTGGTAATCAATTATTTCAAACCTTCATACAAGGGGCATTTTCTTTCTTTTTTAATATAACTTTTCCCCCTTATACTAGGGGCATTTTTTTTTATGATGTGTTCAATTATTTTCAAGGCCATGGTCATTGTCAAACTAAAGGCATTTTGCTTTTGAGCAATGTTAATCCTAAGAGATAATGAGA
Organism: Akebia trifoliata; assembly: GCF_017979445.1. Taxonomy (NCBI): domain Eukaryota; kingdom Viridiplantae; phylum Streptophyta; class Magnoliopsida; order Ranunculales; family Lardizabalaceae; genus Akebia; species Akebia trifoliata. The sequence goes on from NC_141378.1 coordinate 35,377,775, forward strand.
ACCCCAAATTTAAGGTAACCCTCTTGATAACAGTTTTTCAAAAAAAAAGCTCTTGAGGTTCAAAAGAAATAGAAACTCAGGTTTTAAAACTTTTTGATAAATCCTTGAGGTTCAAACAAAAGCATTTTGGATCTCACGTAAGGAGATATGGCATTCTTCCGTTCTCCAGATTCTTTTCAGATCCGATCTTTTTTTTGGAATCGATCATTTCTCTTCCAGATTCATTATCTTCCAGATTTATTCGTTCTCCGGTTCGTTCTAATCAATTTTCTCCAAATTTGTTCATTCTTTCCCAAAATTCATTCATTCCTCTGCCAGTTTTGCTCAATTTTCGCCAAGGGTTATCTTGGATTTTGCTCAGTTGCCGCCAAGGGTTATCTTGGATTTTGCTCAGTTTCTGCCAAGGGTTATCTTGGATTTTGCTCAGTTGCCGCCAAGGGTTATCTTGGATTTTGCTCAGCCAGTTGCCACCGAGGGTTTGCTCGGATTATGCTCAGCCAGTTGCCACTGAGGGTTTGCTCGGATTATGCTCAGCTAGTTGCCACCGAGGGTTATCTCGGATTTTGCTCAGTTGCCGCCAAGGGTTATCTTGGATTTTGCTCAGTTTCCGCCAAGGGTTATCTTGGATTTTGCTCAGTTGTCGCCAAGGATTATCTTTTGCTCAGATGCCGCCAAGGGTTATCTTGGATTTTGCTCAGTTTTCGCCAAGGGTTTTCTTGGAACTATGCTCAGATGCCGCCAAGGGTTTTCTTGGAATTATGCTCAGATGCCGCCAAGGATTTTCTTGGAACTATGCTCAAATGCCGCTAAGGATTTTCTCGGAACTATGCTCAGATGCCGCCAAGGGTTTTCTTGGAATTATGCTCAGATGCCGTCGAGGGTTTTTTCGGAACTATGCTCAGATGCCGCCAAGGGTTTTCTTGGAATTATGCTCAGATGCCACCAAGGGTTTTCTCAGAATTATGCTCAAATGCCGCCAAGGGTTTTCTTGGAACTATGCTCAGATGCCGCCAAGGGTTTTCTTGGAATTATGCTCAGTTACCGCCGAGGGTTTTCTCGGAACTATGCTCAGTTACCGCCGAGGGTTTTCTCGGAACTATGCTCAATTGCCGCCGAGGGTTTTCTCGGAACTATGCTCAGATGCTGCCAAGGGTTTTCTTAGACTTATGCTCAGGTGCCGCCAAGGGTTTTCTTGGAATTATGCTCAGTTACCGCCGAGGGTTTTCCCGGAACTATGCTCAGATGCTGCCGAGGGTTTTCTCGGAATTATGCTCAGGTGCCGCCAAGGGTTTTCTTGGAATTATGCTCAGTTACCGCCGAGGGTTTTCTTGGAACTATGCTTAGATGTCGCAGAGGGTTTTCTCGGAATTATGCTCAGATGCAGCCGAGGGTTTTCTCGGAACTATGCTCAGATGCCGCCGAGGGTTTTCTCGGAATTATGCTCAGTTACCGCCGAGGGTTTTCTCAGAATTTTGCTCAGTTTATGCTCAGTTTATATTCAAATTATGCTCAGTTTATACTCAGATTATGCTCAAATTATGCTCAGATTTTAAATCACACACTTGCACAATTGTCACATTAGTCAAAGAGAATTTTCTAAAATTCAAGGATCTGACACCGTCAGTGAGAGTTTGCGCTCAAGGACCTGACAACCTTTTTAATGCGGGGAGAGTTTACTCTCAAGGATCCGAACACCTCGACGAATTGTTAAATCAGGCTGTAAAATGAACTGTCACAAGCTTTGGCATTCAGATATCGTACTATCTACCAAAATAGATTTGCTATCTAGTTTGCTTCAACCCTCTGCCAAAGAGGTGCATCTGTAGACACCTCATTTTTGCATCCACCTGATTAATAAACTCGTCAACCCGATCGCAATGATTCCCAATGATAGATGTGTATTCCATTGCTTTATTTTGTTACCAGATATGTTTCAGAAATCCGGATGAGGTATCTCGAGTTGACAAAACCTTAAAAACCACGCTACGCTAGGAAAATACGACCCCAGAAACATAGAAATCATCATCTTGCAGACCAAAAAGAAGCTTCACGATAAAAATTACTAAAAATTGACAAAATTACCAAAATACCCCTAACCTCAAAACAATCCTAGAGCCTACGTTACACTTAGGAAAACTCTCTCGAACACATAAAATAACAAATCGGAACCAAATAAATCATTTCACCAATTTTAACAGAATTTGAAAAAATTACGAAAATGCCCCTCATAAAGTTCATGATCATTTCACACAAAAAATTTCATAAATAACACAAACTAATATTTCCATTGAATTCCTTACGAAAAATCGATTCTAAAACATCCTAGAACATTAAGAACCAATTTAAAACGTGAAAAGTCCTCTCCGGGGGTAAAACGGTAATTTCATAATTTTCATAATTAAAAATTTTAAAATTAATAAATAAAATATTAAATAATTAAAGTGAAACATTGATAAAATTAATTTAAAATTTTGAATTAAAAAATCAATCAATCGGGCTTTCAAGTAAAATTGTTGAGGGTTCGTGAGATATTTCTTTAAGGACCCCTCCATTTGGGGGTCCAAAGAATTAAAGAAATAATGGAGGGGGGTTCTCCAAAAATTAAAATTAAATCAAGCAAGACTAAAGTCAAGGTATTAAAGTTAATCTAGTGAGACTAAAGTCAAAATCAATTAAACAAGACTAAAGTCAAGATATTAAAAGTCAATCAATTAAGACTAAAGTCAAAACATTAAAACTCAATCAAATAAGACCAAAAGTCATAATAGAATTCTAATTAAATAATAACTCTATCTAATAGAGTTCTAACTAAAAAATAATTCTACCTAAAACAATTCTAATTAAAACACAATTCTACCTAAAACAAGTCTAACTAAAACACAACTCTAATTAAATACTAACTCTATCCAAATCAACCCCTAAAAACATCTATAAATAGAGGTGCTCACACCCTATTTTCGGATCAAATCATAAACCCTAAGAGAAGTAAGTCTAAAAGCCCCCCTAGCCTCCCATAAACCCTAGTTTTAGAGTCCCAACTCCTTACCTAACATCCCTCCTTCGATTTTAGCATAAGAAACGCCTAAAAACCTTCCAAAAACATTCCAAAATCCGTAACAAACTTGAAGAGTTCAGATCCAAAAATAAGGAGATACCTTACCTCGGAGATCCGAAATCAAATCCAGAGACAGAACGAAGCAAGGGAGTACGATACAAGAAGCTATTTTTGTCAGATCTGAGGGAGCAAAATCCTTGCTATCGGAAAGGTATAAAATTTTTATTTTTATTTTTATCTAGATTTTTAGCAATGTGATTTATTTGTGACGTTAGTAGAGACCGACTTTGGCCGGGCAGGGTTGGTGCCTAACACCTTCCAACCCCGTAACATGATCCCCGAATTTAGTTTTTTTTGTTTTAGATTAGTTTTTATCCGTTTAGAGTCATTGATCGGTTCCTAGACCGTAATAACTAGGTGGCGACTCCCAAACCTCAAGGGTCAAAAGTGGATCCGTGCACCCCGCGGATCGAGGGCACTTTCAGCCTCGAGATAGGTAAATAGGACACTTTCCTTTATCGGCTCAGTATTTTATTATTTTGCAGATGGATGGAGAGAGGAGGAACCGAGTAGTGCATTTTTATAATGAAGAGGAGGAGGCGAGGCCTCGGACTCGGACCCATTTCACTTTAGGGTCTGGCGTGGCTACTGAGTATGGCTGGCCGAGGCAGCCTTCACGAAGACCCGATTCTGTTTCCGTTGCTGGTTCTTCTTCGAGCAGTTGGGTAGAGGAGGCTAGTAGTTCTCGGAGTGGTCCGGCTGAGAACCTCCCAAGTGGTAGTGGTGGTAAAGGTCGACGTGGCAACCGAGGCCGGGCGGATAGGGCTGTAGGTGCCGGTAGAGTCGGCAGAGAGGTTCCCAGGGTTGAGATCCCTGCAGAGGAGAGTGAGAGAGTGCCGATACTTCTCTTCTTCGTGGCCTTGGGAGGCATGTTTCGATGTTGGTCCGACAGGACATTCCTACTCCCTACCCATCAGCCAGCTTTCGAGGGAGGTGGAGCGCATTTTTTTCTACTGCTGCCCTATTCTCGGATGATATCAGAACGCAGTTTGCTACAGTGGGTTTTGGCGCATTCCTACAGATTTCGGCATTGAGAGCAGATCGCCTTTTGTAAGTGGCTATGGTTGAGAGGTGGTTTCCAGCGACCCATTCATTCCATATGCCAGAGGTGGAGATAGGAATCAAGCCTTCGGATTTCGTGGCGATTACGGGCATTGCTATGGACGGAGAGCCCTTGCCATTGGCCCTGTTGTCTGTCCAGGAAGTGGGTGCGCTATTGGGCATCACTAGAGTCCCTGCCTCCATGGTGGGGAAACAGGGGCGTATCAGTACCAAGGTTTTGATGGGGCTTTTATTGATATAGGGAGAGGATGGGGCCCCTCATACCTATAGAGAGAGATCAGCCCGATTTGGAGACAGAGATTTCGACATCATCTTCCGCATTTGCTTCCTTCTCTTTATCGGTAGCTGTTTCTTTTTGGAGGATGATTCGTCAGTTTCTACCACCTTCCTTTCATTCATGCATGACATCGACCATATCGGCGATTTTAACTGGGGGAGTCTTATTTATGGCACCATCCTGGCTGGTTTGGACCTGGTGGTAGAGGGCATCACCGTGCCCCGTGGAGCTGGGATTTCCACACGTTTCTTCTGGCAGTTTGTTGAGGTAAAACGGATCTCCATTTCGTTTCTTCTTAGTTTCTTTCTTGGTATCTCGTTCATTATCTGACGCTTTTCTTTCTTTCTTCAGATTTTTGTTCATGTGTATTTTCCTTTCTATTTGCCCACTTGTCTTCATCTAGATGAGGGTTATCCATTGGGAGCTTTTTGGGCTACGAGAGATGCCAGGGCTATTCGGAGCAGCCCTAGGAGCACCCGAGCCCATATTGATCGATGTCGGCTTCAAGACATGAGTACTTGAACTTTTGCTCTTTTGTTTGGCCTTGAGGATATCTGTACTTGTTTTCTGACTGTTTCTTTTGCAGATCTTTTTTGTTACTTTACGAGACCTCCCCCGCACTATTAGCAGGAGGCAGGAGGTGAGGAACGCCTATCGGCGTAACACCAGGAGACAGCGCTACCCCTTCTTTATTGGAGAGCAGAGGTACACATTTTACCTAGGGGAGCGTCTGTTCTTCTAGCACGACGGGAGTCTTCGTATTCCTATCGGGCCACCTGAGCCTATCTCAGGGGTTATGACGGTAGAGGAGTATCTCGCTCAGGCGATGGGTGTAGATGCGGCTGGACTGGTGAGGGCTGGAGACTACCAGGCATGGTTCGAGAGGCATCTATTGGGTGTCTCATGCCTGCAGTCACTGCTCGTGCTGGGATTACGGAGATTGGAGGGGTTCTGTTACAAGAGCATGTCGTCACGGTACGTTCTCTGTCATTGCCTTCCTTTTAGAATTTTCTACATTTTATTGTTCTTATTTGGTCAGTTTTCTTATTTTTAGGCTGATGATCTTCGTCGTCTTCGAGAGGGCTACAATGTGATCGAGGCCCAAGCGACGAGGGCAGTGGAGATGGAGAATAGGTGGAGAGCCTCTAGGGCTGAGGTGGAGGAACAGGCTACTTGGCTTGAGGAGCAGGAGGCTCGCATAAAGGCGCAGGCGGCTCGGATCCAGGAGTTGGAGCTGGAGATGGCCATGCGCGAGTCTCGTTTTCAGGCTGAGATGGTACGTTATTTCATAGATCATAGCTCATGGTATTAAATTTTGACTGATTCCCTCATATGATCTTTTCAGGACTACTATCGACGCCAAGACGGAGCGAGCACCTCTGCACGGCCTCCGACACCTCCTAGGGTAAGTATATGCATTTCAGTTGTTTATTTCCTTACATATGCTGCCTATATCACTGCCTGTATTTTGATGTGCTTGTTTCTTTATTTTCAGGTCCCCCCTCCACTGGACCCTCCGTTCCAGGTGCTGATTTTGCGAGGAACACGGAGCAGGATGCTGCCCTGGATGCAGAGCTCTTCTTCACGGATTCTGAGGGATGACTGCGGATGCACAGTCTACCTTCTTCCGGGGTGTCGAGTTCTGGTGCTGTGGTTGGATCCTCTTCTGGAAAGGTTCTGGAGACTCAGAGTGCTCGGGACGACGCTCCCCCCTCTGCCTGATTTTATCGTTCCTTGCCATACATGTAGACATTCTTATATTAGACTCAGACATATTTGTAAACAGTTCACTTATATATATATATATATATATTTATATGTCGGTATGTTTATCATTCCTTGCTTTTTGTTGTACATGTGCCATTGATTCGAACCTTAACGAGCTTTTTGGGTGTGGTATCAATTATTAGGGCTTTTGAGCCCTTTTTAGAGTTGGTGAGCCTACGGGTGGTTAAAGGGTGCGATATGGGTCCCAAGGACCCTTCGAGTATGCTCTTTGAGTGATGTGAGTCATTTAGGATCCATGATGTGATCCTTCGGGGTTTGATTTGGCCCCACATGATTCTGGCAAGTTCCTACGTGCCCGGTATGTATTTTGAAAGTTTTGAGCACAACTATCGAGCATGTAGGAATTCTTTTATTTTCATATGATTTTAGGATGTCGAGTCCTGAGATAACCATTATGTACATCGGAATTATCAAAATTTCACTAAAAAAGAATGTTCTAATCCGTGTTCCCAACACGGATAGCTTTGTCAAGCTTTTATCCGTGCTAGGAACACGGATTAGGCATTTCTGCTCTTATCCGTTCTGATAACACGGATGAGTTACCCTTGTATTTATCCGTGTTAGTAACACGGATGACTCACATTGTTCTTCATTCATGTTATCAGCACGGATCAGCTAATGTTGATTTTATCCGCGTTTCAAACACGGACCAGCACCATTTACTCCCCATTCAGGCCTCCTTTTACCATTAGTTGTGCCCTAGCCTTTTTATTTTCACGTTTTCACTTCCTTTTTTCACGTTTTAGGCCGATTTTGCTCTCCTTCTTCTTCAAGGTTTCTCTTCAAGCTCCATGGAGGTGCTCTCTACTCTTCCCAACTTGAAAAGGTATGGCATCATTGATTCTTTCTTAAGTCGTTAGATAGATAGCATGGATAATGATGATAGAGTTCGATGGTGTTTGAACAAGTTGGGGTTCACCATCTCTTTGCCCAAGGTTCCATTGCAATGGGGTTTGATCGAGGCAATGTTGGGGTATTGGATTCCCGAGCTTAATCTCTTTCGGTTCGGGGTGCACGAAATGACTCCCACCATCGAGAAGTTTGAAGTTTTGTTGGGGCTTGAGATATCAGGCCCTGTTGTGATTCCACCATTGCGTGATGGATTCCGAGGTGAGGCTTCCGATTTTTTGGGGATAAGTCGCAAATTCTTGAAGATTCCGGATGGCGAATCGATTTTGAAGACAATGTCCAAATCTTTCTTGATTGAACGCCTCACGGACTCCTCGAAATCGTTGATTCATTTTAATGCTCTCACTTTGATGGTGGTGAGTCAACTCCTATTTCCAGGTGGTGGAGACATCATGGATCTTTCTCTTATCCACGTGATTCAACAAGTTCGGGAGGGACACCGGTTGGCACCGATGCTTTTGAGTGAGATGTTCCAATCTCTCACAGCTTGTTCTTCCGGTCGTGATCAAGTTTTTCGAGGGTGTGCTCTACTCCTGCAAGTAAATTTTGAACTTAGCTTAGTTTTTTTAAATTTAGATTTGAACTTGTCAGTTTCCAAAGTTTAGAATGCTCCTGTTATTGTAGCTCTGGTTTGTGGATCATCTGGCTTCAACTGAAGTGGTTAATTGCCCATTTTACAATAATGCCGATCTTGTACTCATGATATCGAGGCGAGTTGCTCCCTTCGTCTCGGGTGGCAAAGAAGAATGGTATTCTTTTATCAGCAACCTTGATGATGAAGAAGTGAGGTGGGTTGGGGCCTTTCAACCTAGAGGGTTTTCCATGATAGCGTTTGACGGTGCCCGTTTTCTCGTTTTGATTGGTCTTCACGGGGTAACACATTATGTACCACTTCGGATTCTTCGTCAATTTGGTTATGACTAGGGTGTGCTCGTCCCCGAGAATTTTAATGAGTTGGTTGGTCCATTGTCGACTGCACTTTTGAGTTGACTCGTAAAAGAATGGGGTTAGGTTGAGGTTTTGAGTCGGCCCATCTTTGCAACACACCAATTCCCGTCATACTTGCATTGGATTAGAGAGCTTGTCTCTAGGAGACCATCTGTGTCGATAGTTCCCCGAACACGCCCTGGTGCTTCGTCCTTCTTTGATTACTAGGATCGGGTGGAGGAGTCTCAGACTGATCATCGTCGCATTCAAGCTATCTAGCTTAAGTCTGAGAAGAAAATGCAGAGAGAGATTACTCGATTGACATCTGCCCTTGCCCAGTCTGGATCTAGTGATGGTGGTGAAGTGGCTAGGCTTCGAGCTAAAGTTACTGAGTTGAGGGATCGACTTGCCCAGTGTCCTCATTTTGAGGACTTTGCAGCATATTTGGTGAGCCGTGATGCTTCAGATGCTGAGAAAGTGATGATGAGCCAGGCTATTCGAATTCGTGCTTTGGAGGAACGCCTTGACTTCTTTTTCATTCCTGACCATGATGTTTGATCGATTACGTTGTACTTCCACTTTTTGTATTTTCTTTCATTATCTGAATGTATGCAAAATGTTAGAAGATTAATACAAAAAAAATAGGTTTTGTACTTACTTGGCCTCAGGTATATCTATTATTTCTGAAAATCGAAGTTTTATCGAATGAGTCCTAGATTTGTCATCATTGGCCAAAATAGTAGTTTTGAAATGCAATTTTGTGAAATGTCTTCATCAAATGAGTATGATAAATCCAGAATTTGTAAAACCTTCGGTTATGACGATTTTGGTGCTCTTGCCAAATGCGGGAGATACAAACGCCAATTATCTTTTGGTTCCTTCAGAGTCATCCCCAGTGCCCTAATATTGGAAGATTGTTATCTGTTTGGATCACAGGTTTTGGGAAAGATTTCGCCGTTCACAGTTTATAATCTTGTGGGCCAGGAGTTTTTATTTTATTTTATATGGTTCACCCTTATTGCCCCTGGTGCCAGTTACGGTTTTCACCAGACCCGATTTCCACATTTTTGCGCATCGACGTCCTTTTTGGGATTTTCATCGTGCCGGTGGCTTTGGTCTTGCCATAGTCTGATTCTTTTGCTCATAGTGCCCTTTCGGGTTTTCACTATGCCCTTTCAGACTACGGTTGTATTTTGTTTTATTTTTACATTTTAGTTATGTTCGGAGTCACTGTGTCTCTGTGGCTTGGTGACTCAAGTTGAGCTGCGAGATCGGCGACTCTACTCTTGTAGTGACATTCTTTCTTGAGTAATCAATCTAGATTCCCCTCTCGAGTTTGCTGACGACTATTCGTGGTTCGGCAACTCAAGTTGAGCCGCGATATCGGCTACTTTACACTTCGAGTACTCTTTTTCTTCGAATATCCGACCTGGATTCCCTTCTCGAGTCTTCCAACGACTGATAAGACTTTGGAGATCTGGACCAAGTTGCAAGATCATTGATGCTGCAATTGTCATTGTGTTACCCTGGAACATTCCCTGATCAAAAAGGACTTTTGTTGGGACGAAATGTTGGCTTAGGCTCATGGTAGTGGAAGGTTAAAAAGTTTAAGGTCTGAATGTAGTTAGAATGGTTTAGACTTGGGGTTTGCCTATTTTTGTTTCGAAAAGGTGATCTGTGTCTCCTCCCAGCGTCTCTCGAACTTGTTTAGGCTGGAGATTTGGGTCGAGCTCAAATCAAGTGTCCAAGTTTTTGACTTTTTTAATTTTTTTTGTATTTTTAGCCGTTCACAGTTTATCCTCATGCAAGCCAGGAGTATTTTAGTACTTCTTGACAGTGTCAGCATTGATCGGTTACGGGAATACTTGTCCGTCCATCTCCGTAAGGATCAGAACTCCTTCCGTCATCACCTTCTTCACGATAAATGGTCCCTTATAATTCAGTCGAAATTTTCCTCTAGCATCTTCTTGGATCAGTAAGATCTTCTTCAGTACAAGGTCTCCTGGTGAGAAATCCCTGGGTTTGACCTTCTTATTATAGGCACGAGCTATTCGTCGCTGATAAATATGTCCATGGCAGATGGCTGCAAGGCACTTCTCTTCAATCAAGTTCAGTTGATCAAATCGAGCTTGGATCCATTCTGCTTCATCTAACTCTACTTCTTTTAGGATCCGGAGGGAAGGAATCTCGACATCTACAGGTAAAATTGCTTCCATTCCATAGACCAATGAATACGGAGTTGCCCCAGTCGAAGTTCTGAACGAGGTTCGATAGGCGTGGAGTGCAAAAAACAACATGTCATATCAGTCTTTGTACGTAACTGCCATCTTCTCGATGATCTTCTTGATGTTCTTGTTGGCTGCCTCGACTGCTCCGTTCATCTTTGGTCTATACGGTACAGAGTTATGGTGAGTGATCTGGAAATCTTCGCACATGTTGATCATATCTCTGTTCTTGAAGTCTTGGCATTGTCTGTCACTAGTTTGCTGGGAAGCCCATATCTGCAGACAATGCTATTTTTGACAAATTTCAGGACGTTACTTTTTATGACGTTGGCGTACGAGGCAGCTTCTATCCATTTGGTGAAGTAGTCGATAGCCACTAAGATGAAGCGATGCCCATTTGCAGCTTTAGGTGAGATTGGCCCGATGATGTCCATTCCCCAGAGTGAGAAAGGCCAAGGCGTGGTCATATTATGCAATTCTGATGGCGGCACATTGATCTTGTTGGCGTATATCTGGCATAGATGGCATTTGCGAACATGCTGATAACAGTCACTTTCCATTGTTGTCCAGTAATATCCCATCCGCATAATCTTCTTTGCTAGCATATGACCATTCATGTGAGGTCCACAGACTTCGTCATGTACGGTCCCGATTAGTCATTTTGCTTCTACTTTTGCCATGCATCGGAGTAAGACCTCGTGATGTGATTTCTTGTACAGGATGCCATTGTTGATGAAGAATTGCCCTGCCAATTTTTGGATAGTTCTACGATCGTTTGACGTTGCATCTGAGGGAAGGGTTCGATCCTCGAGATTTGCCCTAATGTCCGAGTACCAAGGCTTTTCTTCGGATTCTTCCACTTCGACAGAGAGACAGTAAGCCGGCTCATTTTGAATTCCAATCTCGATTGGGTCGATGATCAGATCTTCTGAAATACTAATCATGGAAGCAAATGTAGCTAGTACATCGACGAACTGGTTCTTAGCTCTTGGCATATATGTAAATGAGACTTTGTCAAAGCGTGAGCTTAGTTCTTCTAGATACTTATGGTAAGGGACCAGTCTCTATTCCCGAGTCTTCCACTCTTTAGTCGTCTGATAGACTACTAAGCTTAAATCTCCGAAAACATCAATCTCATCTACCTCGAGATCTAGTGCTGCTTTTAACCCTGTTATGCATACTTCATATTCAGCCTCGTTGTTAGAGCATTGGAATTTAAATCTGATGGCGATTGGCACATGGGACCCATCTGATTTAATCAAAATTGTCCCTATTTCATTTTTCTTCTAATTGGCTGTTCCGTCGAAGTACATTTTCCAGCCTGGTTCTTCGTCATCGTCATCGTTTCTAATCTCGGTAAATAATATAGCTTCATCCGGGAAGTTCTTTTTTAACGGCTCGTAGTTAGGCAATGGGTGCTCGGCGAGGTCGTCCACGATGGCTTGTCCTTTGATGGCTTTTTGCGTGACATAGGTGATGTCAAACTCAGATAACAATAACTGCCATTTTGCTGTGCGGCCTGTTAGTGCTGGTTTTTCGAATAGGTACTTCAGGGGGTCCATCCTGACGATAAGCATAGTTGAGTAGCTAAGCAAATAAAGACGCAGTCGTTGAGATGTCCAGACTAACGCACAGCAAGTCTTCTCAAGTGTCGAATATTTTACCTCATACTCGGTGAATTTCTTGCTGAGATAATAGATGGCCTGTTCCTTCCGTCCTGATTCATCGTGTTGCCCTAGCACACACCCCATTGACGTTTCTTGTACCGAGATATACATCAGCAGAGGTCGCCTTGAAGTAGGAGGGACTAAGACTGGTGGATTGAGCAGATATTGCTTGATTTTATCGAATGCTTCCTGACAATCTTTGTTCCACTTCTTCGGCGTATCATTCCTTAATAGCTTGAAGACTGGCTCACAGATAGGCGTCAGTTGAGCTATAAACCGACTGATGTACTGTATTCTCCCCAAAAAGCCCCGAACGTCTTTTTCGGGGACAGGTGCTTTCATCTTGAGGATATATTTAGTCTTAGCCGGATCTATTTCAATGCCCCTTCTGCTAACGATGAACCCCAGTAGCTTGCCCGATGTTGCCCCGAACACACATTTTGTCAGATTTAGCCTCAAGCTGTATTTTCTGAGTATGTCGAACAACTTCTTCAAATTTACCAGATGGTCTTCTTTAATGTCAGATTTAGCGATCATGTTGTATACGTAGACCTCCATTTCCTTATGGATCATGTCGTGGAATAGTGCGATCATAGCCCGTTGGTAAGTCGCCCCTGCGTTTTTCAGCCCGAACGGCATAACTTTGTAGTGGAAAGTACCCCATGGTGTGATGAACGCTGTCTTTTCTTGGTCTTCTTCTGCCATTTTTATCTAATTATAGCCTGAGAAATCGTCCATGAAAGAAAACATGTCGTGCCCTGCTATGCTATCGACTAGAGTGTCGATGTGCGGAAGTGGAAAATCATCCTTAGGACTGGCTTTGTTCAAGTCTCGATAGTCAACACACATGCGTACTTTTCCATCCTTCTTTGGTATTGGGACGATGTTAGCTAGCCATTTCGGATACGTAGAAACTGCAAGAAATCCGGTTTCGAACTGTTTCATGACCTCGTCCTTGACCTTGAGAGTCCATTCAGGCTTCAATCTTCTCAGTTTCTGTTTGATTGGCTTACTTCCAGAAGCGATTGGCAACTTGTGAACGAGGAGATCTGTATCTAACCCCGGTATATCTCTGTATGACCATGCAAAGACGTCTTGATAGTTTCGTAGGAATTCGACCATTTCTCCTTTTTGTTCTGACGTTAACAAAGCTCCTATTTTGACAATTTGTGGGTCCTCTTCGGTACCAAGGTTGATTAAGTCTGTATCCTTGACGTTTGGCTGAACACCTCTTTCGTGACGTTATACCAAATCTTTGATTTCTTTGGGTGGGTATTCCATCTCGTCCTCAGACTCTTCTTCTATCCCCATGAGGTCGAAGTCAGGTTCAAGATCGAAATCATACTCGTCCCTTTCAAATTCTATTTTATCTGGATACTCATTTGATGGAGATAGATCCTTTGAAAACTCTTTTTTTGGTTTTTAGAAAATATCTATTTTTTTGCAATTTTGAAAGCTTTTTGAATTTTTTATTTTTTGAGAAATTTTTTATTTTTTTACTTTTTGAGAAATATTTGTTTTTTTGTAATTTTCTTGATACCTGAAATAAGAAGAACAATCATGCAAACTTTTTAATAAAGATAGGGAGCCTCCAAAACAGTCTTTACCCGAGGACGAAGGCTCGTTATGATCCTCGGGCAAATTGATGTCGCCTAACAGCATTTTTTTTTAGGCCTCGACAACCTCGAGTATCAATTGGAATTCTTCCCAGTTGTGAAATGTCTCCCCTTCTCTAAGGGGGCAGATGAGATGAGTAAGTAATTCGTTGGATGATTTGGATGGTGGTTCAGAGGTGACCATGATCTCCGATTGGTTGTTGTTAGATTGGGGCATAGTCCCTCCCAAGCTCGGCGGGATGACAACGGATGCCCAGTCAATGCCTGATGAAAATGGTGAGTTGTTCTCTTGGTTGGTAGTGACTTCCACTTTAGTGGATTTTGGAGCAGTCTCTGATGGACTTTCATCGGAATCCCCATTGAATAGAACATTAATGCCTTCTTCGAAGGATGATTGGGACTCTACGATTGGGTCTTCTTGAATGTGCACTGGTTTGGGGTTTACCCTTTTTGGTTTTTTTGTTGATGGTGGTTCTGATAAGCTGTCGGGTCTGGCATGTGATCTTGGGAAGCTAACACTGATATGAGGAACTCGGCCCAGATTCCAGACGTTCGGTTCATGATTTTGCCTTATCGCTAATCGAAGCTTTTTTTCTTATCATTCATTTCTACAATATCCCTTTTTGTGGGCCTAAACCCCAAACCAAAATTGGGAGTATGCTTTCTCGCTTCGACCGGTGTAGCTCTTCCTTTTCTTCCCGGTCCCAACCCTTGCTTGGGTCGATAGCCTGCCCTTTTCATGACCCGACCAATCATCAGACTTGTTCTTGATAGCTTTGCCTTTATCTTCTCATTTCCTTTCTCGATGTGATTGACAACAGCGAATTGGTATGAATGGTAGAGTGCCTTGTCTTTCGTCATTTCTATATCAATAAACGGCACGTCTGGAGCTCTGCCAGCCAGGATAAGGTTCTCTGCCAATACTGATATCATCCTCTGTCCCATAATAAAATTTGACTCTTTGGTGCAATAAGGAAGGTACAGCTCTGGCAATGTGGATCCAAGGTCTGCCCAGTAACAAGTTGAAGGTCGTTGGTATTTCCATGACTTCAAAAGTGCAAGGACCTATTGTGATCGATAGGTCTACTTCTCCCAGCGAGTCCCTTCTTGAGCTATCAAAACCTCGAACAACCTTGTTGTTGGGTTTCACATGCGACCAATCAGTGTTGAGTTTCCGGAAGGTTTCAAGTGGACAGACGTTAAGCGCTGAGCCATTATCAATCAATACTCTGGCGACCATCATGCCCTTGCATATGACCATGATGTTCAGTGGTTCGACGTGCCCCGTTCCCTCGGGCGTAAATTCATTCTCCATGAAAATGATAGGGTTGGGGGCCATGATTTGGCCAATCGTTTGTTCCAACTTCGTCGGTGAAGTGGTTGCAGGTACATGTGATCTCCCCAGAACTCTCAGTAGCGCCTTTTAGTGCTATTCCGATTTTTGCATCAGTCCCAGAATACTGATTTGAGCTGGCTGCTTGTTCAGTCTGTCTACTATATTATGCTCGCTCTTGAGTACAAGCTTAACAAAGTCTGCAGCTTCTTTGTCTATCACCATCACCTTTTCTTCTGTCTTCTCATCCTTATACAGCTTACCCTTTCCCTTAACTTGCCTTTTTTCTTCATCAGTTACCTCTTTCGCAGTCTCTTCCGTTCCTTCCTTGACATTCGCCTCATTTTCTAATAATTTTTGGCATTTTCCTTCCCTTGTCATATGGCCGATGTTAGCCACTATTGTTTCCTTCTTTGTTTTGACCCCCGCTGTTGTGGTGATAGTTGTCTCATAGCTCCAGGGGACTGCCTGATCGGAGCTATAGGGGAATGGTTTAGGTGAGCGTATGGTTATGGGAGATGGATCGGGTTTCATGTTGAGGATGAGGGGTGGTGGTGGTGATTTAGAGGTAGCAGTAGTAGGAGGAGTTGTGTAAAGGGCCGATGGAGTATATGGAATGACGAGTGATGGACGTGGAGACGAAGTGTATGGTATGTGAAGGAGGGGTCAAGTTGATCCTTGAGAATATGGTGATGCGTAAGGTATGACAAGGGGAGGCCGGGTCGAATTTTGATGATGGGGTGATCCGTAAGGTATGACTAAGGGTGGTCGGGTAGTCGTATTTTGATGAGTGGGATGGATGGTGAGGTCGGCCAATCTGAGTGGTGGCAGTGAATTTTGGGATGTGTTGGTTGTGTAGTGGTTGACTATGTTAACCGTTGATGCCTTGGATTCCTGGGTTAGGTGGACCCTGATTTTCGTCTCAATAGGTGCTATCAAATCCGAAGGGTTGAAATCGAGTTCTCCGCAGATGAAATTTACCCTGTGCCCACTCCCCTCTCCATTGTGAGTAGGTAGGGGGTTTTGATTGATGTTCTGTTGTTGAGGCGGGTTGGTAGGCCCATCTAGGATGAGAGCCTTTTTATCGATCAGGTTCTGTACTTGATGCTTGAGCTGCCAGTATTGGTTTGTAGAGTGCCCTAGTGCACCCATGTGAAATTTGCAGAATAAATTGGGGTTGTACCTTAGCCCTTTGGCAGCCTCAGGATTTGGCGGGCATTTTGCAAGATACTTACCCCTGAGTAAGATTGGCAGTAATTCCGACAGTGTCATAGGTAACCTGGTAAACACTCTGTTTACTCTGTTGGGTCATGCCTGCTGGTTCTGCCCATATAGTGGGGCCTACTGTGCAACTGGTGGAGGATTTACACTGAATTGGTTTTGAGGTGGAAGGTTCCATGTTGGCGGTGCTGGTATCCATGAAGTTGGTGGTGCTTGTGGTCTTGGTGTTGGTGAAGGGATGAAGAGGGGTCGATTTGGTTGTACGTTATTGACCTGAGTTTCTTCCCTCTTCTTCCCTGGAGGCACTGGCTTTCTCTGAGAATGGATTCCTGTTGTTGCCCCTAGACTCGTGAAATCGAAGATCAGACCGGTTCGGATCCCGTCCTCGACCCGATCTGCTACTTGTACCAGGTTCGAGAATGTGCCTGTGGTGTGCTCCACCAGATGAGTATAGAAGGCGTGCCCTAGTGTCGACATAAACGTAGTGTTCATCTCTTGTTCTGTCATTACGGGCCTTACTTGTGAGGCAGACTCCCACCATCTCTGTGCATACTCTTTCATCGTTTCCCGTTGCTTTCTTGTCATTTTGGCCATGTCGTTTCGATCTAGCCCCACATCAATCTTGAACCGGTAATTTTTCCAGAGCATTTCGGCTAAGTCTTGCCAGTTCTTAATGAGTGAGTGATCCAGTCCAGAAATCATTTGAGCGCCGGCCCTGTTAAGCTCCTTTGAAACAGTTGTACCAATAACTTGTCATCCTCACCATACTGACACATGGATCCACAATACAACTTCAGATGCGATAGCGGACACCCTACTCCGTTATATTTTTCGAATTCTAGACACTTGAACTTGGCTGGTAATTGAGCATTGGGGTAAAAGCACAGATCCTTGAATCGAGTGCCGCTCATAGTGTCAAAGCCCTTCATTCTCCTCATTTCTTCCTGTAGAGATTCGATCTGTTAAGCCAATTTTTCATCTGTTGTACTTTTGGCTTCCGTAGCCCTATACTCACATTCATCATCGGGAATGACCACAGGGGGTAGACGATAGAGCGGAGGCCCTTGGTATTCAGGCACTGCAGGCGACATTGTGGTCTGTGGTCCCTGTGGGGGTTGCTCGGGTAACTCTTGATTCGACCCGGATGCGTGCTGTTGTATTGTTTAAGCTTGTAGGATGCTAGCATTGGCTAACACAGTGCTTACTATCTTCTCTTGCCTTTCAATTATCTTCAATAGTGCTGTTATTTGTGGGTCGATACCTGATGCTTCGATCATTGGAGGTTGTATCTGTTCGAAAGAACTCATGGTGACGGTAAACGATCTGAGACAATAGGGAGGCACTTATGGCTGCTTGTATTTCTTTCGCTTGGCCACCTGTGTGTACAGACGACCAAGTGTTACTATCTTGCTTACAAAAATAAAGATGCATGATGTTTTATTACGTCGGGTAAAGTTGTTTATTACGAGTTTTAGCGAAAAAAGTAATTTCTCTGCGCGGAGCCGGCATCAACACGAAGTTGGTAAAATATTTTACAAAAGAATTACATCAGCACGGAGCTGGCATCGACACGGAGTCGACGTCAACACGGAGTTGGCATCAGCACGGAGCTGGCATCGACACGGAGTCGGTAAGATTTTTGAAAATGAAATTAACTCAGCGCGGAGCTGGCATCGACACGAAGTCGGCATCGACACGGAGTTGGCATCAGCACGGAGTTAGCATCGACACGGAGTCAGAAAAGACATTTTGAAAAGTAATTTCATCAGCACAGAGCTGGCATCGACACGGAGTCGAAAAAATATTTTGAAAAGGTAATTTCATCAGCACAGAGCTGGCATCAACACGGAGTCGGAAAAAATATTTTGAAAGCGAAATTATCTCAGCCCGGAGCTGGCATCAACACGAAGTCGGCATCAACACAGAGTTGGCATCAGCACGGAGTCGGGAAAGCATTTTGAAAAGGTAATTTCATCAGCATGGAGCTGGTATCGACACGGGGTTGGCATCAGCACGGAGCTGGCATTTACACGGAGTCGGAAAAGATATTTTGAAAAGTAATTTCATCAGCACGGAGCTGGTATCGACACGGAGTCGGAAAATATTTTGAAAACGTAATTTCATCTGCATGGAGCTGGTATCGACACGGAGTCAGAAAAGATTTTGAAAAGATAATTTCATCAGCACGGAGCTGGCATCGACACGGAGTCGGCATCAACACGAAGTTGGCATCAGCACGGAGCTGGCGTCAGCACGGAGCTGGCATCGACACGGGGTCGGGAAAATATTTTGAAAAAGTAATTCCGTCAGTACGGAGCTGGCATCGACACGGAGTCGGGAAAAAATTTCTAAAAAAGAATTTCATCAGCATAGAGCTGGCATTGACACGGAGTCGGGAAGATATTTTAAAAAAGTAATTTTTGAGATAAATCGATTTGGAATAACCCATTTTTTAGTAGCCTCCGATTCAGTTCTCTGAAATCATCGCCGGCCAGGCAGATCTCCAAGGAAGAGACGGCGCACAATGGCACTCTTAAATCACCTTGTTCCTTGAATAGACATAGTCTATCCCCCTCGTATCAACAGGGTAAGATCTTTCTAGGCACCGACTTTGATCAAGAACTACAATTGGTGCTTTTTAAAATCTGGTTTTGTTTGTTTTTTTTTTTTTTTTTTTTGAAAAATTACATGTATTTGAGTCGACCAATTGGTTGTTATCTTTGTTAGATCGCGGACTTGGTTTGAAATTGGATCTGGATCTGGGTTGCTGATCCAATTGAAAGTAGATCTGGGTTGTAAACCCAGTTGAAATGAGTTGGATTTGGGTCGTGGACCCAGTGGGATCGGATTTGGGTTGTAAACCCAGTTGAGATGGATCTGGGTCATGGGCCTAGTTGGACTAGATCTAGGTCGTGGACCCAGTTGGAAGTGGATATGGGTCATGGACCCAGTTGGATCGGATCTGGGTCGTGACCCAATTGGATCAGATCTAGGTCATAACCCAATTGGAAATGGATCAGGGTCGTTGACCCTGTTGAAAGTGAATCTAGGTCTGATCTGGGTCGTAGACCCATTTGGACAGGATCTGGGTCGTGGACCCAGTTGAAAAATGGATCTGGGTCTGGGTCGTGGACCCGATTTTAATGGATGCAAGTGGGGCCCGATTCACAAAATCGTTTTGAGTCGAAAAATTCGCAAATTCCGCCCCTTCCCTTTTTTTTTGTTTTTTTTTTTTTGGAAACATTAATTAACAAAATCCACGTTACTTAATTTGTCCCAAAACTTGAGATTTTTCTAAGGATGCCATCAACGTTGGATCGATTAGTAAGTGGCCCCCTTCAAAAATGGACTGTCGAGTTCAACCTGTAGGGTCGAGTTCACTCTGGTCCGTGTTAATGGCACGGATGAGACATCTATTATTTTAACCGTACTCAAGACACGGATAAGGTGATTTTTCGTTTTAATCGTATTTGGAGCACGGTTAAGATCTCCGTTGCCTTATCCGTACTTTTGGAACGGATGAAGTACTCAATGTTTCATCCGTGTTTCTGGAACGGATGAGACACATTCGTGCCTAACTGTGTTATGGGCACGGACCAGAAAGAAACCCAGTTTCTGCAAATCACAGAAACTGGTTTCCTTGCCACTGTTTTGGATGTCTCCCATTGTTCTAAGTCCTTTGCTCACTTTTTTTTCTTTTTTCTTTTTTTTGAATATTAATGTGATGCATTCCTCCCCTTTTACCTAAGGGGAGATGGAAGGAAAACGACGCGTGCCTCTTTGGGGCTTACAACTTGGGCTTCAAGGCCCGACTACAACTTGTACAATTTCAACATTGCTTGGTGGTCGATATAACATCAAAATTTGTGTCCTAGCTCATCTAGCCGAGCATATGCATGAGTTTAATAGGTGGCTTCACAGCTACCCGATCTTCAAACCTCGATGCATACCGAAGTACACACGTCGTTGGTTGGTGATCGGGTTTGATGTGTTCATTCTCGACACTTGAAATAACAATCTCAAGCCATAGAACTACTAAGCATCGGGGCTATGTATATTGAGGGTAGGGTGGCTTGGAAGTAAGGCTATGCTCGCAAGTGCACATGTGCATTTTTTTTTATTTCTTTTCATCGACCCCCTTACAAATACAACATACAAGCAACGAAAAATAAATAAATGTTACAATGGACCTTGAAACAAAATAGAAAAGAAACATAAGAAGCCACAAACAAACCATGTTAGTAAACACAAATCTATGCTTTTTTTTTCTTCTTTTTTAAAAAATGACTGAGTTGTCACAAGGGGTGAACCATGGTATTCCCAGTGGAGTCGCCAGCTGTAGACACGTGATTTTCGTCATTACGACGGTCACATCTACGATGATTTGGAGTCGCCACCATTCAAGTTGTAAGTGGGTGTGAATGGTCACCCGATGTACATTTTTTGCAAAAAAGTGACATTTTTGGCGTTAGTGACTCACAATGGATAAGGATTGATCAAACCTAGAGATTCAGGTAAGTGGTTCGGTTGGAGAAAAGGGAAGGTGTTAGGCACCCCTTTCTCCCCACCAAGTGGCGGTAACCTCAATACAATTCGGTCATTTTTTATTTTAAAGAACCTCGGAAAATAAAGTGCCACATGGGAGTGTTTGTACCCTCGATAGGGGTTCACTTTTGGCTTGGTCATAGGGTTATTTCATTGATGGAAATAACCCTTTTAGACCTTTAGCCCTTCATGCTCAACCTATTTAAAATAAAATGAAAAAAAGGGGGATGATAGAAAAGGGAAGAGGAGAGGGTAGAGAGAGAGAGGGGGGGGTGTTTGTTGCACCCACCTTGTATCCTTGATTCTCTTTTCTTCTTCTTCTTCTTCTTCCTTGAATTCTTTTGTCCTTGGTGGAGTATGAGAAAAATTGATTTCTTTTTTAGAGGGTGGTAGGAAAAGTAGTAGAGATAAGTAGAGGAAACTTATTTTTTTCTTATGAGACTTGGTAAAACTTTTTGGAAGGAGGGGAGGGGTATTTATAGTGTTTGGAGGATGGTTTGAGGGTATAATGGGGTTAAAGGTTGGGAGAATGGGTAATGGCATGGTTTTTAGAAGATGGGATTGTGAAATTTGGAGTGAATTTAGGGGTAGTTTTGTAAAGAATGAAGATGGGTGAGATTTTGACCCAAATGGTTTGGATCCTACCCAAATCCATTTGGGTAGAGTGTTTGGTGGGTTGATAGGAGTGATGGTTGATGGTGGAGTGGGAGTGTAAGGGAGTTGTTTAGGAAAAGAGTGTTAGGTTGGTTGATGGGGTGAGGTGTGTAGATTTAGGAGAATGGTTGTGTAATGGGTTGTTAAATTGGTTTTTGGGAGGAGAGAGGGGATGATGCCATGTGGCATATGTGATGAAAGGATGAGGTGATGAGATTGGTTGATTGGTTGATGGGGGTTGTTTGATTAAAGAGGGAAGTATGGGTTAGTTAGTTGATGATGAGAGAAGTATGGGTTGAGGTGATTTTATTGGAGTGTTTTAAGGAAAATGATGGGAAGAGATATGGGTGGTGATGTGGGTGGTTGATGATGTTAGATAATGGTGATGGATTAGGGTATGGGTTGAGGTGTGGGTGGTTGATGATGTTAGAGGATGGGGATAGGGTAGGTTAGGGTAGGGTATGGGTTGAGGTGATTTGGAGAGAGGTGATATGGGATGAGTTGTTTAGAGAATGGTGATGAGGGTGGGTGATTAGATGAAGGAGGTGAATGGTGGTGATGACATGTGTCATCTTTTGATGTGAAGATTGTGATTGGTTGATGTGGATAATGGATAATGGGTTAAGGTAGTGGGTTGGGTAATAGATTGGATAGGTTTATGGGTTTTTAAGTGTTGGGCTTGGGTTTAGGAGGGTTGTGGGTCATTTTGGCTTAGTTAGGATTTGTTTTAGGTTGGATATTTGATGGAAGGTAGGTGTTAGGGTTTAGATGACATGGAGTTAATTTTGGGTTAGGGTGTAAAGTGGAAAATTGGTTTAGGAGTGGGTTAAGGGTTTATGGGCCTTACATGGACTTACGGTGTTTGTGGGTTTTGAGGTGGAGCGGTGGAAGGTGAATGATGGGTTGGCATCCCAAGTCTCACATTTTTATAATTTATTAATTTTTTTGAGATTTTTGTAATTGTCGATTCGATCAAAAATGCCACGTGTTGGCAAATTGGGCCTTTTAGGCTCGTTGAAGGATTTTATCAATTTTTTTGGGTGTAAGCGTGGAGCGGTGAAGGTTGGGATAACATAGGATGGGTCCGATCCCTTTGGTGGGTCCCTTAGACCATTGGGTGGTCTTAGGAGCCTCGGTTTACTCAAAATTACCATTTTTTAATGTTTTGGGCCTTAGAGGCCTGTTGGCCTATTTTGTTGGAAAATCGGTATTTTGAATGAAGCGGGGTAGAAGGGGGCATACCGAATCCTTTTGATGGACCTACTAACCCATTGAGAAGTGTTAGAGGCTTTGATTTTGATGAAATTGCCATATTTCGAGGGTTCGGGCCATTGAGGCCCTTTGGCTAAATTTATTAAAAATTAATGTTTTTGGGCCCTTTCAAGTGAGGGCCCGTTCAAATTGGGGTGTCTACAATGCTGATTTGAGCTGGTTGCTTGTTCAATTGGTCCATTATATTATGCTCACTCTTACGAATGAGCTTAATGAAGTCTGCAGCTTCCTTATCTGTCACTTTTGCCTTCTCTTCCATCTTGTCATCTTTATACATGTTACCTTTTCCCTTTTCTTTCCTTTTTTTTTCATCTGTCACCCCCTTTTCTGTTTCTTTTATTTCTTCTTTGATGCTTACTCCCTTTGTCGGTAACTTTTGGCACCTTCCTACCTTTTTCATATGACCAATGTTAGCCACCATTGTTTTTTTCATTGTATCAACCCCTGTGGATATGGTGATAGTTGTCTCGTAGCTCCAAGAGATGGCTTGATTGGAGCTATAGGGTAATGGTTTAGGTGAGCGGATGATCATCGAAAGTGGATCAGGTTTTTCACTGAGAATGAGGAGTGGTGGTGATGACTTGGATGTGGTGGTGATAGGAGGAGTTGATGGATTGTATGGGATGACGAGCGGTAGACGTAAGGATGGAGTGTATGATATATGAAGGGGGGTCGAGTCATATTTTGATGACTTGGCGACGTGTAAGGTATGATAAGAGGTGGTCGGATAGCATCATTGGGGATTTGAGGTGTGGGGTGGATAGTGAGATCAGCCAATCTGAGTGGCGGTCGTGTATTTCGGAGGGGGTTTGTCGTGTATTGGTTGACTGTGTTGATCGTGAGCATTTCTGCTTTCTTTGTTAAATGAACCCTGATTTTTGCCTCAATAGGGGCTATTAGATCTGATGGATTGAAGTCGAGTTCTTCGCAAATGACATGCACTCCGTGTCCATTTCCCCATCCATTGTGGGTGGGTAGAGGATTTTAATTGATGTTTTGCTGCTAAGTGGGATTTGCCAGCCCATCCAATATGAGTGCCTTTTTATCTATCAAATTCTGCACCTGGTGCTTAAGTTGCCAACATTGATCTGTAAAGTGCCCTGGCGCACCCATATGAAATTCGCAGAACAAATTGAGGTTGTACCCTGGCCCTTTAGTCATATCGGGATTTGGTGGATGATTTGTAAGATATTCACCCCTGAGTAGGATTGGGAGTAATTCTGATAACGTCATAGGTAATCTGGTTAACACTCTGTTTACCCTGTTGGGTCGTATCTCCTGGTTCTGCCCATATAGTTGTGCCTGCTATGCGACTGGTAGAGGATTTGCCTTGAATTGGTTTCGAGGTGCAGGGTTCCAAGCTAGTGGTAGTGTTGATGCCCATGAAGTTGATGGCGTTTGTGGTCTTGGTGCTGGTGAAAGGATGAAGAGGGGTCGGTTTGGCTGTACGTTGTTGACCTATGGTTCTTCCCTCTTTTTTCCCGTAAGCACTGGCTTTCTTTGAGAAGGGATTCATGTTGTTGTCCCTAAACTTGTGAAATCAAATATCAAACCGATTCGGATCCCATCCTCGACCCGATCTGCTACTTGTACCAGATTCGAGAATGTGCTGTGGTGTGCCCCACCAGATGAGTGTAGAAGGCGTACCCTAGTGTTGAGATAAATGTGGTGTTTATCTCTTGCTCGGTCATTGCAAGCCTTACTTGTGAGGCTGACTCTCGCTACCTCTGTGCATACTCTTTCACCGTTTCTCTTTGTTTTCTTGTCATCTTGGCCATGTCGTTCCTATTTAGACCAACATCTATATTGAACCGATAATTGTGCCATAACATTTCTACCAGGTCTTGCCAGTTCTTGATGAGCGTGTGATCTAACCTGGAGAACCATTTGAGTGCCGGCCCTGTTAAACTCCTCTAAAACAACTGCACTAGCAATCTGTCATCCTCGCCATATTGGCACATAGACCCACAGTATAATTTTAGATGCGATAGAGGACACCCTACTCTGTTATATTTCTCGAATTTCAGACACTTAAACTTGGTCGGCAACTGTGCATTTGGGTTAAAGCAGAGGTCCTTAAATCAAGTTCCACTCAGGGTATTGAGGCCTTTCATCCTCCTCATTTCTTCTTACAGAGACTCGATTTGTTGAGCCAATTTTTCGTTTGTAGCACTTTTAGCCTCAGTGGCCCTGTACTCGTATTCATCATTAGGAATGACCACAGGAGGTGGTCGATTTTGTGGAATATAGAGTAAGGGGCCTTGATATTCCGACACTACGGGAGGCATAGTAGTCTGTGGTCCTTGTGGAGGTTGCTCAGGTAGATCCTGATTTGACCCTATTGCAGGGTGTTGCATTGTCTGAGCCTGTATGATGCTGGCATTGGCTAACACGACACTTAGCATATCTTCTTGCCTCTCTACCATTTTTAGTAGTTTTGCTATTTGGGATCAACATCTGACGTTTCAGTTACTGTGGGTTGTGTAGGTTTGGAAGAACTTATGGTAGCGGTGAAAGATCTGAGAAAATACAGAGGTACCTCTGGCTGTTTATATTTCTTTCGTTTGACTACCTGTGTGTACAGAAGACCAAGCGTTACTATCTTATTTACAAAACATGAAGATGCATGATGTTTTTATTAGGTCGGGTCAAGTTGTTTATTATCAGGTAAATGAGTTTTAAAGAAAAAGCAGCTTCTCGGCGCGGAGCCGGCATCAACACGGAGTTGGTGAAGTACTTTGAACGAGCCCCCACTCGAAAAGGCAAAAAAATTAGATTTTCTAAATAACTTGCTAACAGGCCTGAAAAGCCCAATTCATCTAAACGTGACATTTTGATCAATATGAGACTCCTAAGACTCCTAAAGGTCTAATGGACCCACCCAAAAGACTTGGCGTACTCTCACCTTTCACCGCTCCACCCTCATGATCAAAAATATCCCAAGCCTGTTTAGGGCCCACAAACTCTCAACTCACCAAAAATCACTTCTCGCCTTATCCAACCTAACCTAGACTTAATCCCACATTACTTAAATCCTAAAACACACCAATCCTCAAAAACTCATTATAAAATAACTCTAACCAATTTCGATAACCTAAAATCATTCCAAAAACCCAAGCCTAACACACCAAAGCCCTAACCACTTCAAATCCACATTCATAATCCATAACCCTAATCCACAAACCATTATCCATATCAACCAATCACCTTTTGATCATCAAATGGGACACATGTCATCACCCCAACTCACCTTCCTCATCCAACTACCTACCCCCATCACTTTTCTCTAAAAATCATCTCAATCCATACCCCCACCCCAACATCCTAATCTATCACTTTTTTCTAACATACTATCAACCCACATCACAACCCATACCCCCATGTCATAAACCTAACCTTACATTTCTCTAACACAACCAACCACCCACATCACACCCCACACCTCCTTCCATCATTCACCCTCAACCCATTCTCACAAGTCATCCCTACACTTCTTCCCTCCAATCAACTCATCTAATCACCTCACCTCCCCATCCTTTTTTGACACATGTCATCATCCCCTTAACCTTCCCAAAATCCAATCAACAAATTTCTTACACAACCCATTCTCCTAACCTAAACACCACTCTCATTCAATCTACTTAACAATCAATCAACAAACCACTCCCTTACATCCCCATTCTCTTAAAACAAACATCCATCATCTCACCTCACCAAACATTCCACCCAAATGGGTCGGGAAAGACCCAAATCATTTGGATAAAAAATTATCCATTTACCCTCCTTCCACAAATACCCTTATCCCAACTCCAAATTTCACATCTCTTACCCTCAAATCCCATGTCATTTTCCACTCTTCTAACTTTTCACATCTTATCCTAAAAAATAAATTCTAAACACCTATAAATACCCCACATCACCTTTCAAAATGACACCAAAGTCTTAGACTAAAAAATCTTCTTTCAACTCTCTTCTACATCATTCTCATACTCTCACATTAATCTAAAAGAAAACTACTCTCATATTTCACTAAGGACTCAAAAAAGAAAATATAGAAGAAGAAGAAGGAAGGAAAGAAAAAAGACATTAAATCTTCAAGATGGGTCAAAGGAATACATACCTTTCTCCCCCCTTTCTCTCTTCTCCATATCCCTCCTATACTACTCTTTTCACCTTTTTAATTTTTTTTTAGAAAGCCACTAAGATGTAATATTCCCCTTCCCTTTCTTCAATAGATCGAACTTCAATTCGATTGAAAGTATAGGGGTTGTAACCACTTTCAAAACAAAAATCAATTTTAAATCTTTTTAAACTATGTTAAGGAAACCGATATTTGAGTCCTTCTCAACTCATAGGAATGGACCCATAACCATAGCCAACACTCTTCAAGAGCATGTTATTCCCAAGGCTAGGTCCATATAAAGATCATCTCCTTCAATGAGATGATCCTTATAGGATAAAACTGATAACAATTCCCTACTTGGGTACAATCTGTCAACACGTGGAACTCTTATTTTGTTTGCATTTTTATTCAAAAATGACCAAGTATTTTTTAGGTTAACACTACTTGGTGGGGAGAAGAGGGTGCCTAACACCTTTTCTTTTCTCCAATCGAGCCATTTACCCCGATCTTAGGTTGATGGGTACCTTATCCAAACGAGAGTTACTAAATGCCAAAAATGGCACTTTTCCTAAAAATGTACCCCGGGTCATTCACACCCTTTTACAAATATGAATGGTGGTAACTCCAAACCTTCGTAGAAGTGGTATTCATAATCAAAAATCACGTATCTACAGCTGACGACTCCGTTGGGGAAATTAGATTCAACCCTTGTGTAGACTCGATCATTTTGAAAGAAGAGATTACATTTTTGTTTGCTAACATTGCTCTTTGTTTGTGTTCTCTCTTTTATTCACATAAGACAAGTTGTAATATTTACTTATTTTCTTTCTTTCATTACATACTTGTAAGGGGGTCGATGATAAAAAAATGAATGAAAAGAATGCACAACCACTTGCAAGCATAGCTCATTGCATAAGCCACCTCACCCTTAATATATTTAGCCCCAATGCCTAGTAGTTATATGACTTGAGATCGATATTTCAAGGGTCGAAGATGAACACATCAAATTCGATCACCAACCAACGACGTTTGTACTCCGGTATGCATCGAAATTTGAAGATCGGGTAACCGTAAATCCACCTTTTAGTTACATGTATGTGCCTGATTAGATGAGCTAGGACATGAGTTCTCAAGTTTATATTAACTCCCAAAGCAAAGTTGTATTTGTTTAGTGTACTCGAGCCTTGAAGCCTAAATGTAAGCCCAAGAAGGCACCCTTGTATGGACCATAGGTTGATTATTTTCGTTTTCTCTTTTCTCTTCCCTTAGGTAAAAAAAAGGAGGAATGCTTGCTACTTCATGTTCAAAAAAACAAAAAAACAGTGAAGAAATTTCATATAAGGGACTAAGAATCCAATTTCTGTGAATTGGATTTCTTTCTGGTCCGTGTTCATAACACAGATAATCGAAAATGTGCCTCATCCGTGCTTGAGGCACGGATAGAACAATGAATGTATCATCCGTGCTTAAAGTACGGATAAGACAAAGATGATTCTATCTGTGCTCCAAACACGGACCAATATGAACTGGGCACAACAAGATGAGCACAAGCCAAATTTTTGGTTGGGTACCCCTACCATTGCTTAGACATTAATGCCACCTTCAAGAAAATCCCAAATTAAACAAAACAGATCTTGCTAACCAATGATTTCAAAAAAAAAAAGACAAAAGACAAAAGAAAATATAAAAATATATAAGTTATCCATCAATAAGCCGAGTCTAGGTAGTTTAAGACCTTGGGCCCCAAGTGGGCCCATTCGCTTCACATAACCATGATAGGTTATTCGACCAATCAAATTGATCATGAGACCCGGGGACAAGTGAGATCTAGTACCCTTAAGTCTTCCGCCAATCATTTAAAAAGAAAAAAACAAAAAGATAAATGGGGATTTTTTCAAATTAAATAGAGGCCCGACCCTGGTAGGACCTACCGCTTATATCAACCCCGGATCAGGTCTACAACTTGTATCCATCTCAAACAGAGTCCACGATCCGTATCCATTTTGGGTCCCTAACTTACACGCAATCCAAATCAAGTCCACGACCTGTATCCACTTCAAACCAGTCTACGACCTGTAGCCATCCAAACTGGGTCGATGACCTATATCCATCCAAATCGGGTCCATGACCCATATCCATTTTGAATTGGATCCACAATCCATGATCGACCCAAATTGGATGCACAATCCAATTCTGACCCGAATCGAGTCCATGATCCATATGTGATCCAACAAGGTCGGCAACCGACCGATCAACTTAAATGAATTCAATCTTTTTCCAATAAAATATATTTTCAAAAAAAAAAAAATTTAAGCATCAATTGCAATCCTTGATCAAAGTCGTTGCCTAAGAACGATCTTGCTTTGTTAATATAAGAGGGATAGATTACGTCTATTCAAGGAAATGAGGTGATTTAAGATAAACATACGGGATAGCTTTGTTTAAGCTATTGTGTATCTTAAATTTTATTCGTAGCATCTCTCCATTGATTCACATAGCCTAAATCTTACTAAGGGTCGTGAGCTTGCATGTTGGCAGTCAAAAACATAATCCGATGCCACTGACTTGTAGATGATGAAATTATGAGAACTTTGAAAAATATAATTCTAAAAAAATATTATTTTTCACCATTGAATTTTAAAGTTAAGGTTTTTTTTTTTTTTTTTAAACTTCAAAATTTTCCATGAAACTTAGAAGACTATTGCGTTGAATTGTTAATGTGGTAATCCATATGGGCCCATCAATCCTTAGTAAGATTTGAAATCTTATTAAGAAAGAAAAGTGTTTTCTTTTTGTTATCATCATGTTTATGACGCCCATTTTTAAAAGGTACCCAGATTTTCATTAATGGATTTTGACACCTCACCATTTTCTTTTTGTTTTATTTTTCATCTTCTTCTTGTAAAGCCACCACCACCATCTCTTCTTTTTCTTCTCCATCCACCATCACCATTGTTCCACCACCCCCCACCCTTCTGGAGAACAAAAATTACATAAAGAAGAAGAAGAAGAGAGAGTTAGGGTTGGGGGGAGGGGGGTGAAAAGGCTTTCTAGATGGAGAGAGAGAAAGAGAAAGGGGGGGGGGGGTGACTGGAAAAGAAGAAGGAAGAGAGAGATGGAGGATGGGTAGTGGTAGTAGTGGCTGGAGAAGATGATGAAGAAAAAGAAAAGATAAATGACAATGGTTGGGATACTTTGATTTGAGAGCAACTTAGGTAGAATATTTAAATTTTGAAAATTTTGTGGGATATTCTTACCAATACGTGGGGTGCCCATAACACAACCCTTGTAAAAGCATGTCTTTATTGTTATAATGAGAGAAGACTAAGTAAGTGTGGTTAGACATCAAAATTTTGAAGACCATAAATGCCCCAACTTTTTTTTTTTTTTTTTGTAAACTTGATATGATCAAGGTCCTTATCGTCAAAAACAAAACAAAACAAAAAAAATTAAAAAATATAATTCCACGTTCTTTAATCATGTTAGATAATCTTTTTAAATTACAAAAATCGTTTTATTTTATTTTATGTTATCTTCAAAAATCTCTCCGGTTAATATTTTAAGGGTTTTGATAACATGTGCTCCAACACCACACATTAAAGTGCATTAAATACACATTGGGAATAAGCACTTGGGGATATTTTTTGTAAAAAGACATTTTTTTAGGACAATTTCAATACAAACATCAAATCCCAAGGCTATTTAAGACCCTATTTTAAATTGAGTTTCGACTAGCCTTACTAAGTTAGTAAGGATTTAACCCTCACTAAGGGTTCTCGGACGCAACTTGTGGCATCCAAAACCATGATTCCATGCTTCAGGGTTGTAAAGGATAAAATTCTATGAATTTCGTAAAAAAATAATCCCAAAAAAAAATTATTTTTCATTGTCAGATTTCAATTTTAAGTTTGGGAGTTATGTCAAAGTTTGGTAGCCATGCATATTCAAAACCTTGAATCAAGTTTAGAAAAAAATTGAGATTTTTATTTATTTATTTGAATTATTGGAAGCAACTTAGAGGGCTGTCGTGTTCGATTGCTGAGGTGGTAATCCAGTTGAGCAAAACAACCCTTTGTAAGGCTCAAATCTTTATTAAGTTAATTAAGAAAATGTTTCTCTTTTAAATTAGAAGACCCACATGAAACTATGGTTTTTAAACTCGGTATTACGTTTCGTCTCGTTCAGTTCCAATATCGAGTTGACTCAGACGATACGTCTCGTCTCGTTCAACATTGAGACAATGGTTTTTAACCATTTAAAAAATCTGAAAAAATTTAGAAATAATTCCTATAAAAATAAATCCAAAAAAATATATAATTAAAAAAAAATCGATTTGGGAGTGAAAGAATTGAGGGTTGAGGCTTTAACTCGTTTGTATCAATTAACTCAGACAAGATTTTCAAAATCTCGTCTGATACGTCTCGTTTAACTCGCGAGTTAAATCATTATTGCACTGTCTCGTTCGTATCACCCGAGATGATCAAAAATATCGTCTAAAACAACTCGCTTATCTCACGATACACGATCGTCTCATAACACTTTGTGAATTGGTCTCGTTGAATTTCGATACCGAATTAACTCGAACGATACGTCTCGATCTCGGAGGAATTTAAAAATCATGCATGAAACAGGTGAGTTTGCACATACCACCTATGATTTCAAAACTCGCCAGAGATCGAGACGTATCACCAAAGTTGCCTCACTATCAAGCATGACAAAGTCAATTTTTCGGACGAGCTATAAAATCTCATATTCATTTTTCATTTTCTTGATTGAGACATTTTAAACATATTGAAAAACTCGTCCCAGACGACTCGGTATTTGACATTGACGAGACGAGACCATGATGCTGCCAACCCCAATCATTTATGAGTAATGTCGTCAACGTGTGACCACAGCGTTGGCGCGTGGTATTGATATCTCCGCTTTTGCCATCAAATAGCACAACTCTCCTTAGTTAGCTGAGGAGACGAATGAGCAGAGAAACAAAGATGGAAATGGACAAGGGAATCGATTGTTCGAATAACTGCGAAACCACTATCGATATCAAACAGATCTTCATCTTATCTGGTCAGAGCAACATGGCTGGTCGAGGAGGCGTAAGCGGAAAACCCAAAAAATGGGACGGATTCGTTCCTCCTGAGTCCCAACCTGACCCTCAAATCCTTCGATTAAACGCCAATTTGCAATGGGAGGAAGCACGTGAGCCTCTGCATTTCGACATCGATTCCAAGAAAACGTGTGGGATCGGACCCGGCATGCCATTCACCAAAGCGATTCGAACCCACGATCCGAACCTGCAAGTCGTAGGTCTGGTTCCGTGCGCTGTGGGTGGAACCACAATAAAGGAGTGGGAGCGAGGACGCCATCTTTACGAGAATATGGTGAAGAGAGCGAGAGAGTCGATCAACGGAGGTGGACAGATCAAAGCTATATTGTGGTATCAGGGTGAGAGTGACACGGGATCTGAACACGTTGCTGACACGTATAAGGGAAACATGGAGGCATTTATCCGAGATGTGAGATCTGATCTCGGATGCCCTTCTCTCCCAATTATACAGGTTAGTATGTATTATGGACTAGTTACATTGCTGTAAAAATGTTTAAGAAATTGTGCTTACTGGGTCACGAGTCGACCCGGGAAAGTTGAATTAGTAAATCGTTTTACTAACTTGGTAAGATTTTAAGTCTTACTAAGGTCTTTGAGCTCAAATGGATTATCACATTGGCAATCCAACATCACAGCCCTCTAGATTTCAAAGAAAAACTCAGAAAAATAAAAAATAAAATTCAAAATTTTTTTTTCCAAAGTTCATAGGATTTTGTCCTCTACAACCATGTGGCATTGGATAATATTTTTGGATTGCACATTCAAAGTTTTAAAACTCGTCCTGCTCAACTTGCAATTGTAAATTAGTTTGAGTCAGATAGAAAATTTACAGAGTTGGTTGTGAAACCTGACTTACAAAACCCTTGATTTTTTACCCAAATATCTTATAACGTTCTGTTTATGTTAGTTTTTTACAAGGTTCGGTTTGTTTTAGCTTTGGAGTTATTGAAAGTTTGGTGCTTATATAGGTAATTTTGAAAGTTCGAAACCTCTAAAGGCAAGTTGCTATAGTAAGAGTTGTCACATTTATCACGTTGAGAAATGACAAGTTTACTTTTCCTTTAGGCTTGGAAGTCTAATCCCCTTCAAGTGGTTGATATCATCTTCTCTTTTTTTCATTTTCTTCCTTTGTAGTTTGTCTAGAATGGCCTTTGATTGAACGAAGGTTCTATTAAATTTGGATAGAGCTTACGGGTTAAGGATTAACTTGGTCTCACATTGTTTGAGCTACCCTAGATGTGTCAAAGTAAAAGATCGTTGTTCATGCCCCTCCCCCATCCAAGTGCAAACAATGGGTAATCCAACAAAAATGTTTGCTCCATCCAAAAATATACCGATCAGGCAACTTGCATAGCAGGAATTCAAGGAGCGGATAACAAAAGGCCTTTATTAGCATTGTGATGAGAAGTAGTAAAGAGGTCACTACTGCAAATAAAAAAAGGCTTTTGATGATCAAGTCAGTCAAAGGTGTTGAATGAACATTTTCAAGAAGGTATGAGTGAAGGAATTAATGCCGCCAATGGTGATGATACAATGGAAATTTGTGTCCATGCATTGGGGGCTTATTTTATTTAGACCATGTGAGTCACATGTTACATCAAACGACAACTTGATAATCTTGATTGACTTAGGAAACATTGATAACTTCCTTTATTCAACTCTTGCCGAGTGGCTTGCCTGTCCTGTGGAAGACTCTAACCAATTTGAAGTTAACTTTGATGTTTTTGATGAATCAAAATGACTACACCCAATCATTCTCATGACCATCACAAACCATTGCTTCTGGGCAAGGGACTTAAAATTTTAGGCCATCCCATTATCCCTACATACAAAAAATTGAGATAGATAAAATAATATGCGAGGTGCTCAATATTGGAATCATATGCCCTATTGTCAACACGCACTCTTCTCTGGTCTTGTTGGTTCGCAAAACAAAGCTAGCCTCGGCAAATGCACGTTGACTATCGTTCATTGAATATATAATTGTAAAATACAAAAATCATGTCCTAATTATTGATGAGTTATTGGATGACCTAGGGGTGCCCAATACTTCACAAAGCTGGACCTACTTTGGAATACCACTAGGTTCCAGTGCATGAAGCAGACATACCAAAGACAACCTTCGAGATTGATGATAGACATTGTGAGTTTTGTTGATGCCTTTTAGGTTGATAAATACCCCACCCACATTTCAAGCTAATGAACTACATATTTTGACTATATGTTTGTAAGTTCATTTTAGTATTTTTTGACTATATCCTCATATTTATTTCCTCTTGGTTGGATCATCTACGTCATTTACTAATCACTCTCTCAATCCTAAGGGAGTATTGCTTGTTGGTAAAAAATTCCAAATGTTGTTTTACTCATTTTGAGGTGGGGTACCTAGGCCATATTGTCTCTAAAGAAAGAATGGCAGTAGGTCTCTTGAAGATTAAGGATATGGTGGAAGAACCTAGACCAAAATGGTTATAGCATTACAAGATTTTCTTGGACTGAATAATTTGTGTAGAATTATTTAAAAAATTAATCAACTCTTAACTGTCCTAATACAAAAAGATGCATTACAATGGGATTCAGATGTTGATGAAGCTTTCAAGAAGTTAAGGAAGGCAATGTCAACCACACTAGTGTTTGCCTTTCCCAATTTTAACAAACACTTTGTGATGAATGTGATGCTTCAGGCATTGAGATAACTCTAGTTTTGATGGAGAAGAGTCAATCACTCATTTTAACGACCAAGGAGTTAGTGCAACAACATCAAGGTATGTTGGTTTATGACAAGGATATGTTGGCATTATATAATTCATGTAGTTACTAATTGGAGGTCGTACCTTATTCATCACCACTTTCAGATGAAAACTTATCATAAAAGCTAAGTACATTCTAGAGCAAGAGATTTCATTTGTGGAGCGTCAAAGGTTAGTTTAAATATTATTGGGCTATGACTACAAAATTGTCTATGTGGAGAATGTGATTGATATCGTGATTTATATATATATATATATATATAATGCCCTCGACAAAATTCGTTGAGAGTGAGCTTGCAATCCTACAATGCCAGGTAATTCATAGACTGCATCAAGGTCTATTATTCATCACAATACTTGGGATACAATGGATCTCAGGTATAAAGATGGATAGTTTTTCTACCCAACTTGACCCAATAAATTAATCTACTGTAGTAGTTTCATGTTTCACCTGCGGCAGGTCATTCAAAATTGCATCGCATATACAAATATGTCTTACCGACTTACTAAAAGGTATTGTGAAAGGAAATCAAACACTTAGTGGAAATGTGTGAAGTCTTTCAAAGAAACAAGGGAGAGATAATAGGATGTCCAGGTTTGGTTCAACCATTAACCATTCTGTCACAACTGTGGACAGATATATCAATTGATTTTGTAGATAGGTTGTCACATTTGCAAGGGAAACATATGATATTCATGGTCGTACATCACTTAACGGATTATGTCCACTTTTCTTCCTTGTCCCAACTGTACACAACATCTATATTTGCTCAGCTATTCATCGAGAATATTTTAAATTGCATGGGTGTCATAGTTTATTGTCAATGATCGAGACCTTGTCTTTTAGAAGCACTTTTTGGAAAAGGGACTCGACTGAATGTGAGCACTGCTCATCATCCCCAAACCAATAGTAAGACTAAGGTGGTCAGTCGATGCTTGGAAAATATTTGTGATGCTTTATAGGTGATGGACCCAAGGAATGGATTCGTTGGATTTCCATCGGCAGAATGGTGGTACAATTCGTCCTATCACTTGCTACAAAAATCACTCCATTTGAGACCGTGTATAAGTGTCCATTGCTCCTCATCACCACCTATACTCATGAATCATCAGATGTGCATCCATTGAACTATGATTTGTGGGATAGAGAGGTATCATGCAATTTCTCAAGGATAATTAGCATGAAACAAGAAGTTGATAAACATTATTGTGAACGAGAATTTAAAGTGGATGATTAGGTATTCGGGAGATTACAGGCAAGCCTGGATAAAAGTCCTTGCATCCTTATAAAACTCTCTCCTCATTTTATGGGTCCTATAAGGTGTTGAATGTATCAGACCAGTTGCATATCAACTCAACCTCCCAAAAGAATCCAAATCCCACATTTCATGTTTCACACATGAAAAAGTAATTGAGTAATTTAATCACACAAAACTAGCTACCACACGCTGCATCAAATGGAGAAATTAAATTTCAGCCATATGCTCTACTTGACCACCACTTCATCAAATGTTGAAATATAGAAATAACTGAGGTCCTTGTTCAATGTGCCACCTTGTCTCTGGAGGCCATCACTTGGAAATCACCCCATCCTCTACAGGAGAAGTTTACAAAGTTTGTTGTTGAACAATCTTGAAGGCAAGGTTTGAACTGGAGATGATAAGGTTCTGTTTATGTTAATTTTTCTATAAGGCTCCCCTTGTTTTAGTTTTAAATTTGGAAAGTTAGATGCCTTTTTAGATCATTTTGAAAGTTAGGTGCCTCTAGAGGAAAGTTGCTATATGGTCATATTTTAATTTCCTTTGATTGGACCATGATTCTATCATTTTCTATTTTGGACCTTATGGTTGAAGAGGAGGGAGGGGTACAAAGTTTTAACTTAGGTTGAAGGTGATTGGTCTTGAGGGAAAATCATGGGTATTTGGTTAAAAGTTGAAGATAGGAGCATTTTAGTCAGTTTTTGGTAGTTTCTCAGTCGAGACTGAGGTCAAGGGTTATCAGTTTGAAAACAAGGGTTCTCAAATATTACCAAACATGGTGTAAGGTGGGGTATATCCAAATTACCCTTATAAAATTTTAATGTTTTTATTTGACTTGTCCAGCTCAACTCACAATTTTTTTTTTAAATTACTCAATGGACTTCCAAGTCGAGGTTCTAATTTTAAAACTATGGTTGTATTTACTATCATTCATCCTGAACTCACACACGTTTCATGCAGGTTGCGATAGCATCCGGGGATGAGAGATTCATCGAGAAAGTGAGAGAAGCGCAACTTGGAATCGATCTCCCTAACGTAGTGTGTGTGGACGCTAAAGGATTACCACTACTGGAGGATAATCTCCACCTCACCACGGAGTCCCAGATAAAACTGGGCAACATTTTGGCTGATGCCTACCTAAAGCACTTCACTTCCTCTCATACTCCCTAATGCACCATCACGTTTTCTTCCTCCATTTTGGCTTGGTTATTTTCAATCCCAACTTAGATTTCCTTTACGTTTGATAGAATTCAAATGCTTGCTAAAACTGAGGTACATCATCTTTGATGGATTTGGTATTATTATATGTTTGATGTTTCTTATTACTTACCAACTTAAACATACTGAATTAGGTTATGGAAGGCTAAGTTGGACTTTCTGGGTTGGACTAGTCCAAAACTCTTAACTCTCAGGTTTGGCACTCCAACTCCATCGCTTGGTGTACCTATGAATATTCGTTGATCTTAAAGACACCTCTAGACTACCAATATATCATGCCCAATTTTATTTCTAGAGTTGTCTTTGTTGTCATAGGGCATCGTTGTAGCATCTATCAAAAAGTCTTCGATACTTAAGTTGATCTTAGGTTCAATTGTCTTAAGGTTTAATTTTTTCCCTAGTTTTAGTGAGTTTCCTTACACGGGACTTGCGCCTACTTATACTCCTGCTCAATATGAATCTCAAGGTGACGTGTAGCTATATGCAAGGTTTAAAATGTCATACCGATTGAATGTTTCTGTTAATGAAAAAACCGATATGTTATTGGCCGATACAAATCAATGCATTCTTATACTTTACTGAAACATTTAATGTTTTAGAGTCAATGTTTCGTATCGGTCTTGGCCAATGGCCTGATACCTTTACGAAACCATACCTATATGATTAGTTGCATCATTTTTCCTATACAACTTCTCACTCTTGTCATAACGAAGAGCGTGTTTTTTTGTTGCTTGGAGATCCATGTAGAAGTGTGTTACTTCACAGTTCATTTGTGTATTTTAAAGGCGGCAACTGCTTTGAAGCGATATCTTTCAAACACTCACAAAGTTGATCTTTAAAATCATTGCAATAATGAGGTTGGCCTTCTTCATTTTCACTGTTGGATCTTTTACCACATTTCAGCATCCTGTTGATTCTTTCCCAATTCTTTTCTGCTTAAATTGAGAATTTCTTCACAAAACCTCTCAAATTTCTTCTTCACTCTTCAATTTCACTCCGGTTGTTCCATATTAAGCCTTCTAGTTCCCTCTAAAAACCTAATTACCTTTTTTTTTTTCCTTCTTTGTTACTCGTCATCCGGGAGAACAATATTTCTAATGGAGTCAATCTCCGTTGGGCATCAACCAATCGAAGTCTAGGTTGGTGAGATTTTCATGGATATGAAGGAGTCTTCTTAATTGTGGTATTTGCCAAATGGTCAGGAAATTCTTCCTTTTAGAGGAATATATAAAGAACGCTAATAAAATGCATAACACACCCACAACCTTACCTTAAAAATGCTTCTAAGATACCTAAAACTACTTTATTCAAGGAACAGTTTGGAAAAAGAAATTAT
This sequence comes from Akebia trifoliata, assembly GCF_017979445.1. Taxonomy (NCBI): domain Eukaryota; kingdom Viridiplantae; phylum Streptophyta; class Magnoliopsida; order Ranunculales; family Lardizabalaceae; genus Akebia; species Akebia trifoliata. The sequence continues at coordinate 35,416,182 of NC_141378.1, forward strand.
TTCAAGAACTAGATTACAAAATGAATTTTATAAAAAGGAGATTGAAATATTTAGATAAAAAAAATAGTATTCATTAGACAAAGTCTACATGTGGCCCATACTTAAGTCCCGTCACCATAACCCAGTCTGGCTTGACATGTGTGAGTGCGTGCGTTATGCTATGCATCCTTGTTATCCTATAATAACTTCACCCAACAATAAACGAATTGGTATTTAATGTAGACTAACCAAATAGGAAAAAAGCACAATAACTTGAAACATGACTAAACAAGCCATTTTATGCAATTTTATATTCATTCAAATAAAGATATATGGCTTAAGGAATTTGTTTAAGAAAATTACATAAACTTAACATGTACATGCTGTAGTGTCACGTGTTTGATACCATCTTTTGCTCATACAATAATTACTTAAAAAATAATATTAAAAATAAATAATTTTTTTTTTTTGTTCTTCATGACAAAATATAATATGACCCAATAATTTGGTCAAGCTTCCAACTGGATTATGTGCATTTTGAGTTGACCTGATGATTTTCCAAGTCCATTTGGTTAGTTAGTTGTATTGAATTTTGGAGTTGAATTATCTAAAGTCCAATTGAGTCGACTCAGATGAGTTTGACTCAACAAATTTTAAAATAGACTAATGATAATTTGACTCAAAAAACTAACTTGAAATTTACTCGCTTGACATGGCATCTGTATAGAACCATAGATCTTTTTCATTGTGTACCACAAAGAGAAAGGCCTATGGTGATGTGCACATGGCAAGTCAAACGAGTGAATTTCGAGTCAATTTATCATGACTCTTTAAACTCTATTAAAAACCGACTACTTTTTTATGATTTGTCGGGTTGAATTAATTTTCTCATGACAAATTTTTCAAGAAATTTGCATTCCCTTAAAACAAATTCCCTACCATTGAACTGAGCCGAAAAGATTTTTTTTGTTTTTTTCTTGTGTGTGTGTTGTACACATGGTTTTAAATCTCGTCCGAGATTCGTCTAGGTCATCTCAGTCCCATTCAGCAACAATATGAATATACACCGTGTCTCAACATTCACATCATCCCACAAGATAAGTGAGATGTCTCGGACGATATTTTGAAAATCTGGGCAAAGTCAATCGGGATTTTATAGATTTTGATTAAAATAAAATAAAAAATTAGAATTTAAATATGGGTGGCGTTCTTTTGACAAAATCCTATACAATATTTTAGACAAAGTTTTGTCTTATACGGCTAATTTTTTTTTGGAATGGGCTGATTTTTTGTGAGGTTGATATCTTTAGTGAGTAGATCATCCTTACAAAAAATCAGTCAATTCTGAAACTTCTAACTGCATGAAAAGTGATTACAAATTAATGGTAAAAAATTGACGATTCACAATTCTTCAACTTATCAATTAGGGTTTGAAATTTTAGAATTGATTGATTTTTTGTAAGGATGATTTTCTCATGATGGATAACATCCTCACAAAAAATCAGCCTACTCCGAAACTTTTAACCTGTATAAGACAAAATGCTTTGTCTAAGATTTTGTCAAAAAGAAAGCTACCCCTTTAAATATTTATTATATAACTAAAGCATGATTCTATGACTAAATATTTTTCAATCTATCTTATTTTATTAAAATTATAATTATTTTAATTTATATATATGTAATTAATTATTATAAATCGAGTTACATGAATTGTCTCATCTAAGACGAGTTGTCCCGTATGGGACTAGACGTCAAACCGAGCTTTGAAACCATGGTTGTACGGGATAAGACCACCAAACGATAAGCATCTCTTAAAGACTATATGATTACAAAATAATTGACAACTTTGTTAAATGTGTTACACGACAATGTGAAAAATCAAATGAAAAAGACTATACAATTGTCTTCTTATTGCTAGGATGGTCCCGTAAAAGTTAAAATAAGAAAGGGAGTTCTTTTCAAAACTGAGACGTCTGTCATCACCGCTCACTATAGCAATGAACTGTCCGTCCACACGTTAGTCAAGCAGCGTTGGTTCCCGAGATAGAAAACAACGTTTACTGTTGTGGCGGTTTATACGTTCGGACAAAGCCAGTTGTTTCGTGATTCGTTCTCAAAACATAATAGACTCCGTTGAAATTTGAGTAAGATATTTTTCCTTCCATGAAAAATTAACCATGCTGCCTAAAACGCGTATTGTAAGATGCAATATTGGTGGTGTATATCACGCAGATGGATCCCACACACTTAACAGGTCCCACCTAAAAAAAATCATTCAAGAATAATTCAAATAGGATGATCCTACCGATAGGGTTGTTTTTTTTTTTTTTTTTAAATTATTATTTTTGTTTGTTTTTTTTTCTTGTTTTGTTTTATTATTTACCAGAATTCACCCTTGTCTTGCATCCTCTTCGGGGTTTAGGAGAGTTGGGTATTATTAAAAATTTGAGGATAAAGGATAAAAGATGAAAAAATAATAAATGAGCCAAAGAGAAAATATAATAATAATAAAGTTAAAAGAGATGAAGAAGAAGAAAAAAATTAAGTGGATCCCACAAAAAATATAACTTATAGAATGTTTATCCCCACAAAATTATAACTAATGAACATTTTATCTTTCACAAAACTTTAACAATTGTGGATCTTACAATTGTGTTATTATTATATAGATTTATGTGGGTGTGTGAAGGGAGAGTGGCGGAATGAGGACTTAATGGTGTAATATTAGATAGGTGACTTTTTAATGTGATTGAGGTGATCACAATTTTCATCTAAATCATACTAATGATAGTTTAACTATAATTATTGTGTCGAAAAGAGTGTTGAGATAATGAATACTATACATGACAGAAGTCGGACTGAATATGAATCCTATATGTGTCCATGTCCAGGTAGGATTTCATGACTGGATGGGAAAGCTTCCAACATTGCTTAACCCTGTGGTGCCTAAGGTGCTAGACAACTTTGCTCAATGTAGCATATAGCTCAATTGAGTTGAGTAGATACTCTTCCACATACTTGGAAGAATAAATAAATAAATAAATATATATATATATATATGGGTGGTGTTCGGAGACCCTAAAGAGAGCCAAACATTTTTTTCAATGTATAGGTTAGAGACTTCAGAATGGGCTGATTTTTTGTGAGGATAATATCTGTGATGAGGAGATCATCCTCAAAAAATCAGCCCATTCTGAAACTTTTAACCTCATCAAAAGTGATTTATAAAAATCAGACGGTCCACGATTCATCAACTTGTAAACTAGGGTTAGAAGTTTTAGAATGAGCTGATTTTTTATGAGGATGATCTCTTCTCTTCACCATAGAGATCATCCTCACAAAAAAATCAGCATATTATGAAACTTCTAACCCCAATTTTGAAAAATGTTTGGGGCTCTTTAAGCCTCTAAATGCTTCCCATATATATATATATTTCAAAATTAGAATATTTGGTTATGTAATTTTTGAAATAATTATGTCCATCTTTGTAAAACACCCTTAGTGAAATGTGGTGTTGACCCACCCTCTTAGTATGAAACTTTGTTTTAAAACTCGAATGTCCATTGATTTCACTAATGACTTTTTTCTCTACTTGAGAAAGGCAAACATAAATATGTTAATTAAAAATATTTTTTAATATCTAAAATTAAGAATTACATTTACTTTTCAAAAAACTAAATGTGTAACTTGGTTGAGTATCCAATTCAATTCTTTTGCAATTTGATTTTGTGTAGTTTTCTAGTTGACTTATGGTCACAAAAGAGTTCTACTAAGTACCAATGTTGTAAAGAGGCGTCTACACTATGTGCCACACATATCCAAAAATATGAAGTGGATAAGGTTTGTCTATGTGGAAGCCTTTCAATTGGGTGACTCCAACAATCGCCTATACCATGCAAAATGACCATTCATTTGCATTTCCATCCAATAGGAGTGTAGTCCTTTTGAGAGTCAATTTTGTACTTTATTGTTTGTCTCACATGACTTGTACAGGCCATGGCTCGCGATCCAATCTTCAACTAGTATAAATGACACTGATCTTGCTCCTAGTAGGAGAAGTCGTAGAGTAGGATCTACATCTTCATTTGTTGCTTGATCAATTGACTAAGTATCTACTATATGTAAAGAAAAATAGGTACATTTGAACCAAGAAAACAAATAGAAAAAAAATCAATCATAAGATGCAATCACACAAAAAAATACAAATTTTGCATGGTTCTCTTAAGATTGAGGTATGTCCACAGATCACACCGATTCCACTATGAAGAGAAAACTTATAGTTACAGATTACACCTGTGCGACCAAAATCCAATTGATGGTGTTGATGGATTCTACCTCACAGATCCAAAATTGCTCCTGTCACCTTCCTCCTCGTGTTGGCGTAGTACCTGCCAAAATCACTCCAACGCTCAAGTTAGAAAAGCAAAGGAGTAGTCTAAAGAACTGGTTAGACCTCCAATTCGTTAAAAGATCATCTCCTTAGTAAAAATAATGTTATTTATAAATCCTTACTGCAAATTAGGCTTTCCCCTTCTCATGGGGGGTGATCCCAAGGAATCCCTTGATTCTTTGGAATCATAAACGGAATGGGGATCTTTTGGATTGACTATACTATACTAGAGAGATCTCTTCCGAGATCTCTGGGCTTAACGTACATGTATCAAGATTATAGATATTCTTTAACCAGGTATGCCTTGTGTGGACACGTGATTTATTCAACATTGAATATATCATCCACTTTGGGGGATTTTGGAGTCGCCACCATTCATATTTGAAATGGGTGTGAATGGTCACCCGGATTACATTTTTTGAAAAATATGTCATTTTTGACATTTTGTGACTCATACAGATATGACTCATTTGGTCCAACTTTTGATTTTAGGTAAGGGGACTCATTTTATGGAGTAGGAAAGGTGTTGGCACCCTACTCCATCCACCATGGTGGTAACCTCGGATTCGATCCATTCTTGAGAATAAAAATAAAATAAAAGGAAATCGAAAAATCCAAAATGTGCCATCAAGTATGAGGGACTTTAATATTGATTCAAACCATTGAGGGCACCCTTCTTGAAAAAGGGGTCCTTTGATGGTTCAAGCCATTGATGTGTATGTGTAGGTATAGAGAAGGGGAGAAGTAGAAGAGGAAAGTGGGGAGGAGAGAAGGGGGGTGATTTTTGTCCCAAACCCACCTTGAACTTGATTTGATCTTCTTTATCCTCCCAAAATATGAGTCTTCTTTTTTTATCTTGATATGATAATGAGTTAGTCTTTTGATGGTTGATGATTGAGTTGATAAATTGGGAGAATTGAGGGATTGAGTATGATAATAAGAGAGAATTGAGAGTTAAGATTAGAGGGTTGAGTATTATAGGAAGAGAAAGAGATTTTTTTTCTTATGAAACTTGGGGGTTTTTCTCAAATTTTCATTAGGTAGTGAGAATTGAGAATGAGGGGGGTTTTATAGAGTTTGAGAGTTATTTTTAGGGATAAAATGGAGTGAAATGTTGGGAGAGTAGAGAATGACATGAGTTTTGAAGGTGGGAGGTATGAAATTAGGAGTTAGGAGAGGGGTAATTATGCAATGGAGGTAAATGGGTTGTGTTTTGATCCAAATGGTTTGGATCTTACCCAAACCATTTGGGTGGAGTGTTTGGTGAAGTGAGATGATGGGTGTTTAAGAGGATGATTGTAATTGAGTGGTGTTTGATTTAAGAGAATGGAGGGTGTAAGAGGGTGGTTGGGAAGGTTAGGGAGATGGTGACATGTGGCAAGATGTGTGGAGATTAGGTATTTAAATTTAATTGATGGGAGAGAATGGGTGTTTAATTTGAGAGGAGGGGTGTAGGTTTAGGTTGTAGAGATGGGTTTGTAGGTAATGATAAGGGTAGATTAGGGGAAGGTGATGGTTAGTAGTAAGGAGTGATGATAGTAGATTAGGGGGAGTTGATTGTTTGATGAAGGATGTGAGATGAGGTGATGACATGTGTCATTTTTTATGAAAAAGTGATGATTGGTTTGATGTGGGTAGTGGTTTGTGAGTTAGGGTTAATGGTTTAGATATGGATAAGGGCTTAGGGGTATTAGGCTTGGGTTTTAGGAAGTTTTGGATTTTAAGAATTAGTTGGAGTCATTTTGGATTAGGTTTTCAAGGGTGGGTATGTTTTAGGTAATGTGGGATTAAATTTAGGTTAGGGATTAAGGTGAAAAACGCATTTTATGTGTGTTGAGAGTTCGTGGGCTTGGGGTATTTTTGATTTGGGAGCGGAGTGGTGAAGATTGTGGAAAGTGGTGAGTATCCCAAGTCTCATTTTGCATTTATTTATCCTTTTAGGGATTTTGGGGATCATTGGATTGATCAAAATGCCACGTGTTGGCAAATTGAACTTTTTAGGCCCTTTGGTGAATTTATCGATAAATCGAGTATTTTTACTTTGGGAGCGGAACAATGCAGTGGAGATTGGAGAGATGTAGGGTAGGTCAAGTCCTTTTGGTGGGCCCACTAGACCACTAGGAGGTCTCAGGGGCCTCGGTTTGATCAAAATGTCATATTTGAGAGATTCAGGCTTTTGAGACCCGTTGGCCAATTTTATTGAAAGATTGTTGTTTTTGGGCCCTTTCGAGTGGGGGAGGGCCCGTTCAAATTGGGGTGTCTACACCCTGCTTAGCATACTAGGTCATTTTCAATGATGTGCTGCCATTTATAGCCATACTAGGCTCTCTCTACTTTGGCCTGCCTTGCTGCTAGGTAGCACCCGTATACTGATTTGCATATGGTACCATTTAACCGGCCTAGACATGTGTATAGCTTAGATAATTGAGTGGTTATTTCCCTCTACAACACCCTTACACCAAAAACAAGAAATATAAATACCACATGAAATATAACTAGTGGTTTACCTAATATTAGTGAAATTACAAAAATACCTTGACGGCATGAAGACCTGGCTTGATTTACAATACCTCCTTGTTGACCAGTAGTATTAGTCTCAACAAACCACAACATTATAGCCAATCATAAATTATCCATATTAATTAAGATGTTGTATCCAATTTGTAGAGATCTTTTTCTCTTGACCATCTTTGCTTTGAATTTCTTACAATAATGATGATTCCTATAAGCTTTTTCTAATCTAAGGTACCATTGTACTAATTGCCAGAGAGACTCCAATGCCTAAGTGCTCTGAGTAAATATATTAGATCTCAAATCAACGAAGAGTCAAGAAGCCCTTCTTCTTAAAGATCATCTCTTTTTTTTTATAGACATTCTCCTTTCATAACAGTCTTATCTTCTACGATCTCTTTTCTATGATTCGTGGGATATGGGAATATCCATCCTAAAGATTTTAGTGGATAATTGAGAAAAGAGTTGATTAAGGAAAAACTCTCCTAAACAGTTCATTTCACATCCAAGGATCATATTTAATAAGATGTTTCCTCTTTTAAGTAGGATTTTCTCATTTAGAAATCTGGTCGCTAGATCGGACTCCCCCGATTGGATTGAGATCATCATCATCTAGAGATATTATGGTTTTGATGAGCCCACTGCACTCCTTTGTCTAATCACCAATAATACATTTATTATTGATGTATGATAAAATATGAATTGGATCTAGACCTTACACATGTTTGAATCCATGAATGATTTAGCGACAAAGTAGGATCTGACACTACCCAAATGTGTGGCACCTAAGGAATTCATTGACTTTGCTCAACATAACATAGCGTAGCTAAGTCGAGATGAGTGTCTGCTTATCCCTAGGCAAGGGAGGGGCAAACTATGGCAGAGTAATAGGATGAGCTGTCCTATTACTTTTGAGTCAAATTGGGAAGGTACCCTGAGAATCATGGGATCATTAAAATATCATCAATTACATTTTTTCTTCAAGGGAGAATTTCATATTATACAGGGGCTTTTGGTTCAGAGGCCCAAGAATTTAGAAGTAAAATATGTCTAATTCTCATTGAATAAGGAAAGAGGGTGACGTGGAAAATTGGACAGTTAAGGAAAGGGGTTGACCTATAAATAGGAAAGAATGCCTTAAAAAAAGAGACTTTTAGAAGGTGATCAAAGCCCTTGGTTGTTACTTTTCACAACTTCAATTCTAACTTGAGTGTCGGAAGGTGTTTGATAAGTACCACACTAGTTTTCTAACATGTTCGCAGAGAAAGAGAGCCTAGCATCAAAGAGATTTGAATTGTTCGAGATAAGCCAAAGAAAAATACCTCTGTAATTGACTTTCGTATATGGTTAGGATAATTTACACGTTTTACACTATACACGATCCATTGCATACTAGTCGGTACAATATTGTTTCCAATTTCCTACGAGTCGTTCTACATTGCACTGACGTGACAGTGCACAGAGAACCATAGATTTCTTTTCTCAAGATATATGGAAAGAAATCTATCATTGTTTGCACATTGCCAGATCAACGCAATAATGTTGAACGAAGTTAATCCAGCATTTTCCATTTCCAATGCTTCCATCCCATGTGTCCAAGTCCCAATTTGACATCAACCCCTTTTTTGACACGGTGCTTAGAGTGACACAATGTCTAAAGTCGTCCTAGCATCTCACCTGGAATCAAGAGGGTGAATATGGCACCTAACTTGGTATCATGCTTGTTGCACCACCCACACATGGTAAGTTGATTGAAATAAGTTTTGGTATCAGGTCTACCTGAAATTCAATTGAGTCGAGTTGACTCAATCTAATACTAGACCAGTTTCAAATTATAGGTATGCACTATCTACACGCAATCACAAATCTTTTACTTGTGGCCTATCAAAGAATGTAGATCTCAACCTAATATCCAAATGGGGTGATAATATACTCCTATGGGTGCTTAGTCTTGTTAGGCTAGAGATCACCTAACGAAGACAACGTTAATTTTTGGAACTTGATATTTGCTAATTAATTATGGATAGTATCCCAAAACGGTGAACCCCAAGGGAAATCAAGCCTAATGGAAAATCAGGCCTTGATAAGCTCTTTATGAAGGGTAGATCAAGTGTTTGAAATCCTACGAAGTTATGAATTCCTTGGGGCCACCCTCTACAGTTCAGTTGATCCTCGACTCAACCAGTAGCACATAAGATTTTCTGAGGGGGCTGTGGGTGTAAGTCTCACCCAAAGTGTGGGAATACCATCGATAAGTAAAACATATCCCAAAACAGTGACTTAGCAAAAAGAAAAAAAAAAAAAAGGAAAATTATTTAAAAAAAAGGGTTAAATATTTTAATATTTACAAAAAAAAATCTATCTTTTCAAAAATTACCAAAAACGAATTGAGTCGCTGGGCAGTCCAACATTTTGGTAACTTGTTGGACCGTCCAGTATTTTAATCTGTTAAAGTACTTTGATTTATTAAGGTCCTGTCTTTTTGAGTTTCAAGAGGTAGTTTTTTTTGTTTTTTTTTTCTTTTAAGCCAAAAAAAATTAGATAAATGATATTTGTTTGGGCTTTTTTGGCTCTCATGGATTTCAATTAAATCCCAAAAGTAGTTCCTAAAAGAAGTCGCCAAAGAGAGACTCCTTCAAATGGCTTTTGTAGGAAATCACAAACGTAAAACGGTTCAAGTATAGTTACCAAAATACTCTTCATCTTTAATCAAATTTTCAACCAAACTTAACCTTAAAAAATAAAATGAGATTACTAAAATACCCTTCATCTTTCGAAATGCCCTTCATCTTTAATCAAATTTTCAATCAAACTTAACCTTAAAAAATAAAAGGGAATTATCAAAATACCATTCATTTTTATCAAAATATCATTTATCTTTAATCAAATTTTCAACTAAATTTAATCTTAAAATACAAAAGAGAATTACCAAAATACCTTTCATCTTTAATCAAATTTTCAATCAAACTTAACCTTAAAAAACATAAGAAAATTACCAAAATACTTTCATCTTTACCAAAATTCCCTTCATCTTCCAAAATACCTTTCATTTTTATTAAAATATCCTTCATCTTTAATCAAATTTTCAACCAAACTTAACTTTAAAAAATAAAAAAGAATTATCAAAATACCTTTCATCTTTAATCAAATTGCCAAACTAAACTTAATCTTAACAAATAAAAAGAAATTATCAAAATACCCTTCATCTTTACCAATTATCAAAATACCCTTCATCTTTAGTCAAATTTTCAACCAAACTTAACCTTAAAAAATAAAAGGGACTTACCAAAATACCCTTCATCTTTAATCAAGTTTCCAATCAAACTTAACCTTAAAAAATAAAAGGGAATTATCAAAATACCCTTCATCTTTACTATCAAGATCAAAAGTAATTCATCATCACTACTTTATTACCAAAACACACTTCATCTTTATATGGATGTTGGATTGTGTATTATGCAGGTATTTTCTTTATTCTATATTCATTTTTAAGAGGAGATGCTGTTGAAATTTCGATAAAACTATAAAATTTATAAATTTATTTAAATTAAAAATAATTATTTTTTTAATTTTTTAATATATATATATATATATATATATATATATATATATTTATTTATTTATATATATTGTAATTATATATTTATTAAGGTATTTTACTCATTTTTTGTGCATTTTGGGTGCATTATCAACATTAAGGGTATTCTGGTCATTTTACTATAATCCAGCGATAAAAAACTGTCAAACAAACATCAATTTATGGCTTATGTGCTTCTGTAACGAACAAGCTTCTACTGGATGTGGCTTTTCAGGATTTAGGCTTCTGCTTCTTCCATAAGCCAGTTTTTGGAACTAGAGATGGCTTCTATAAAGAACAGACCCTAAAAATGCCCTTTGAATGCTTGAAACATTGGAATGCTGGATTGTACAGCGTTTTAATAATTTTCTTTAACACATTACTAATTAGCCTCCATTTAAAATGTTGGACAATCCAACGAGTTACTAAAACAATGGACTATCCAACAACTTAATTCGTTTTTGATATTTTTTAAAATATACATTCTTTTTTGAAAATTTTAAAATATTTAATCCTCTTTTAGTAATTTTCTTAAAAAAAATATTTCCAAAACAGTGTTACTACAAGCTAGGTAGATGTTTTATTGTTTTACCCTAACTTTGTTTCTCCCCTTAGCAATGGCCAACCTTAATTTGTTAGTAGATAGTTCAATAGAAGTGAGGGTATCTAGGTAATTCAACATTTAATTACTGCTTGAGAAAATCTCAGTTGGTCACAACTCACAAACACCATTCCCATCATGTGTTTCTCATAGAAAGTAATTCTGTGTGGCATAGGATTATAAAAGTATTGGATTTAGATTGGGTCATGGGGGTACCAAAACAAATCCAATATTATATGGAGAGATATCTTGATTGAAATATAATATGTAAGGATAGCATTTATAATCCCAATATGTTATCAGACCGTTGAATGGTCTTGTCACTAATAATATCCTATAAAAGAAAGAATTTTTTTTTCAAAATGTGATCGACTACAACCTGAAAACTGGAAAATTTGACTGGCCAATGCCGACGACTTTTAGAAATTGATTTTTGACAACCCAAGGCCATGGAAATTTTAATGTTTGCCAAATTTGATTGCTTAGAGCCATCAAATTCCTCCCATCCTCTATTAATTTGATGGTTTCGTCCTGTTGAAAAAAAAAACTGACAATGAAAAAATTTGACTCCTTGACCCATCAAATTTTATAAGTCAAATATATGCATTTTAATGTTTTGAACTTTTGACGAAATTCCTATTCTAGTTCATTGTTCATTCTAATTCCCAAAATATGAATAGCGATATCGCACTAAATGAAAATGGATAAATTTGAAATCAAAATCTATCGAATTGGGCTAAATTCAAGCAAAATCGACAAACCTTGGCCTCAAATTTACACCTTTTTCACTTAGTGTCATAGGTTTTTTAAGTGGCTATCCCATTAATATAAAGTATTGAGATCGTTGATACATTTTTTAAAAGTGACAATCATGTTGATTATAAAGTGACGATCTCAAAAGTTTACTATATTTTAGCAAGATTGTCATTATGTAAATTAATAAAATTGTCACTGTAGAAACCCCAATTTGATCGAACAAGTATGAGAGCTCATTTGAATTTAGTATCGGAGATCAAATTGAGAGAATTCCAATGAATTGAGTGAGACCCAATCAAACCAATCAAAATCAATCAAACAAGAAATCAAAATATGATATTTTCCTGGCCATAAGAGCAAAAGGCCAAGCAAAGGCATAGCATTGCCATTTGGCACATATGGCCAGGGCATTTGTTATTCTGATATTTGCTTTGTGGTGCATAGGTATTGTAGACACGGGATTTCGCCATTACGATGACCCTATCTACGATGGTTTGGAGTCGCCACCATTCATTTTTGTAAGTGGGTGTGAATGGTCACCCGATGTGCATTTTTTTATATAGAAAATGTGACATTTTTTGTATTTGGTGACTCTCGATAGATAAAGGTGAATCAACCCTTGAGATTCGGGTAAGCGACTCGGTTGGAGAAAAGGGAAGGTGTTAGGCACCCTTTTCTCCCCACTAGATAGTGGTAACCTCAACTCAACTCGGTCATTTTGATTTTTAAAAAAATGTGAAAAACGATGTGCCACGTGTTGTGCATTTGTACCCTAGATAGGGGTTCATTTTCGGCTTGATCATAGGGTCATTCCATTGATGGAAATGACCCTTATGGATCTTTAGCCTTGGGGTTCATTCATCCTAAAAAATAAAATGAAGGGGAGAGGGTGATAGGAGAGGGAGGAGGAGAGGGTGTAGAAGAGAAAGGGGGGGGGGGGTTGCTTTGAACCCACCTTGTATCTTCTTTCTTCTTCTTCTTTGAGTCTTCTTGAGTCCTTAGTATTTTAAGCAAATACAACTTTTGTATGGTTGAAGGAATAGAGAAGAGATGATGAGTGTAGTAGGTGGTTTTTTTTTTATGAGACTTGGGGAGGGTTAGTGTGAGGGAATTGATGAGATTTTTCTTAGTGAGAGGGGTGATAGTTGTTAGTAGAGAGAGTTGGAGAGAATTTTTGTAATGAGAAGTTGGGGGCCATTTTTGGGAAGAGGAGGAGGGTATTTATAGATGTTGAGGAGTTATTTTAGGGATATAATGGGGTGAAGTGAAGAAAAAGGGTAGAATGGTTATGAGTTTGAGAGAGAAATGGGTGTAATTTAGAGGAGATTGGAAGGTATTTAAGGAAGGGGGGTTAAATGGGTGAGTTTTGACCCAATGGTTTGGATCATACCCAACCCATTTGGGTGGAGTGTTTGGTGAGGTGAGTTTAAGATGGTGGTTGAGATTAAATGGTATTTGGTTTAAGAGAATGGAGGATTTAAAGAGGTGGTTGATGATATTTTGGGAGGGTGAGGGAGATGATGCCATGTGTCAAAGTGGTTGGAAATGAAGGGTTGAGATAAGTTGATGGGAGAGGTTGAGTGTTTGACTTGAGAGGATGGTGTAGGTTTAGGTTGTAGATGTAGGTTTTGTAGGGAATGATGAGGGTAGATTAGAGGAGGTATAGGTTAGGGGTGTGGGTAGATGTGTTTGATTTGAGAGAAAAGGTGATGGGTTGATGTGTGGGTAGATGGGATTTAAAACAAATTAATGGGGTAAGTAGTTGGGTGAGGGAGGTGAGATGGGGTGATGACATGTGTCATCTTTGATTATCAAGATGGTGATTGGTTGATGTGGGTAGTGGTTGATGGGTTAGGGTTGTGGGTTGGATATGAATTGGATATGGATTTGGGCTTAGAAGCTTTGGAGTGTTTTGGGTTTGGGTTATGAAATGGTTTTGGATTTTAGGAATTGGTTGGGGGTTATTTTGGAATGGATTTTGAGGGTATAGGTTGGTTTTAGATTTTGGTTTATGTGGATTGATTTTAGGCTAGGGGTAAGGTGAGAAATTGATTTAGAAAAGTGTTGAGGGCTCATGGGCCTATGGTTTTTTGCGGATTCGGAGGCGGAACGGTGGTAGTAGAGGAGGGGTAGGCATCCCAAGTCTCACATTTTTAATTTTTTAATTTTTTTAGATTTTTGCAATCATTAGTTTGATCAAAAATGCCACGTGTTGGCGAATCGGGCTTTTTAGGCCCGTTGGTGAAATTTATCGAAAATTTGGCATTTTTCATTTTGGAAGCGGAGCGGTGAATATTGGGAAGACGTAAGGTAGGCCGAGTCCTTTTGGTAGGTCTCCTAAACCATTGAGAGGTCTTAGGGGCCTCGGGTTGGTAAAAATGTCACTTTTCAATGACTTGGGCTTTAAGGCCCGTTGGCCCATTTATTTAGAAAATCGATATTTTTGGGCCCTTTCGAGAAGTGGCCCATTCAAATTGAGGTGTCTACAGCTGCCCTTCTTTGCAGGAATTGCGTGCAAAGAACTGCAAAGAATAGACTAAACCCCTATTTGTACGGGCCATAAAAGTTCTGTACAAACACGATATCAAATTATCGATTGTATTGAAGATTTTTGTGGAAAATGGCTGCTCAAGCACGGGGTCTGACAGAGTTTTGCCTTATTAATTCATTGATCTCGATGGCGCGGAGCTCGTGTGAGATCTTTGATTTGATGAAAATTTGATGAGTTTTGAAATCCGACTATTTCTTCGATCGTGTTTTAACAAATCGAAGTTGAGTGCAACTCGAAAGGTTTTTAAAATTCTTTTTTTTTTTTTTTTTCATTGCCTTCTTTTGTTGATCTTGCCCGGTTTCTATCATAAGCTAACCTTCTCAATTCATGCATTGTCCTTTGATACCTTTGATCTTTTCAACGGCGCAAGCAGTGAGGTTGTTAGCAGTCGCCACAAATCCAAGAGAGAGTTTTGTAGTTGGAACCGAATCGACCAAGACCTGTTGCATTGGTGCTACTCTCTTGTAATATCAACATGTTGTTCTGACTGGAATTTGGAGTATTAACTCGCAGTAGAGAAACACAGTTACCAGGATCTCTACCATTAGCAATATGTGTCATTTCTTGAACAGTACCGCCATTAGAAAGAATGTCCCACTCACTTTTAAAGTTCTCATCGCGAAGGAAATTGAAAACTCCCTTTGGTGAGACTGGAAGCTAGAAAGAAGTAGCTGCACTTAGCATAATACCAGGAGGCCTGCTGAGATCATCTATGCTTTTTCCAATCATGGCCCTTACATCTTCAGCGCCACTTCCCGATAATGTTGTCCATGTGTGAGCAGTAGAAGCACTTACACCAGAACAAAAACTCATCACCATTCTTTCAGCTAACTTCAACGTATTCTTTCGCCCTTCTTGACTTGTGATCATACCAACATCTCCAGCGGGCATGTTACTAGCCATAACATTTGCAAGGCGTTCACCTTGTTGATCTAGGGTAGCAACCCAACGCTTTGCGCCAAACCCAAAGCTGGAGTTAACCAGTGTTTTATATATACTATGAACTGCTTTACCATCCACTTCTACGTGTTCGACCCATATAACCTTGGAGTAACCATTTGGCATTTCTTGGATTTACACAACCTGATGGCCTTCTTCGACATCTCGATATCAGGCTAGGACACAAATGATCCAAGGACACATCAACAACCACCCAAATTCCCTCGGAGTGCTGTTTACAATATCTTACAAAGAAACTTTCTCGGGTTGGAACCAGAGGTGAAGGGACTTGGAATTCTGCTGTCATCACTCGAAGGGCTCCATTGTAATTTCCTGCTACGCCTGTTGATAGAACCTCAAGAGTTGTTGCTTTTGAAACAATGTTAGAAAACACGGTGGACCACTGATTCACATCCATAAGGATCTCAACAAGGTTAATGTGATTCATGATAACAACGGCAGTTTCTCGAGAAGCTTCTGATTTCAATCCACATAGTTTTGGTCCAATTCCCCTCGGGAATGTTTGTATGTACTCATCTTCACTTAGAATTTCATAAGCATCGTTAAGGCCACGCATCCATAAGGGTTTCCCTAGTTAGGTCATTCTTATAAACTCTTCCATTGCTGCAACTGTAAGTTCGATGATCAATGGTTTATCTACCTCAGTAGGCCCGGAGAGTGATCTTAGGAGGGGCTTGCCTGCGGTCCCTTCTTCGATGCCTTCGCGTCTTGTCTAGTGAGTCGTGATGATGAGTCAGGCTGAAAAATTGATGATGAGTCGGGCTGTCCGGCTCCGTGCTTTGTAAGAATGCTTTGACTCTTTTTTTCATGATGTTTGATTGATTTCATTACAAAATGTTGAAAGATTAATGCAAAGAAAATAGGTTTTGTACTTACTTGGCCTCAGGTGTATCTAATGCTTTGAAAACTTGAAGTTTTGAATAAGTCCTTGATTTTTTCATCATCGGCCCAAAATATTAGTTTTTCTTTTTGAAATTTTTATGAAATATCTTTATCAAATGAGTAAGATAAATTCAGAGTTTGTAAAATCTTTGGTTGCGACGATCTTGGTGTTTTTGCCAATCACAGAGGATATAAACGTCAATTGCTCTTTTGATTCCTTTAGAGTCATTCCCAGTGCCCTGGTATTGGAAGACTATTATCCGTTTGGGTCTCGGGATTTTGGAAAGATTTTGCCGTTCACAGTTTATACTCTTGCGGGCCAGGAGTTGTTTTTTTTTTTTTTTTTTGTTAACCCTTATTGCCCCTGATGCCAATTACGGTTTTCATCAGACCCGGTTTCCACATTTTTACGCATCGACGTCCTTTTTGGGTTTTTCATCGTGCTGGTGGCTTTGATCTTGCCATAGTCTGATTCTTTTACTCATAGCGCCCTTTCAGGTTTTCACTATGCCCTTTCAGACCATGCTTGTATTTTTCTAGATTTTTCATTACAACTCTGCTCGGAGTCTCTGTGTCTTTGTGGCTTGGTGACTTAAGTTGAGCTGCAAGATCGACGACTCTACTCTTGTAGGGGTACTCTTTTTTTTCGAATATCCGATCTGGATTCCCCTCTCGAGTCTTCCAACGACTGACAAGACTTTGAGGTCCGGACCAAGTTGCAAGATCATTGGTGTTGCCACCGTCGTTATGTTGCCCTAGAACATTTCCTGATCAAAAAGGACTTTAAGTAGGACGAAACGTTGGCTTAGGCTTATGGTAGTAGAAGGTTACAAAAAGGTTAAGGTCTGGGTCTTAGTTTATCTAAAGTGGAATAAACATGGGGTTCGTCTATTTTTGTTTCGGAAAAGTGATCTATGTCTCCTCCCAGCGTCTCTCGAACTTGTTTAGGCTGGAGATTTGGGTTGAGCCAAGATCAAGTGTTCGAGTTTTTGACTTTCTTGATTTTTTTTTTGTATTTTTAGCCGTTTACAGTTTATCCTCATGCGGGCCAGGAGTACTTTTGATGCTTTTGATTTTTCTATTTCTTTCTGATCTTTTTTTTTTTTTGTAGTTGTTGACTTACCCCAGTCTTAGGTTAAGAAATGAACGTGATGGCTCAAAAGGGTTGACTAGGGTGTGATGGTTTGTTTGGGATAACAAAAATGGCCTTTCGTCATCTCAGGGTCAGGTCTTAGGCGTAATATTTCTTAACAGTGTCAGCATTGATCGGTTGCGGGAAGACTTGTCCGTCCATTTCTGTGAGAATCAGAGCTCCTCCTGTCATTACCTTCTGTATGATGAATGGTCCCTCATAGTTTGGTCTGAACTTTCCTCTGGCGTCTTCTTTAATTGGTAGAATCTTCTTTAAGACCAGGTCTCCTGGCGAGAAATGCCTAGGCTTAACTTTCTTGTTATAGGCACGAGCTATTCGTCGTTGATAGATCTGTCCATGACAAATGGCTGCAAGGCGTTTCTCTTCAATCAGATTCAGCTGATCAAACCGAGCTTGAATCCATTCAGTCTCATCTAGCTCTGCTTCTTTTAAGATTCGGAGGGAGGGAATCTCAACCTCTACGGGTAAGACTGCTTTCATTCCGTAGACCAGTGAATACGGAGTTGCCCCAATCGAAGTTCTGAACGAAGTACGGTAGGCGTGTAGTGCAAAGGGCAACAACGTGCCAATCTGTATGTAACTGCCATCTGTATGTAACTGCCATCTTCTCGATTATTTTCTTGATGTTCTTGTTGGCTGCCTCGACTGCTCCATTCATCTTAGGTCTGTAGGGTACAGAGTTGTGATGAGTGATCTGGAAGTCTTCGCACATTTTGATCATGTCCTTGTTCTTGAAGTTTTTAGCATTGTCAGTTACCAATCCGCTGGGAAGTCCATACCGACAGATGATGTTATTCTTGACAAACTTCAAGACATTGGTTTTGGTGACATTGGCATATGAAGCCGCTTCTACCCACTTGGTAAAGTAATCGATAGTAACAAGGATGAAACGATGCCCGTTTGCAGCTTTTGGCGAGATCTGCCCAATGACATCCATGCCCCAGAGTGAGAAGGGCCAAGGAGTGGTCATATTATGTAATTCTGAAGGTGGGGCATTGATTTTGTTGGCATATATTTGGCATAGATGGCATTTGCGGACATGTCGATAGCAGTCACTCTCCATTGTCGACCAATAGTATCCCATCCTCATGATCTTTTTAGCAAGCATATGACCATTCATGTGAGGTCCGCAGACTCCCCCATGTACAGTCTCAATTAGTCGTTTCGCTTATGTTTCTGCCACACACCTAAGTAAGATCTCATGGTGCGACTTCTTGTACAGAATACCGTTGCTCAAGAAAAATTATCCTGCTAGCTTCTGAATGGTCCTTCTATCATTTGACGTTGCATCTGAGGGGAGTGTTCGATCTTCAAGATATGCCTTGATGTCAGAATACCATGGCTTTTCTTCAGATTCTTCTACTTCGACGGGTAAGCAATAGGCTGGCTTATCTTGAATTCCAATCTCAATAGGGTCGATGATTAGGTCTTCCGAGATGTTGATCATAGAGGCAAGTGTAGCTAGTGCATCTGCAAACTGATTCTTAGCTCTCGGCATGTACGTGAATGAAATCCTATCGAAGCGTGAGCTTAGTTCTTCCAGGTACTCGTGGTAAGGAACCAGTCTTTGCTCTCGGGTCTTCCATTCTCCAGTCGTCTGATAGACTACTAAGCTTGAATCTCCGAAAACATCGATTTCATCTACCTCGAGATCCAGTGCTGCCTTCAATCCTGCTATGCATGCTTCGTATTCAGCCTCATTGTTGGAACATTGAAAATTTAGTCTGATTGCGATTGGCACGTGGGATCCATCTGGCTTGATCAGAATTGCCCCTATTCCGTTTTCTCTCTGATTGGTCGCTCCGTCGAAGTACATTTTCCAACCTGGTTCATCATTATCGTCTTCAACCTCAGTGATCAGTATGGCTTCATCAGGAAAGTTCGTTTTTAACGGCTCGTAATCAGGCAACGGGTGCTCAGCTAGGTGGTCGGCGATTGCTTGTCCCTTGATGGCTTTTTGAGTGACATAGGTAATGTCAAACTCAGATAACAATAGTTGCCATTTTGCAGTGCGACCTGTTAATGCTGTTTTCTCGAAAAGGTACTTCAGGGGGTCCATTCTAGCTATTAGCATAGTCCATCATTAGCATAGTCGTTGAGATGCCCAGACTAATGCGCAGCAAGTCTTCTCAAGCATTGAATATTTTGCTTCGTACTCGGTAAATTTCTTGCTGAGATAGTAAATGGCCTGTTCCTTCCGTCCTGATTCATCGTGTTGTCCCAGTACACACCCCATTGACGTTTCTTGCACCGAGATGTACATCAGCAAAGGTCGCCCTAGAGTAGGAGGGACTAGGACTGGTGGATTGAGCAGATATTGCTTAATCTTGTCGAACGCTTCCTGACAGTCCTTGTTCCACTTCTTCGGTGTATCTTTCCTGAGTAGTTTGAAGACTGGCTCACAGATAGGCGTAGCTGAGCAATGAAACGGCTAATATACTGTATTCTCCCAAGAATGCCCGAACATCTCTCTCTGAAACGGGTGCTTTCATCTCGAGGATATACTTGGTTTTTGCCGGATCTATCTCGATGCCTCTTCTACTGACGATGAAACCCAGTAGTTTGCCCGATGTTGCCCCGAATACACATTTGGCAGGATTTAGCCTTAAACTATATTTCCTCAGTCTGTCGAACAACTTCTTTAGATTCACCAGATGATCTTCTTCAATGCCAGATTTAGCAATCATGTCGTCTACGTAGACTTCCATTTCCTTGTGGATCATATCGTGGAATAGTGCGGTCATTGCCCGTTGGTAAGTCGCCCCTGCGTTCTTCAGTCCGAATGGCATGACTTTGTAGTGAAAAGTACCCCATGGCGTGATAAATGCAGTCTTTTCCTGGTCTTCTTCCGCCATTTTTATTTGGTTATAACCTGAAAAGCCGTCCAGGAATGAGAACATGTCATGCCCTGCTGTACTATCGACTAGAGTGTCGATGTGTGGAAGTGGGAAATCATCCTTAGGACTGGCCTTGTTTAGGTCCCGATAGTCAACACACATGCGTACCTTCCCATCTTTCTTCGGTACTAGGACGACATTAGCCAACCACTCAGGGTACGTAGAGACTGCAAGAAATCCGGCTTCGAACTGTTTCATGACTTCGTCCTTGACCTTGAGGGTCCATTCTGGCTTTAATCTTCTCAATTTCTGCTTGATCGGCTTGCTTCCGGTGGCAATTGGTAGCTTGTGCACGACAAGATCTGTGTCCAATCCCGGCATATCCCTGTACGACCATGCGAAGACATCTTGATAATCTTGTAAGAGTTTGATCATTTCTTCCTTTGTTGTGACGTTAATAAGGCTCCGATCTTGACAATTCGTGGGTCCTCTTCGGTACCAAGATTGATTGAATCTGTATCCTCAATGTTTGGCTGAACACCTTTCTCGTGACGTTCTACCAAGTCTTTGATTTCTTTAGGCGGGTACTCCATTTCGTCCTCAGACTCTTCTTCGATCCCCATGAGGTCAAAGTCAAGTTCAAGATCGAAATCATACTCATCCCTTTCAAATTTTATTTTATCTGGGTACTCATTTGATTGAGACATATCCCTTGAAAACTCTTTTTTTTATTTTTGGAAAATATCTATTTTTTTGCAACTTTGAAAGCTTTTTGATTTTTTTGACTTTTGATAAATTTTTGATTTTTTTTGCTTTTTGAGGAATATTTATTTTTTTGTTGCTTTTCGAATACCTGAAATAAGAAGAACAATCATGCGAATTCGTTAATAAAGATAGGGAGCCCTCAAAACAGTCTTTACCCGAGGACGAGGGCTCGTTATGATCCTCGGGCAAACTAGATTCGTTTAACGACGTTTTTTTTTTAGGCCTCAACAGCCTCAAGGGTCAATGGGAATTCCTCTCAATTGTTCAGAACTTCCCCTTCTTTGAGGGGGCGGATGAGATGTGAAAGTGATGTGTTGGGTAATTTGGTTAGTGGTTCGGAGATAACCATGATCTCCGATTGGTTTTTGTCAGATGGGGGCATAGTCCCTCCCAAACTCGGTGGGGCGACGACTGATGCCCAGTCAATGCCCGTTGAAAAGGGTGAGTCTTCCTTTTGGTCGGTAGTGATTTCCACGTTGGTGGATTTTAAAACGGTCTCGGATAGACTTTCGTTGGAATCCCCATTGAATAGAACATCAATGCCTTCTACGAAGGATGGTTGGGACTCAACAACTGAGTCTTCTTGAAAGTGCAGTGGTGCGATTTTTACCGTTTTTGCCCTTTTTGCCAATGGTGGTTCTGATAGGTTGTCGGGTCTGATATGAGACTTTGAGAAGCTAATGCTAATGTGAGGGACTCGGCCGAGGTTCCAGACATTCGATTCCCGATTTTGCTTTCTTGCTAGTCGAAGTTCTTCCTTCTTTTCTTTCATTTCTGTTATATCCTTCTTTGTGGGCCTAAACCCCAGACCAAAATAATGAGTATCCTTTCTTGCTTCAACTGGTGTAGCTCTTCCTCTTCCTCCTAGTCCCAACCCATGCTTGGGTCGATAACCTGCCCTCTTCATGATCCGACCAATCATAAGGTTTGCTCTTGATAGCTTTGCTCTTACCTTCTCCTTCCCCTTCTCGATGTGATTGACAGCCGCGAATTGGTACGAATGGTAGAGTGCCTTGTCCTTCGTCATCTCTATATCAATAAATGGCACGTCCGGAGCTCTGCCGGCCGGGATCAAGTTTTCTGCCAAAACGGATATCATTCTCTGTCCCATGATGAATTTGACTCTCTGGTGTAGAGAAGAAGGTACTGCCCCTGCTATGTGGATCCATGGCCTGCCCAGTAATAAATTGAAGGTTGTCGGTATTTCCATGATTTCAAATGTTACTTCGAAGGTGCACGGGCCTATTGTGATGGGTAAATCCAGCTCTCTCTTGAGCTGTCAAAGCCTCGGACGACCTTGTTGTTGGGCTTCACATGAGACCAATCAGCGTTGAGCTTCCGGAAGGTTTCAAGTGAACAAACATTAAGCGCTGAGCCATTATCAATCAGCACCCTGGCAACCATCATGCCCTTGCATATGACCATGATGTTTAGTGGCTCGACGTGCCCCGTTCCTCCAGGCACAAATTCATCTTCAGTGAAAATAATGGGATTGGGGGCCATTATCTGGCCAATCGTTTGTTCTAGTTGCGTAGGTGAGGTAGTTGCAGGTACATGCGATTTTTCCAAAACTCTCAGTAATGCCTCTTGGTATTCTTTGACTTTTGCATTAGACCTAGGATACTGATTTGAGCTGGCTGTTTGTTCAATCTGTCCACTATATTATGCTCTCTCTTGAGGACGAGCTTAATAAAGTCTGTGGCTTCTTCGTCTGTCACTTTCACTTTTTCTTCCGTCTTCTCCTCCTTATACAGCTTACCCTTTCCCTTTGCTTCTCTTTTCTCTTCGTCGGTCACCCCTTTGCCTTCTTCCTTGATTTTCACCCCATTTTTGATATTTTTTTGTATCGCCCTGCCCTTGTCATATGCCCAATGTCGGCCACCATTGCTTTCTTCATGGCTTCAACCCCGGAGGTTGTGGTGATGGTTGTCTCGTAACTCCAGGGAACTGCCTGGATAGAGTTATAAGGGAATGGTTTGGGTGAGTGTATGGTCATGGGAGGTGGATCGGGTTTTACATTGAGGATGAGAGGTGGTGGCGATGGTTTTGATGGAGTGTATGGGATGATGAGCGGTGGTCATGAAGATGAGGTGTATGGTATATGGAGAGGGGGTCGAGTTGATTCTTGGGAATATGGTGGTGTGTAGGGTATAACAAGGGGAGGTCGGGTTGAATTTTGATGATGGGGTGATCCGTAAGGTATAACTAAAGGTGGTCTGGTAGCGGTATTTTGATGAGGGGGATGGATTGTGAGGTTGGCCATTTTGAGAGGTAGCTGTGAATTCTGCGATGAATCTGTATAACGGTTGACTGTGTTAACCGTTGACGTCCTTGATTCCTTCGTGAAGCATACCCTGACTTTTGCACCGATAGGCGCTATCAAATCCGAGGGATTGAAGTCGAGTTCTCCGCAGATGACATTTACCCTATGCCCACTCCCCTCTCCATTGTGAGTAGGTAGGGGGTTTTGATTGATATTCTGTTGTTGGGGTGGGTTGGCAGGTCCATCCAGTATGAGTGCTTTTTTATCTATCAAATTTTGCACCTGGTGCTTGAGTTGCCAGCACTGATCAGTAGAGTGCCCCGGTGCACCCATGTGAAATTCACAGAGCAGGTTAGGGTTGTACCCTGGCCCTTTCACAGCCTCAGGATTTGGTGGACGTTTTACCAGATATTCTCCTCTGAGTAAGAGTGGCAGTAATTCTGATAGTGTCATGGGCAATCTGGTAAATACTCTGTTTACCCTGTTAGGTCGTGCCTGCTGGTTTTGCCCATACTGTGGTGCTGGTTGTGCTTGCGGAGGAACTGTCTGAAAGGGATTCTGCGATGCTAGAGCCCAAGCAGCTCGAGGTACTGGCGCCCAAGGGACTTGTGGTGCCTGCGGCCTCTGAACTGGTGCCTGAATGAAAGAGGTTGGCTGGGTTGTACATTGTTGACTTGAGTCTCCTCTTTCTTTTTGACAAAAGGAACGAACTTCTTCTGTGCCGATGTCCCTGCCGCTGCACTTAAGGCTGTGAAGTCAAATATTAAACCAGTCCGGATCCCGTCCTCGACCCGATCTGCCACTTGAACTAAATTTGAGAAGGTGCCTGTGGTGTGTCCAACCAGATGAGTATAAAAGGCATGCCCTAGTGTTGAGATGAACGTGGTGTTCATCTCTTGTTCAGTCATTGCAGGCCTCACTTGTGAAGCAGACTCCCGCCATCTCTGGGCGTACTCTTTTACTGTTTCCCTTTGCTTTCTAGTCATCTTAGCCATATCATTTCGATCCAGACCTACATCTGTGTTGAACCGATAATTATGCCAGAACATTTCAGCCAAGTCTTGCCAACTTTTGATAAGTGTATCGTCCAATCCGGAAAACCATTTGAGTGCAGGCCCTGTCAAGCTTCTTTGAAACAACTGCACCAGTAGCCTGTCATCCTCGCCGTATTGGCACATGGATCCGCAGTATAGTTTTAGATGTGACAGAGGACACCCCACCCCATTGTACTTCTTAAATTCTGGACATTTAAATTTGGCCGGCAGCTGTGCATTAGGATAAAAGCAAAGGTCCCTGAATCTTGTCCCTTCTAGAGTATTTGCACCCTTCATTCGTCTCATCTCTTCTTGGAGAGACTCTATCTGCTGGGCCATTTTGTTATCAGTGGCGTTTTTGGCCTCAGGCACCCTGAAGTCACACTCATCATCTGGGATTACCACCGGAGGTGGTTGATTCTGTGGGATGTAAAGTGGAGGGCCCTGATACATTGGCACCGCAGGAGGCAGGGTGGTCTGTTGATCTGGTCGTGTCTGTTCAAGGGGTTCCGGATTTGATCCAGATGCTTGGTGCTGAGCGGCTTGCGCTTGTAGGAAGTTAGTATTACTAAAAACAGCCATCAACATTTGTTCTTGTCTTTTCGTTGTTTCTATTAACTTCGCTATCATTGCATTTGCTTCAGCAAGTTCACTTGTCGCAGGTTGTGGGTCCTTTGAGTTGCTCATAGTTGATGTAGATCGAAGGAAATACGGAGGCTTCTCAGGGTGTTTGTACTTCTTTCGTTTGGCCACCTTTGGGTACAGAAGACCAAGCATTACTATCTTATTTACAAAAAGAAAAATGCTTGACATTTCATTAGGTCAGGTAAAGTTATTTATTTTAAAGCAAACGAGTTTTAAAGAAAGAGTTCTTTGGCTCGGAGCCGACATTAACGTGATGTTGGCATCAACACGGGACTGGCAAAATATTTTGAAAAAGAATTACATCAGCACGGAGCTGGCATCGACACAGAGTCGGTAAAATTAAAAACGATTTTATCAGCACGGAGCTGGCATCGATACGGAGTCGGTAAAATTAAAAAGATTTCATCAGCACGGAGCTGGCATCGACACGGAATCGGTAAGATTTTAAAACGATTTCATCAGCACGGAGCTGGCATCGACACGGAGTTGGTAAAATTTAAAAATGATTACATCAGCACGGAGCTGGCATCGACACGGAGTCGGTAAAAAGGATTTTGAAAAAGAATTACATCAGTCGGAGCTGGCATCGACACGGAGTCGGTAAAATTTAAAAGTGATTACATCAGCACGGAGCTGGTATTGACACGGAGTCGGTAAGAATTAAAAAATGATTTCATCAGCACGGAGCTGGCATCGACACGGAGTCGGTAAGAAGGATTTTAAAAAAGAATTACATCAGCCGAAGCCGGCATCGACACAGAGTCGGTAAAATTTAAAAGTGATTACATCAGCACGGAGCTGGCATCGACACGGAGTCGGTACAAATTAAAAAACGATTTCATCAATACGGAGTTGGCCTCGACACGGAGTCGGTAAAAAGGATTTTGAAAAAGAATTACATCAGCCGGCGCTGGCATCGACACGGAGTCGGTAAAATTAAAAGTGATTACATCAACACGGAGCTGGCATCGACACAGAGTCGGTACAAATTAAAAAACGATTTCATCAACACGGAGTCGGTATTTTGAAAAAGAATTACATCAGTCGGAGCTGGCATCGACGCGGAGTCGGTAAGATTTAAAAGTGATTACATCAGCACGGAACCGGCATCGACACGGAGTCGGTACAAATTAAAAAACGATTTCATCAACACGGAGTTGGCATCGACACGGAGTCGGTAAAAAGGATTTTGAAAAAGAAATTTCATCAGCACGGGGCAGGCATTGACATGGGTCGGTAAAACATTTTGAAAAAGAAGATTACATTTTGAATTTTGTACACCAACCTATTAAACAATTCATTTATGCCATGATTATCCACAAATAAACTGAGAGTAATTTCATTGAACTATTGAAAATTTGTTTGACAAATAGGATTTTCATTGAATAATAACTTTCAATAACTCTGACTTAGACTCTTTTACATGGACCCTTGGATTTGTTTTGTTCGTCATCAGGATTGCTGGGACAGTTAGGCTTGCTTCTCTTGGTTCTAACAACTAGTTCCTTGAACTCTGCTGGTCCATCTGAATACCCTAAGGTGCGCTTGTTCCACGCCTTCTCAATGAGATGCACTAACTTTTCAGTCAATGGCTCGGGAGAAAAGAATTGTTTGTGTTGAGGTAGCGAAAACTCTATAGGTACTCCGTACTGTTCTGGGATTAAAGCAGGTTGATAAAAAGATGTCTCCTCTAGTCCGATCAAACGGACATAATAGGATCCTTTGGTACCTAAAACAGGGTAGTCTGTCATCCACCAAGGGCATCTCAATCCAATATGACGTGCAAGACGAGAATCCAACCATTTGCCCCAGGCCTTGACTGAGTTGTGACGCACTAACATGTTTCTCTTGGAAAAGTGCTCTGGCCTGTACTCGAGGGTTGAAGGAATGTCCACAATTTTGAAACGGTCGCAGAGCCACATATAAAGTAGGTGAGGGCTTCCTTTGAAATCCCTTCCCTCACCATTTTTTATGGCATCCAAACCTGAGAAGGTTTCAGCTAGAATCAGAGGTACGGGATTGGCTTTTCTAGAGAGCTAGGAAGCTATGTCTATGAAAGACTCAGGAACAGTTTGACCCTCACTTTTGGAGGTCAGTATGTATTGGGCTAGGATCCCTAAACATAATCGATAGTCTCTAGTGGCTCTCCAAGCTTCTGGTTTTACATTGACGGGATGACTACGAGAGTGGTATGGACTCAATAAGGGTACTAAATCCAATCTCCCGTTACGGACTAAGGCCTTGGCTTCTTCCTTTGAAATGTTTAGGCCTGTGGCGAGTTCACCCGAATATCCTGTCTTCAATGAAGGCCTGACTAGAGGACCTGAAGTAGATATCCCCATGATGCCACAATAGTCTTCATGAGTAGGACACAAGTGCATATGCCCAATGTGGAAGATGTGAAGATATGGGTTCCAACGCTTGGCCATAGCGCGCAAAAGATTCCAATCTATCTCAAACTCGTGAAAGTACAGGGCGCATCTCAACATGAATTTTGCAAAGTTGAATTTCTCTACGGTGTGCATCCCCGTGATGGTTGTTTTGACCAATTGGTCGATTGGGTTATTGCCTGCAGCCAGCATCCTGAGTTGACACAAGAGAATAGTTCAGTACATTTCCAAGGTCTATGTAAAACTACTTTTCTTTTGAAACACTTTCTTGAAAACGCTTTTCTTTTTTGAAATTTTGATTTTCATTTTGATTTAAATGGCCCGGCCTATCATGATCATTGGATCGAGATGGACTGGGTCATTATTGAATTTTTGCAAGAAATGGATTCTTTATTGGGTCGGTGTACCCATTTTAATTTCTGAAAACAAAATTTTGACCCTTGAGGACTATCATACACTTTGATCATTCACATACATCAATCATCGAGTTTCTTTCAACAACCCGGGAACACCCGCGATAAGTTCGAGTCGTGACTTACAGGGAAGGCTTCTAGACTCTAAGCTTACTACTGCAATGCATTTTTATCTGGCCACTCTTGCCCAAACACACCTATATACCTCTCAAGCGTACTCAATCAGACGGTACGTGGTGACTTGGTTTGATATACCGTATAGGTGACAATCTAAAACTTCAATTCACTTTTCTGAAGCCAAAAACAGCCAGTTTGATCCCCAGTTGAGAGGTGGTGTACGATGCTGAGCAAAGGCCCGCTTAAGTACCTCTCGTCTAGAATAGACATAATCTATCCCCCTCGTACAGTAGGGTACAGCGGGGCAGGATCTTGCTTAGGCACTGGTTTTGACCAAGAAGTGCAATTGATGTACTTAGATTATCTTTTATATACCTATGGGTACGAGTCAAGAGTTGTAGCTTTCATAAATGATTTTCGCATCCCGCGAGGGGACCGACCACGTATTAGTACTACGTTGGCAATCGGGACATGTGACCGTGCGGCTTACAATAGGACAAAGGCTCAGGTCGCTCCAACATGGGTGTATCAATATACCTTTCAGAATCACCTGATCAAACGGTATTGATTCCCCAGTTTTATATACCTTACGGTACATGATTGGAGTTGTGGTTTTCATGAATGACGTCGCATCTCCGAGGAGACCGGGCCACGCACTAGTGCCACGTTGGCTATTAGGGACATGCAAGCGTGCAATACAGTAAAGTAAACGTGCTAGTGGTGTGTGCAAATAGGATAGGGTGCGCCCGGGGCATTTTGCAAATGAGTAGGCCCGTTGGCCAGATCATAGCCTTTTAGATAATTTGTCCGTAAGAGTCGCGCATTCATCATCAACCAATCAATTTTTTTCATCATTTTTTTTTTAATTTTACGAATGAACTAATCATAAAAGGACTTCTCACTTTTTTATTTTTATTTTTTTATAGTCCAACCAATGATCACTTTGAATTTTCATTTTGATCAATCAAAAAGTGGCGAGCGATACGCCCTGAGTTTGGAAAAGATGATCCGTTTTGATCTTTTGAAGCTTTAAAACTTAAAATAAAAATAAATTCCAAGAGGAAAGTTTCCAAGACTGATGTAAGGAACAAGTTGAGCAAAAAAAAAAGAAAAAAAATTTTTTTTTTTAATTTAATTAATTTTTTTTTTAATTAATTTTTTTTTTTTAATAAAAAATTTTTTGTGCTCATTTTGAGGCACATTGCCTCTGGTTTTTGGCTTGGGCCAAATTTTTTTCCCCTTTTTTATGCTTTTCTTTCCTACTCATTTTGTATCGCGACGAGACGTCAAACGGAAATGATAGCGTAAACGATAGTAAATGAGCTCAAAAACCGATTCTGACTTGTCAAAATATTGCTGACTTTGTCAAATTTGGTAGAAAATTTTGTTCTACCCCAAATCGATATGCACTAATAGCTAATCGGAGATCGGACGAGAAAGTTATGATCATTTTAAGTTCGACTGTCCATTCGGCCAAAAAAGAAGAAAAACGACTTTTTTTTTATTTTTTTATTTTTTTATTTTTTTTATTTTTTTATTTTTTTTATTTTTTTATTTTTTTATACACATTTTGAGGCACATTGCCTCTGGTTTTTGGCTTGGGCCAAAAAAGAAATTTTTTTTTTTCATTTGTTTGATGATACGCATGCTTAAAATGACATAATCGAAGAAATAAAGTGAAAATCGGATTTTTTATTTTTTTTTTTTCAAGCGAGTAAATAAATAAAGGAAACCTACCTAAAAAATAAATACAACAAACACAACAAGTATTGTTAGCTTGCAAAAATAAAAAAAAATAAAAATTGAAACCTTTCCTTTTTTACCAAAATAATCGAGTTGACACGAGGGTGGAGCCTTTACTCCCCAGCGGAGTCGCCAAGCTGTAGACACGGGATTTCGCCATTACGATGACCCTATCTACGATGGTTTGGAGTCGCCACCATTCATTTTTGTAAGTGGGTGTGAATGGTCACCCGATATGCATTTTTTTATATAGAAAATGTGACATTTTTTGTATTTGGTGACTTTCGATGGATAAAGGTGAATCAACCCTTGAGATTCGGGTAAGCGACTCGGTTGGAAAAAAGGGAAGGTGTTAGGCACCCTTTTCTCCCCACTAGATAGTGGTAACCTCAACTCAACTCGGTCATTTTGATTTTTAAAAAAATGTGAAAAACGATGTGCCACGTGTTGTGCATTTGTACCCTAGATAGGGGTTCATTTTCGGCTTGATCATAGGGTCATTCCATTGATGGAAATGACCCTTATGGATCTTTAGCCTTGGGGTTCATTCATCCTAAAAAATAAAATGAAGGGGAGAGGGTGATAGAAGAGGGAGGAGGAGAGGGTGTAGAAGAGAAAGGGGGGGTTGCTTTGAACCCACCTTGTATCTTCTTTCTTATTCTTCTTTGAGTCTTCTTGAGTCCTTAGTATTTTAAGCAAATACAACTTTTGTATGGTTGAAGGAATAGAGAAGAGATGATGAGTGTAGTAGGTGATTTTTTTTATGAGACTTGGGGAGGGTTAGTGTGAGGGAATTGATGAGATTTTTCTTAGTGAGAGGGGTGATAGTTGTTAGTAGAGAGAGTTGGAGAGAATTTTTGTAATGAGAAGTTGGGGGCCATTTTTGGGAAGAGGAGGAGGTTATTTATAGATGTTGAGGAGTTATTTTAGGGATATAATGGGGTGAAGTGAAGAAAAAGGGTAGAATGGTTATGAGTTTGAGAGAGAAATGGGTGTAATTTAGAGGAGATTGGAGGGTATTTAAGGAAGGGGGGTTAAATGGGTGAGTTTTGACCCAAATGGTTTGGATCATACCCAACCCATTTGGGTGGAGTGTTTGGTGAGGTGAGTTTAAGATGGTGGTTGAGATTAAATGGTATTTGGTTTAAGAGAATGGAGGATTTAAAGAGGTGGTTGATGATATTTTGGGAGGGTGAGGGAGATGATGCCATGTGTCAAAGTGGTTGGAAATGAAGGGTTGAGATAAGTTGATGGGAGAGGTTGAGTGTTTGACTTGAGAGGATGGTGTAGGTTTAGGTTGTAGGTGTAGGTTTTGTAGGGAATGATGAGGGTAGATTAGAGGAGGTATAGGTTAGGGGTGTGGGTAGATGTCTTTGATTTGAGAGAAAAGGTGATAGGTTGATGTGTGGGTAGATGGGATTTAAAGCAAATTAATGGGGTAAGTAGTTGGGTGAGGGAGGTGAGATGGGGTGATGACATGTGTCATCTTTGATTATCAAGATGGTGATTGGTTGATGTGGGTAGTGGTTGATGGGTTAGGGTTGTGGGTTGGATATGAATTGGATATGGATTTGGGCTTAGAGGCTTTGGAGTGTTTTGGGTTTGGGTTATGAAATGGTTTTGGATTTTAGGAATTGGTTGGGGGTTATTTTGGAATGGATTTTGAGGGTATAGGTTGGTTTTAGATTTTGGTTGATGTGGATTGATTTTAGGTTAGGGGTAAGGTGAGAAATTGATTTAGGAAAGTGTTGAGGGCTCATGGGCCTATGGTTTTTTGCGGATTCGGAGGCGGAACGGTGGTAGTAGAGGAGGGGTAGGCATCCCAAGTCTCACATTTTTTATTTTTTTATTTTTTTAGATTTTTGCAATCATTAGTTTGATCAAAAATGCCACGTGTTGGCGAATCGGGCTTTTTAGGCCCGTTGGTGAAATTTATCGAAAATTTGGCGTTTTTTATTTTGGAAGCGGAGTGGTGAATATTGGGAAGACGTAAGGTAGGCCGAGTCCTTTTGGTAGGTCTCCTAAACCATTGAGAGGTCTTAGGGGCCTCGGGTTGGTAAAAATGTCACTTTTCAATGACTTGGGCCTTTAAGGCCCGTTGGCCCATTTATTTAGAAAATCGATATTTTTGGGCCCTTTCGAGAAGTGGCCCGTTCAAATTGAGGTGTCTACAGGTATGAAGTTGTATTGGCTCTTCTTCAAGAAGGGCCAACGATAATTATTTTTTGCCGTTCTATGCTATTGAACAAGTCAGTTAGAGAACCCATGTGTGCACAAGATTCTTCACAAGAAATGACCTTATCAACCCCTCTAAATTGGATTTTCCCTTATCTAATCCCCTCTTGATTCCTTAAGTACCCATGTCCTAAACCTCCTTCACCTAGGTCTTTTGGTAATCTCCATTATCCTCTAACCTTGACTCAAAGTTATCTTTAGTCCCCTCTTAACATTGCTTTGTTAAGATACATTAGAGTCAAATCACCATTCTACCCTTTCACTCTTCTTCAAAAACTAAAGAAATTTTTATGGCATCTAAGGTAAAACGACCTAAGTCTAGAAGTTATGACAAGGTTTCCTATCCAAGAAAATGTTTTAGAAATTGTGTGCAAAGACACTATTAGCCCTAGGTTGTTAAAAGCCTAGCTAGGTAGAAAGTCTTAAATATCCAAAATCCAAGCACTAAATTACATGTAATTTGCACTAATTCCGTCTCAATTGACTCAAAGCTTAAGGTCTAAAATCATTTTAACCCTCTCAAAGAATTCTTTAGAAACTATTTGACTTTTACTTATATATCTCTTAATCATCTTAATTGATTAAACTCATGGGTGTGTGAAAACCATCAAAACCAAGTTAATGAAGGATAAATAGAGACATTTTACATGATTTTCTTATAAATTATGGGAATCCTAGATTTTAAGACCAATCTATCTCCAAGAGTCTTCCAAAATTCTATAAAAAGGAGATCCATCCAAAGTAAATTGAGGAGTTTAGTTATGATCCAAAATTCTGTCCAAATCTTTCACAAATCTCTTTAGCCTTCCATTCTTCTGAAACTTAAACCTGTCTAAAAATTTATAGAAAGAAAATCCAAGAAAAAGAAGAAGACTATGGTAAGACCAAAAAGACCCCTCTAATCTTCCTACTTTCACTTCTCCCTTCTTTATCTTTCAAGCAATTTTTTGTTATTTACATGCTTTTTTTAATTTAATAATGTAGATCTTTTGATTTCTAACTAGAGAGTTAGGGGTAGAGAGTAATCCCTCTTTGAGGTAATCTCTTCTAATAAGTCTTTAATAAGTTTCTTGAGAGTATTAGAATATGTTATCTTTAATTTTATTTACATTTATGCAATTTAAATTCTTAGATTAGTTGCTTTGTTTTTATTTGCATTCTATTTGCAATTTAATTTTATAGATTATAAGCTTTATTTTACTTCCTTTGATGGCAATAGAGCTAGAGAATAAACCATCATTGGAAGTAATCTTCTCTTGATGAATTCGTCATATGCATACACAATTGCACACACATCACATCTCATCTTACAAAAAAATTAAGAGTCAAAGGTGATGATCTCTTTAGATCTTTACCTAACTCTCTAAACCAATAAAAACCCGTCACATAGAGGATACAATTCAAGCATGAAGGTCTCTAGCCTTTTCGATGGTGGTGTTCAACTCATAGGCACTTCTTAAAGGTTAAACCAACAAAAAGACGCTACCAAGTAAGTATAAAAGTTTCTAAAAGAGTTTTTCAATCTAAAATAGTAGAATTCAAATGGATTCCCACCAAAATCTTAGGCTCACCAAAATTTCAATGAGCTCATTTTTTTCATTTTTACCTTGCTCATTAGTTTAATTTGGTCATTTCTAAAAATAAGTTATAGGCAAATTTTTCCTGATCCCCTATATAACTTTCTCTATTTTCTAAATCTCAAAATTAGTTTTAAAACTTTGTTTAATGGTCAATTCATGATAACCATCTTAGGATGGGAGGGATAAAGTGCTTAACACCTTTCTTGTCCATCAAACAAACCTCCTTACCTTATAATCTCTAGAAAGAGCTTCCCACTTATCTTTTGGATATGAAAGTCACTAAAAGTTAAGAAAAATTGAATTTCAAAACATTTTTATGATGCCCATTTATACCTTAATTGAATGGTGGAGACTCTTCAACCCAAGTAGATGACCTCAAACCTTCCCAAAGGTTTCGAAGCTCACGTATTTGCAATCACTTTGAAAAAAAAAAAAACTATTAAAGATCTCGCTACTTCATATCCGTGAGATCATCACTTTGAAAAATCTGCAAACTTACACTTTATGTGTTCGAGAATTAAAATGAACAATTAGATGAAATTGGAATTTCTTCATATTCAACTTACAAAATGGTAATTTATCCTAAGAAAAACTACTCGAGATTACTGTAGACATGAGAAATGTTCACCTTTGAACCTCAATGCTACGTTGTTTGGAGTCGCCACCATTCTTTTTTGTAAATGGGTGTGAATGGGCACCCGAATCGATTATTTTGAAAATCATTTTTTTATGGCATTGTAGTGACTCTCAATCATGGAAAAGGTATGGTCTACCTAAGATCTAAGTAAGGGGATTCGGTTAGAGAATGGGGAAGGTGTTAAGCACCCCATTCTCTCCACCTAAGGTGGTTACCTTTAGATTTGGCCATTTTGAAAATGATTAAAATAACAAGTAGAATGCATGAGATGCATGAAGTGGGTGGGTGCATATAGTGTGTATGTACCTCATTGGAAGAGATTTTGATGTTGGTGTTGACATAAGAGATATCTTATAGAAAAAGACATTCTATGGAGTCAACACACTTTTGCATGAGTTGAAATGTTAGTTTATGATTTTAGAAAAATTCCATGAAAGGAATTCTCTTAGATCTATAACCTTAATGCATGCATGTTTAGCTAGAAACTTAGTGTTTTAACCCCATCAAGAGAGTTACACATTTCTTCATCATAGCCAACATGTGTGATGTGTGTGTATAGTGTACATTATGATGCATGATATGAGAGTGGGTTAAAAAAGGCTTCAACCTCCATCCTTTCGACCAAACCGCCTCAAGCATTCCATGCCCAAGGTTGAGGTTCAATCTACTCGGGATGAAGGAGGGTTCTCCATTACATCCTAAGGGTTTCTAAAAAAGAAAAGAGAGGGTTAGAAGAAGAAGATGCAAGATAAAAGAAAATAAATAAATAATTACTATCCCACCTTGTCCCTTTTGGAAGTCTTGAGAGAACTTGAGCTTGAGTAATGAACTTGAGAGTTGAAGGATATAGTTGATGGTTAAGAGAGTTGAAGGTTGGAAGTTGAGAGATGAGAGATGAGTAGAGATTTTGGTAGAGTTTTAGGTTGAGAGATGGGGGCTTGAGAGCATGAGTTGTTCTTAGAAAATGAGAGTATTTATAGAGTTTTTGGAGAACTTTTGGGGATAAAGTAGTCCAACCCTAAAAATAAAGAAAATGGACATGAGATTTAGGTTGTTTCTTTTTGGATTTTCCATTTGTATGAGGGTAAAGATGACATTTGTGAAGAAACCCTAAAAGCATGCTTTGATCCTTGGTTTTTTGGTAAATAGAGGTGAGAGAACAAAAGTATTTTTGGGAGGATGAATGGGGGAGTGACATGTGTAAAGGTGGAGTGGTAAGTAAAAAGTAGATCTTGGTTTATTTGTAAATAACACATAAAGCAAGGGTGGAAGTGTAGTTTTGAAATGGACCAATGGGAAAACAAAAGCACATTTGGGAGGGTGAATAGGAGAATGACATGTGTAAAGGTGAAGTGGTAGGTGAAAAGTAGATCTTGGTTCATTTGTAAATAACAAATAAAGCAAGGATAGAAGTATATTTTTGAAATGGACCAATGGGAGAACTCCATATATGTACTTGAAGATTCCCACCTTTTGAGGGCATAATGGGAAGTTCTCTCACCTTTATGGATTATTACCAAAGACCAAATAACCTTTTTGATTTGACTAGACTTTTTGAGAAGGGCATTCTTGAGTTTTCACAAAAGAAAGGTTGACTCTCCAATTAGATGATGCATTGGGTGTTGGAGGCTTATGAGGTATCAACATGTGTCATCTTGTGAAGGGGTGAGAGAATGGACTTGGAATGGGCTTGGTGTTGGGCTTGGGTTTGGGTTAGAATATGGACTTGGGTTTGGGCTTAGGAGGGACTTGGTGTTAGGTTTGGGTATGGACTTGGTGTTGGGTTTGGATATGGACTTGGATTTGGGTTCGGACATGGACTTGGGTTTGGAATATGAACTTGGGTTTGGACTTAGGATATGGGTGATGGACATAGGTTTAGGGACAAGGTATGGGCATGATATGAGATGCAAATAGTATGCATGTATGCATGAATATGATGCCAAGTGGCAATGTGGGTCCATAGAGAAGTTTAAGTCTAACTCAAAATCAATTCGAGGAAATTTGGACTTTCCTAACGGGTTCGTGCAAATTGGGGTGTCTACAATTACAATTAGTTTTGAAGGAAACATCTCATTATTCACATTATGATCCTGATAGCGAGTATGATATCCTGAATTGGAAAGTCTAGATTTTATAGGATTCTTGGAAAATACCCATAACTAGGGGTTTGGGGGTATTTTCAACAACTCCCAATGGGAGCATCTTTCAAGAAAATCCCCCCCCCCCCAAACACATATAATATGTGTAGATTATGTAATGTTAGTTGCCGGAAATGTATAGGGAATCAATTCACAATTAATTATAAAGAGGTGTAATGGATTAATCCAAAGGCTTTAAAATAAGTAGAACAGAAGTATTTGGAGTTTAGTTTTTGTTTTGACACAAACGGAGAGGGACATCATGTACAAGTTGATGACTTGAGAATATTTAAAAGCTACCATTTTCGTTACCTCATCATATCTTTTATACATAAAGATGTAGTAGAGATTGAGGATGTCAACAATATAATTAGAATTGGATGATTAAAGTGGAGTTGCATGCACTTTTGGATTGCTATGTGACCGACAATATAAATCATAGAAAAATAATTATATGATGAAAGTAAGAACATCTATATTTTGACATATAAATATTAGGTTGTCAAAAAGCAACATGTTACTATATTGAATATAGCATGAATGAGACTATTGTGATGGATGAATGGAAAAAGTAGGAAAAATAAATCTAGAATTGATTTCAATTGAGAAAATGTAGGATTAACTTTATAAATGATAAATTAAGAGAATGTCATTAAAATTGTTTAAGAAAGTTTAACGAATATATTGTCGGTTACAACTTCAATTAGAAGAAAAATGTAAATTGAACGTTTTAAAAGAGCATAGAAGAAGATCTAAATTAACAAGGGTTGAGGTAGTAAAAAAGATATAGAAACACTTTCAATAACTACCAAAATGGTTCTAGCATTGAAGAGAAGACTAGGTTTCATTCAGTGACAACAATTCTTATAAAATTTAATGGATTATATTTCAGGTCTCGTTAATTCTATTGATAAACCTATAATTGATGTGAGACACCCCTTTGATCCATTGACTCATGAGCTATAAAATTTTAAAATAATCTCTTAAATATTTATTATTATAAGATAGAATATAAATATTATTGGTGAAATTTCTCATTAATTAATATATAACCATTTCGGTCAAGCTTCCAACTTGATTATGTGCATTTTGAGTTGACTTGATGATTTTCCAAGTCGGTTCGGTTAATTAGTTCTATTGAGTTTTGGGGTTGAATTATCTAAAGTCCAATTGAGTCGAGTCAAATGAGTTTGACTCAACAATTTTTAAAATAGATTAATGATAAACTGACTCAAAAACTAACTTGAAATTCACTCACGTGATGTGGTATGTGCACATAACCATAGATCTTTTTCATTGTGTACCATGAAGAGAAAGGACCTATGGTTAGGTGCACGTGCCACATCAAACGAGTGAATTTCGAGTCAGTTTATCACGACTCTTTAAAGTCTGTTAAAAACCAACTACTTTTTTATGATTTGTCGGGTTGAATTCATTTTCTCATGACAAAATTTTCAAGAAATTTGTATTCCCTTGAAAATAAATTCCCTACCATCGAGCTGACCCAAAAAGAAATTTTCTTTTTTTCTTTTCTTGTGTGTGTTGTACACATGGTTTTAAATCTCATCCAAGACTCGCCCAAGTCATCTCGGTCTCATCCAGCAACAATATGGATACACACCGTGTCTCAACATTCACATCATCTCGTGAGAAAAATGAGATGTCTCGGACGATATTTTAAAAATCTCAGCGAAATCCATTGGAATTTAAATATTTATTATATAACTAAAGCATGATTCTATGACTAAATATTTTCCAATCTATCATATTTTATTAAAAGTTATAATTATTTTAATTTAAATATATGTAATTAATTATTATAAACCGAGTTACATGGATTGTCTCGTATGCGACCAGACACCAAACCGAGTTTTGAAACTATGGTTGTACGGGATAAGACCAACAAACGGTGAGCATATCTTAAAGAGTCGCATCTCAAAATAATTGGCAACTTTGTTACAATGTTGAAAATCAAATGAGAAAGACTATATGGTTGTCTTTTTATTTGCTAGGGATGGTAGCATAAAAGTTAAAATAAGAAAGGGAGTTCTTTTCAAAACTGAGACGTCTGACGGATCGATTTTATTGATTCATCATCGCTCACTATAGCACTGAACTGTCCGTCCACACGTTAGTCAAGCAGCGTCAGTTCTCGAGATGGAAAACAACGTTCACTGTTGTGGCTTTTTATACGTTCGGACAAAGCCAGTTGTTTCTTGATTTGTTCTCAAAACATAATAGACTCCGTTGAAATTCGAGTAGGATATTTTTCCTTCCATGAAAAACCACGCTGCCTAAAACTTATATTGTAAGATGCAATATTGGTGGTGTACATCAAGCAGATGGATCCCACATACTTAACAGGTCCCACCTAGAAAATATCATCCAAGAATAATTCAAATAGGATGATCATAACGGTAATTTTTTTTGGTTTTTTTTTGGTTTTTTTTTAATTATTATTTTTGTTTTTTGCTAGAGTTCACCCTGGTCTTGCATCCACTTTAGGGTTTAGGGGGTAAAAGTGAATAAAAAAAGTTGAGAGGGTTTTATTAAAAATTTGAGGATAAAGGGTAAAATATGAAAAAAAATAATAAAATGAGTTAAAGAAAAAATATAATAAAATCAGAAGAGATGAAGAGGGGGAAAAAAAAAAGTGGATGCCAAAAAAATATATAGTTTGATAGAATGTTTATCCCCACAAAATTATAACTAATGAAAAATTTATCTCCCACAAAACTTTAGCAATTGTGGATCTTACAATTGTGTTTTATTATATAGATTTATGTGGGTGTGTGAAGGGAGAATGGTGGAATGAGGGCTTAGTGGTGTAATATTAGATAGAT
This sequence comes from Akebia trifoliata, assembly GCF_017979445.1. Taxonomy (NCBI): domain Eukaryota; kingdom Viridiplantae; phylum Streptophyta; class Magnoliopsida; order Ranunculales; family Lardizabalaceae; genus Akebia; species Akebia trifoliata. Next base: position 35,455,185 of record NC_141378.1, read on the forward strand.
GAGTTTTTAATGTTATTGAAGTGAACACAATTTTCATCTAAATCAAGTCAATGATGGTTTAACTACAATTATTGCGACGGAAAGAGTGTTGAGATAATGAAACATACAGGACAGAAGTTGGATTGAATATGAACCCTATATGCAACCAATTCCAAGTAGGATTTTGTAACTGGATGGGATAATTTCCAACACTACTTAACCCTGTGGTGACCAAGGTGTAAGGTGTTAGACAACTTTGCTCAGTGTAGCATGGTCCAGTCGAGTTGAGTAGATACTATTCCATATATATATATATATGGATGGACTAAAGAGAGTCAAACATTTTTTATAATACCCCGGATCTTTAACTCGTATCTCGAAGAAGTCAAATGGTGATATTTTGAGAAAATTGCCGAAGAAGGAAATTAGAGTAAAATACTCGGATATGGTTCCGATCATTTCTAACAAAAACCGACTCCGCCATTAGGTTCAAAATTATTAAAATATATACTTTAGCCTGTAAGCAAGTTCGAATTCGAATTCGGATGAAAAAGTTATAAAATCCTCGAATTTCGCATTAAGTGGAACCCAAAATAGTGAAATTTTGTTAGAGCGAGAATCAGGAAAATTTGACTTCACCGTTAGGTCTGCAATGAAAAATTATTAGAAATGGAATATTCATTTGTCAATTTCCGAGTTCGAATGGTCAGGATTTCGTCGAAAATAGAAGTAAGTAAAAAAATACAAAAATGCCCTCCAACTTTTGTTATAAATAGAAATAACTCATTTCTTTTATTCACTTTCTACTCTCCAACTCACAAAAGGTCAGTCCATTCTCCAAACCTAGGGTTTCAACCCTTCTTATCAAGGTCTATCGCAAACGAGTCCAAGTTGAACCTCGACGAAGAAGGAAAAATCGTCGGCGTTGTCGAGCTTCACGTTCTCACCCCATCCAACCTCCATTTCCTTTCCTTTCTCTTAGGCTCCCACTAAAAATTAGCAATAGGGGTTTTGATTTTACCCACTTAGAGTTTCACCTAGTTTAAAGAAGAGTGATCCATCGTTGTTGAGGGAGGATGGACACCTCCATCGAGGGTTTCGCAACTAACCCGACCGTTGGGCCCCGAAGTCGTTCAACCTCGAGTCCTTGTTACCAATCCTTGATTTTTGAGTTAGTTAAGCGTGTCCGACAACCACAACCAAGTAAGGGACTCTCGATTCTTATTAATAATCGTAGATTTTGAAAAATTACATTTAGGGATGTTTCAAAACTTGTGTATGTTTTAAATTTATAGAATGTCGCTTAAATTATTTCAAATTCATGCTACAAATCATTATGTTTGATGTGTTTTATCGTAGTTTGAATATTTAATTCGTGGGTGGGTTATTAGAATCGAAAACGAGTGAAAAACGAAGAAAAAATGAAAAATTTTCCAACGTTCTGACGGTGCCACCGTGTTCCAGTTACGGTGCCACTACGAGCCACTGTGCACTATTCACGGTGCCACCGTGTAAACCAAAAAGTACCCGAAATTTTTTTCTGATATAATTTTTTTTAAATTCCTCATGCTTTTAACATGCCAAAACGACTACTTATGACCCTCGTAAATCCTTCAAACGAAGCGGAAAAAAAAAATTTCGTCACGACGGGAATGTTTTAAGTATTCGCGTGATATTTTTTTATATTACTTTGAATTATGTTACAAAATTACATGACCCTTCTCATGTTGTCAAGGGCCTTCATTTACAAAAATCCGTTTTTAATTTTGACAACTTTAAAAAATCGAGTTTCCGACGCTTAACCAAATTTTCACCGATTTTTTTAGTTTTGGCAGTTTGCCTTCGCATACCTGTTGGGACCTCGTTTTGAATAAACCTTGATGATTTTCGATGGAAAGATAAAAAATGACTTTAAAAGATTGAAAATGAATGATTTAATTTGAAAAGACGAAAAGTGAAAATGTCGAGAGAATGGAAAAATGGATGAATCGGTAAAATGTCAGAGTCACACTCAAGGGGTGATGTCTGCATTTTACATTGTATGTTGCATGTAGGTTGGTGAAAGGATATCCAGGTTATTAATGAAAGAGTTGCATGTTTATTTAAATTTATGTTGGTGCAGAGGCTCTGAGTACTGTTATTTATTTTAGGCCGAGTGGTCACAGTTGCATGGTAGGAATTGGATATCCATTCTCAACCCTGTTCTGTTAATTTCTCTTTTGTTTTAAATGAAAAAATAATATATATATATATATATATATATATATATATATATATATATATGTAGTTATTTTGTGAGTTGTTAAAGGGTCTGTGAATGCCTGAAGGGATAGTGCGTCACATCATCCGGAGGGATGTACTATCCTGGGATGTATGATAGGGACCACCAAGCTCATACATGGTATGAGACACGTATGAGAGTAGAGTTACTTAAAAAATAACTGAGTTCAGGGATCACATTACGGGGTTGGAAGGTGTTAGGCACCATCCTCGCCCGGCAAACGCCGGTCTCTACTAATTCCCAAATAGAACTACATTGCTAAAAAGACCTAATCAATAAAAAAAAAAAATTTTAATGTTTACCTTTACGAAGACAACGGTCTTGTTCCCTCAGATCTGGTAGAATAGTTCTTCGTACAGCACTCTTCGCTTCGTTCTGTCACCAGATTCGTTTCGGATCTCCAAAATAAAGTATCTCCTTATGAGTTTTTTTAATTTTTTTTATAGATTTCTAAGGTGTTTTAGAAGGATTTCTAGGTATTTTTTGAGCTAAAGTTGGGGTATGGAAATTAAGTAAGGAGTTGGAGCTTCAAAATCAAGGTTTATGGAAGGTCAGGGAAGCTTTTTAACCTACTTTTTCTAGAGTTTACTTTTTCATCCGAAAATAGGTTGTAAAGACCCCTATTTATAGATTTTTTAAGTGTTTGTTTTAATAGAATTAGTGTTTAATTATAATTTTTTAGAAAGAGTTATTGTTTAATTATAATTATTTTAGGTAAAGTTATATTTTAATTAGAATTGTTTTAAATAGAATTATTATTTAATTAGGATTATTTTAAATAGAATTATTATTTAATTAGGATTATTTTAAGGTTTTGACTTTTAGTCTTACTTGATTGACTTTAAGATTTTGACTTTAGTCTTACTTGATGGACTTTAATATCTTGACTTTAGTCTTACTTGATTGACTTTAAGATCTTGACTTTAGTCATACTTGATTGATTTTAAGATTGACTTTAGTCTTACTTGATTGACTTTAATTTCTTGACTTTAGTCTTACTTGATTGACTTTAGTCTTACTTGATTGATTTTAAGATTTTGACTTTAGTCTTACCTGATTGACTTTAATTTTAATTAAGATTTTACTTTACATTAATTAATGTTATAATTATTAATTTCAGAATTTTTAATTATTAAAATTGTAAAATTATCATTTTACCCTCGGAAAGGACTTTTTGCGTTTTAAGTCGGTTTTTGATGTTCTAGGATGTTTTGGAATCGATTTTTCGTAAAGAATTCAATGGGAATATTGGTTTGTGTCATTTATGAATTTTTTTTGCGAAATGGTCGTGAACCTTATGAGGGGTATATTCATAATTTTATCAAAAATTGACGAAATGATTTATTTATTTTTGATTTGTTGTTTTATGTATTTGAAAGGGTTTTCCTAAGCGTAATGTAAGCTCTAAGATGTTTTGATGTTAGGGGTATTTTGGTAATTTGATCATTTGTTAGTGATTTTTACCGTGAAGCTTCTTTTTCTCTGTAAGATGATAATTTCTATGTTTTTGGAGTTATATTTTCCTAGCATAGCATGGTTTCTAAGGTTTTGTTATACCTCATCTGCATTTCTGAAATACATCTAGTAACAAATAAAGTATTGGAATAAACATCCATTATTGGGAACTGTTGCAATCGAGTTGACGAGTTGATTAATCAGGTGAATGCAAAAATGGAGTGTCTACACTCTTCTTCAAGAAAAATTATTTTTTGCCGTTCTATGCTATTGACCAAGTCAGTTAGAGAACCCATGTGTGCATGAGATTCTTCACAAGTAATGACCTCATCAACCCCTCTAAATTGGATTTTTCCTTATCTAATCCCATCTTAATTCCTTAAGTACCCATGTCTTAAACCTCCTTCACCTAGGTCTTTTGGTAATCTCCATTGTCCTCTAACCTTGACCCGAAGTTATCTTTAGTCCGCCCTTAGGGAGAATTACTCTATCTAACCTTGCTTTGTTGAGACACATTAAGGTCACCATTCTAACATTTCACTCTTCTTCAAAAACTAAAGAGATTCCATGACATTCAAGGCAAAATGACCTAAGTCTAGAAGCTATGACAAGCTTGCCCATCCAATAGAATGTTTTAGAAATTGTGTGCAAAGACACTCTTAAATATCCTAGGTTGTTAAAAGCATAGCTAGGTAGAAAGTCTTAAATATCCAAAATTCAAGCACTAAATTACATGTAATTTGCATTGATTCCCTCTCAATTGACTCAAAGCCTAAGGTCTAGAACCATTTACCCCTCTCAAAGAATTCTCTAGAAACTATTGGACTTTTACTAATCTATCCCTTGATCATCTTAATTGGTTAAACTCACAGATGAGTGAAAGACCATCAAGACCAAGTTAATGAAGGGTAAATGGAAGCATTCTACATTATTTTCTTGTAAAGTATGGGAATCCTATGTTTTAGGACCAATCTATCCCCAAGGGTCTTCCAAAATCTTATAAAGAGGAGATCCATCCAAGGTAAATGGAAGAGTTTAATTATGATCCAAAATTATGTTTGAATCTTCCACAAAGCTCTTTAGCCTTCCATTCTTTCGAAACCTAAACCTTTCTAGAAATTCATAGAAACAAATCCTAGAAGAAGAAGAAGAAAACTAAGGTGGGACCAAAAAACCCCCTCAATCCTCTAATTTTCACTTCCCTCTTCTTTATCCTTCAAGCAATTTCCTTTTATTTACATGCTTTTTAGTTTAATAATATAGATCTTTAATTCCTAACTAGAGACTTAGGGGTAGAGAGTAATCCCTCTTTGAGGTAATTTCCTCCAATAAGTCCTTAATAAGCTCCTTGAAAGTAATAGAATATGTTGTTTTTAATTTCATTCGTATTTATGCAATTTAAATTCTTAGATTAGTTGCTTTATTTTTATTTACATTCTATTTGCAATTCAATTTTTTAGACTATATGTTTTATTTTTCTTCTTTTGATGGCAATAGAGCTAGAGAATAAACCCTCATTGGAGGTAATCTTCTCTTGATGAGTCCATCATTTGCATACATATTATTTGCACACACATCACATCTTGTTTTACAAAAAAGTTAAGAGTCAAAGGTGATGATCTCTTTAAATCTTCACCTACATCTCTAAACCAACGAAAAATAGTCTCGTAGACGAGACAACTCATGCATGAAGGTCTCTACTCTTTTCGATGGTAGTGTTTAACTCATAGATATTTCTTAAAGGCTAAACCAACAAAAATACTCTCCCAAGTGAGCATAAAAGTTTCTAAAAGAGCTTTTCAATCTAAAATGGTGGAATCCAATTAGATTCCCACCAAAATCTTAGGCTCACCAAAATTTCAACAAGTTCTTTTTTTCGTTTTTACCTTGCTCCCACCAAAATCTTAAGCTCATCAAAATTTCAACGAGTTATTTTTTTCATTTTTACCTTGCTCATTAGTTTAATTTGCTCATTTTATAAAAATAAGTTATAAGTAATTTTCTCCTAAATCCCTCTATATCTTCCTCTATTTTCAAAACCTCAAAATTGGTTTTAAAACTTCATTAATGGTCAATCCATAGTAACCATCTTAAGATGGGAGGGATAAAATGCTTAACACCTTTGTTGTCTCTCAATCAAATCCCTTTACCTTATAATCTCTAGGAATACATTTTCCCTTATCATTTGGATATGAGAGTCACTACAAGTCAAGAAAAATTGAATTTCAAAATATTTTTATGGTGTCCATTTACACCTTAATTGAATGGCGACGTCTCCTAAACCGAAGTAGATGAGTTCAAACCTTCTCAAAGATTTCGAAGCTCACATATTTACAATCACTTTGGAAAAAAAAAACTATTAAAGATCTCGCTACTTCATATCACTGAGATCATCACTTTGAAAAACTTGTAAACTTGCACTTCATGTGTTTGGAATTAAAATGAACAGTTAGTCAAAATTGAAATTTCTTCATATTCAGTAATTTATCCTAAGAAAAACTTCCCGAGATTAAAGTTAGTTTTGAAGGAAACGTCTCATTATTCACATTATGATCCTGATAGCGAGTATAATATCCTGAATTGGAAAGTCCAGATTTGATAGGATTCTTGGGAAATATCCATAACTAAGGGTTTGGGGGTATTTTCAACAAGAAAGTGCTTAACACCTTTCTTGTCCCTCAATCAAACCCCCTTACCTTAGAATCTCTAAGAATACCTTTTCCCTTATCGTTTGGACATGAGAGTCACTACAAATCAAGAAAAATTGAATTTTAAAATATTTTTATGGTGTCCATTTACACCTTAATTGAATGGCGACAACTCTTAAACTGAAGTAGATGAGTTCAAACATTCTCAAAGGTTTCGAAGCTCACATATTTAAAATCACTTTGGAAAAAAAAAACTATTAAAGATCTCGCTACTTCATATCAGTGAGATCATCACTTTGAAAAACTTGCAAACTTGCACTTCATGAGTTTGGAATTAAAATGAACAATTAGTCGAAATTGAAATTTCTTCATATTCAATTCACAAAATGGTAATTTGTCCTAAGAAAAACTTCTAAGGATTACAGTTAGTTTTGAAGGAAACGTCTCATTATTCACATTATGATTCTGATAGCGAGTATAATATTCTGAATTGGAAAGTCCAGATTTGATAGGATTCTTGGGAAATATCCATAACTAAGGGTTTGGGGGTAGTTTCAACAGCCCCAATGGGAACATCTTTCAAGAAATCCCGCCCCCGGCCCCCGGGACACACATATAATATGTGTAGATTATGTAATGTTAGTTGCCGGAAATGTATAGAGAATCAGTTCACAATTAATTATAAAGAGGTGTAATGGACTAATCCACAGGCTTTAAAATAAGTAGAACAAAAGTATTTGGAGTTTAGTTTTTGTATTGACGCTAAAGAAGAGGGGCGTCATGCACAGGTTGATGACTTGAGAATATTTAAAAGCTATAATTTTCATTATCTCATCATATCTTTTATACATAAAGATGTAGTAGAGATTGTAGATGTTGACAATATAACTAGAAATGGACGATTAAAGTGGAGTTGCATGCACTTTTGGATTGTTACGTGACGGACATATATAAATCAAAGAAAAATAATCATATGATGAAAGTAAGAACGTCTATGCTTTGATGTACAAATATTAGGTTGTTAAAAAGCAAAATGTTAATATATTGAATGTAGCATGAATGGGACTATTGTGATGGATGAATGGAAAAACTAGGAAAAATAAATCTAGAATTGATTTCAGTCGAGAAAATATAGAATTAACTTTATAAATGATAAATTAAGAGAATGTCATTAAAATGGTTTAAGAAACTTTAACGAATATATTGTCAGTTACAACTTCAATTAGAAGAAATATGTAAATTGGACGTTTTAAAAGAGCATAGAAGAACATCTAAATTAATGAGGGTTGAGGTAGTAAAAATGATATATAAACACTTTCAATAACTACCAAAATGGTTCTAGCATTGAAGAGAAGACTGGGTTTCATTCAATGATGACAGTTCCTATCAAATTTAATGGATCATATTTCAGGTCTCATTAATTCTATTGATAAACCTACAATTGAGGTGAGACACCCCTTTCATCCATTGACTCTTTCATCCATTGACTCATGAGCTATAAAATTTTAAAACAATCTCTTAAACATTTACTATTATAAGACAGAATATGAATATTATTGATGAAAATTCTCGTTAATTAATTTATATTTTTTTAAATCACAAAAGTACCTTAACCATTTATTAAGGTATTTAAATAAAAAAATATTTTTATTTCTTTATGTTCTCTTGTAAGTAATATAAGGCATTCAATAAGTATTGTTGTTAGAAAATGGTGTGAAATAAAAATTTAAATTACAAAGGTATCATTCGCTAACTTTAGTGATTTATTTCAAATCATCTATTTAGAATAAATATGAAATAAAATAATATTTTTATCTTTAAAAATTCTCTCGAAGTGGAATAGGATCCCATAGTTATCATACATTCTTTGGCCCTACTAAGTCATGAAATTAGCACATAAAATGGGTAGTATCCAGGGTCAGATCTAAGTGTATCCAATTCAGATCTGGTGAAATTTTTTTGATCCGGACCAAGATCTAAATTCGACTAGGATCATATTAACTAAGGCCATAGTCAAATCCATCGTGTAGTGAGTCAAATCAAGTTGAATAACATTTCACCTTAAAAATATCCCTGGATTCGAAGAAAGCATTCCTAAATTCAGGTTAGTTGTATTATCTCAAGTGATGTTGGGTCAAGGGATATTTAACCCATTTTTTGTCCAGATGTATTCTAAGGATCCAAACCTACTTAATTTGATCTTCCCATCACTCAATTTTGGGTCAAGTCCAACCCATTTTATGCCCTAATGAAAATGTACCATGACAAAAGGCCATGGTTTTGAGAAGAAAGACACTTTCCTTATTAGTTAGTAAAGAAAGTTTCCTAACGGCAACACCTTGTGGCATCCAAAAACCTTTATCTAATGCCACAGGGTTATAGAAGATAAAATTCTAAGAACTTTAAAATTTAATTTTTTAAAGTTATTTTTCACTGTTCAATTTTAGTTTTACATTTTGGGATATTTGATAGTCATCCAAAAGATATTTATTTTAAATATGAGTTTTTTCATGAAACCTGGGAGGCTGTGGTGTTAGATTAGAAATGTGTTAATCCATGTCAGCGCTACAAGCCTTTGTAAGATTTGAAATCTTGCCAGCTAGTCAGGCTAGTCTGAATCTTTTTAGAAGGATTCAACTTTGCCGTACGTAGAGTGTGGACTTCAGATTAATTATTAAGGGAATATTAATTTTAAAATAAGTAGTTTTTTAAGTCATAATAAACTCACCTACAAATCACCGCTTCATAATAAATTTGTACTCAAATTTGCATAATTAAGAACCACGTGCATCACTCCATTACATATAATGAAATATAGGGAAAATTACTTAAAAGACCTTGACAGAAGGATTTTTCTAAGTAATCCCTAAGTTTTGGGCAGTCTCTCAATAGTCCATATAGTAAACTTTTATTTTTTTTTATCAATCCCATAACCTCATCTCACTTGTATAATATGTTTGAAATACCCAAACTATCATTTATCATCTTCTTCATATAATTAGGTTTTTCAACAACGATTACGATCATTTTCGACGATCTTTAATCATGAATGAAGAATGGAGAATGATGTATATTCCCCCATTTTTGAACATTTAGACACTTTTTTTTTTTTTTTTTGGATTTATTTTGACATTTCATTAAGAAAAATGAAGAACGAAATTGAGATTTGAATTTTTTTAATGATTAAACTGTAATTTTTTATTTGCAATTATGATTTATTTATATTTTGGTGTTTCGAGGAGATTTACCCAATATCGAACTCAAAAAAAATGAAAATTCAGTTTTCACATTTATAACATCAAATTCACCACTAAGTATCGAGTTTACCATTAAATTACTGTCGAATTCGATTGTTTTTTTCTTATGAAAATATTGTCAACTCGACAATAATTAAACATTGAAGTACATAATAAAAAGTGAACTTGACACTATGTTAAAAAGTGGTGAGTTCAACACTAAATAATTAAATGTTGAACTAGACAATAAAAAGTAGTGAACTCGATGTCGTAATGTGAACAAGAATTTTCATTTTTTCAATTTCGATACTTGATAAATCTCCTTGAAATACCCAAAATGCATAAATCATAGTTTCAAATAAAAAATTATGATGTAATCATCAAAACAATTTAGAATCTTAACTTCGTTCTTCATTTTTCTTGATGAAAATTTGAAATTAAAAAAAAAAATCAAAAAAATGTATCTAAATGTTCAAAATTAGCAAAATATCATTCTACATTCATCATTCGTGGTCAAAAGTCATTGGGAATGACCAACGATGGTCGAAAATGATCACAATCGATGTTGGAAAACTTAATTATGTAAAGAAGATGAGAAAATGATAATTTTGGTATTCCAAATACATTATACACTTGAGATGAGATCCAAGTACCGTTAAAAAAGAAAAGTTTATTAAATGGACTATTAAGAGACCGCCCAAAACAAAGTTACTATTTAGAAGGACAAAAAGTAATTTTTCTAAAAATATAGTACTCGTATAAAATCCTTTTATGAAATGAAACAAATTGCAATTGAACTGTCATCTCCAAACCATGTTTCCATCCAAATTTTTGCTTGAGAGTTGGTGTCTAAGATAGTTGGACCTTGGGATTTAGGAAAGCCATTTAATTATTTTGATCAATTTTAAATAAAACTTCTTACCTATAATGAGTGATTTAGATGACTTAACGGATGTTTTAGTGAATACTTGAGTTACACTTATGTTTTCACACTAATGATATGCCATGTTAACCTCGTTTGTTTTTGAATGACTAACAAAATATAATCCAAAGATTAATATTGAAGTGACTTTCAAGATTGAATCTCACATCGCCCGCACACCTTGATGTGAAAGTGTATAGGAACTACAAATGATTTTCATCGAGGTACAAGTGAAAAGCATCTATGATTCCTATAAACTTTTACGTCAGGAGATGTGAGATTCAACCTTGAGGCCACTCTACCACGACTCTAATCTAAATACTCTCATCTTCAACATCTAATAAAAAATTCTTTATTTTTTTTCACAAAATCAGGCATTATCAATCTCTTGGGTAAATTATTTTTAACCTCATACTAAATCCAACTCTTCGTAGAAAATCTTTGATCTTTCTACCTAAAAGTAATTACATCGTGTTTTATTTTTTCAAAGATCCGATAAACCTTAAGGTTGACAATGAGGTTAAATAGTTTACCCAACGTGTTGAAGATGACTGATTTTAGGAAATTGTCTAAAGCTGAAGATTGGGATATTTAAATAATTTTATTTAATAATCCGCTAGAGAAGACCAAGACCGAGGTCATGGATGCATGTCATCAATTTGAAAACGTAGGGCAATCAATTACTTATCCAAATGTGAAGGGCATGTCTAAATCACCCTTAACAAAATTAGTAGGGAAACCCTAGATCCAAGTACCACATGCCTATTCTTCCCTAAAGTATTTTTCAACTATTTTACAAAATCTTGTGCAAATCATTTATTTTTTATGTCAAGATTGCCCCTTTTTGGGATGATTGGGTACAAACTACTACAAGTCAATTATAATGTTCAATGCTGGACATAAAACTTCTAACATCAATAAAATATTATTTTTATTAAAAGACAAATTAAAAATACCATATATTATAAACCTAAAATTAATACTTGTAGACTACCTCTCTTTTTTTTTTTTTCATTTGTAGCGTCATGCTCCAAAACCCAAAAGAAAAAAAAAAATAAAAAAAATAAAAAGGTTATGTCTTACCTCATTTTACTTTTTAACTATTTAAAAATACTATTACTTAAATCAACATTTTATGTGATCTTTTATTTTTATTTTTATTTTATTTTATTTTTATAATTGAGAACATTTTTTTTTTTTGTGCTGAGTATTATAATTGAGAACCTTGAAGAAAAAGGAGGTAAACAATCCTAGTATAATTTTATATTTTAACATATAGAAAAAAAAAAAATTTTGATGTTTATTAGTGTATTTTATCTTCAATATCATTAGAAGCTATAATTATTTTTTATATTTTATTTATGTAAAAAATTGTATATCATCCATTTGAAATGAGGGGTAGGGTTGTCAATGGGTTGGTTCTGATTCCTAAGATAATTAGAACCATGACCATTTTAGTATTTTGGGCAAGGGCAGACCCAAGATTTTCCTATAGTGGGGACAAATTATGGTTAGTTGTATAGTGAAGATGAATTATTTTAAGGAGAAATTAAGAGGTTTTAAGTTAGAAGTTGAAGAAAATGATATTTAGGTCATGTCTAATTAATATTTGAGAAGTCCCGATCAAGAGGCAATGTCATCAACAAAAAATTGAAGAGGTGAGGGAGTGGGGACAAATGGGACATGTGATTAATTGAAAATATAGGGGTGTCTCAAAATTCTGTGAAGGCAAAAATTGGAGGGAGGTGAGGGTGTAAGGGCAAATAGGGGAGAGAGGTGAGGGAATGGGGACAAATGGGCATGTAATTAGTTGAAAACATAGGGGTGTCTCAAAGTTCTGTGGGGGCAATTGCCCCCACTAGCTCCTTATTAGCTCCGCCCTTGATTTTGGGCTATGATTTTTGTTGGTTTGGGTTCCAATTCTAAAATAAACAGAATCAGAATAACCAAGAAACACATGTATCCATTGATTCCGATTCCAACGAATCAAATGAGAAAAAATTATTTTAAATCACAAGCATTTTTTCTTTAAAAAAATTAACATATTATCTACATATCAATTTAGTTATAATTTATTCTACTAAAGATATAAATTAATGATTTTTCAATAATTAAAGTTTTCTTCTTTACAAGTAATAAATTTTAAGAAGAGATGATCCATATTAGGCTTCAGTTCATAGTTTATATGGAAAATTGAAGAGTTTTAAAGGATATGTATTAATTTTAAAATAAAATAAAAAACTCTTAAAAAGAGAATGCAATAAAAGTCCTCATTTTTCACTTAATAGTCCATTTAGTAAACTTTTCTTATCCTCATTTTCCTTTCCAGGCAATGCAATCAAACTTTTTTTTATCGGTTTGGTTTAATTTTAGACCTAATTCTAATCGATTTCAATTAAAAGGGAGTCGGAATCAAGGTTTTGGATTTTGATTCTGGTTCGATTCTGATTAAAGGAGTACATATTGACACTCATAATGAGGTTTTTTTAAATTAAAAAAAAAATTAATAATAATAATTTAGTGATTCTGAATATTTTGTATCCAGTATTATACTTTTATTTTTTATGATCATAAAATGAATGTAAGCTTTTCATCATTTTAAAATAAATACTAACTACGAAAAAGAACTCTAGTAAAAAAAGGGGTTTGGAAGGAATTGTTTCAACTTTAGAGGGATATCCGTAAATAGTTGTTCAATAAATTATATAAAAACCTAACTCGGTTTCGAAAAGTAGTGAGTAATGGTAACTAATTGACAACTTGGAAACTCATCAGGAAACATAGTCCGTTTCCACTTTCAACTCTAAGTCAACTAAATTGTTTCTACATCTGCTTTACGTGGCATATATGTAATTTTAATGAAATTCAACGGCAATTTTTACGGTGCTCTCAAATCTTAATTCAAAATCTCAAAGCTCGTGGAAAGAAGAAATTACAATATCACCACTATAATTTGGCATAATTATATGTTATTTCAATAATTACACTTACCCCCTTCGATCGACTTGGTCAACCAAACAGTAAAAAAAAAAAATTGATTTTTATTATTTATAAAGATCATAAAATGACTTTCCTTTTAAATGCTTGGATAAAGACAATTTTTTATTTTTAAATGAGAGGGTAAATTAGTAAAATAGCACCGTGTGTGATAAGGAAGATAAGTGTAATTATCAAAAGGCTAAGGGGTCACATTGGAATTATGAGAAACTACGTAGGGTCAAAGTGTAATTTACCCTCATGAAATCTTGGAGCGAATCAAATCAGCCACGTTTCCAAAATTAGATGGCCAACTTTTAAGTAAGTTAAAAAGCACGTGCACAGAAATATCCTCGACTCTCCACACGTGCGCAAACTCAGCCATTTATAATTATAGTTGGAGAGTGATTCTGATTCATCGAAGTCCTTGAATTCTCTGTTTTTTTTTCTCATTATTAGCATAGAAAGAGAAAAAAAAATCCAAGAGAGCTGCGAATCGAATCGAATCGAATAAAAAAAGATGATGGAGTGGAAGAGAGGGAAAATCATAGGTAAGGGAAGCTTCAATTCTGTATATTTAGCGACTCCAACAACAAGAGATTGGAATCAAAATCCTCCATTAATGGCTGTAAAATCTACATTAGCGTCTCAATCATCTTTGCTTCGAAAGGAGAAAGAGATACTCACACTCTTCAAAGATTGCCCTCAAATTCTTAATTGTTTTGGAGAAGATTACACAATCGAAAACGGTGAAATTTTTTATAATCTCCTTCTCGAATTCGCCTCAAGAGGTAATTTAGCCGAATTGATAAAAAATTCAGATGGTGTTGTGTCGGAATCCGATGTTCGATGTTACACGAAATCAATTCTTCAAGGTCTTCGAAGCATACATGACAAGAATTACGTTCATTGCGACATCAAATCGCAGAATATTTTGGTTTGTGGGCCCAAAGAAGTTAAAATTTCAGATTTCGGATTGGCGAAGAAAGTTGGGGAGAAGTATGGAATGAGAGGCACTCCTCTATACATGTCTCCAGAATCGGTTTCTTCTAACGAACAAGAAGCACCGTCGGATGTGTGGGCCCTTGGTTGCGTTGTATTGGAGATGATCACAGGAAAGCTGGTTTGGAAGTGTGGACCCGATACTGATGTTGGTGCTTTATTGTTTCGTATCGGTTTCGGGGAAGAATTGCCTGAGATTCCAGAAGATTTATGTGAAGAAGTGAAGGATTTCTTAAGTAAGTGTTTTATTAGGGATCCTAAAAAGAGATGGACGGCTGAGATGCTCTTAAATCATCATTTTGTTATTGATGATGATGATGATACTGTTACATTGCCTGAGAAGGAAAACCCATTTTCTATTTCTCCCACAAGTGCTTTTAATTTCCCTGAATGGAGTTCTCCAAGATCGTTGGATTTGAATTTAATCAAATCTCAACCATTGGATTCTTATACTTGTTTTGATGTAGAATTTGATCAATTAGATGGTCCATATTCGCCGATCCCTTCTTCGATTGATCGAATTAGGCAGTTGGAGACGAGGAAGAAACCTAATTGGTCTTCTGAAGATGGTTGGATCACTGTAAGGAAAGCAGAAACAGATGAGCTGAACAGAGGAGTTTAAAACCGATTTGGAAGTATGCAGATCCAACGATCATGATCGCTTCCCATTCTTTGACTTTTTTTTAACTTGTATATATTACAATTTAGAAACAGTGAAACACATTTACGCACATGTTGAATTTCTGGTTTTTTATTTTTTTATTTTTTTATTTTATGAATCGTGATAAAATGACTGATTAACTATCGTGATTTAGGTACTAAGACCACACGTGTACATACCAAACACCGACACCTCATTTGATTCTCTATACTAATATTCTTATGGAACTCTTTTGTTTTTTTCCTTACTTTCTATTTTGATATGACTAGCACGCCAAACATATGAGAAAATCAATAATTTTGTTTTTAAAATTTCTTTTAAAATTCTTAAAATTTTGTCTCTGCGTGTGGTATTGGATAATGTTTTTGGGAGGCAACAAGTTGAGGTCAGTGACCTCTTAATGAAGATTTGAAATTTTATTAAGTTAATATTTTGTAGGTGACTTACTCTCTTTATATCATAAAGAGAGACACACTTTTCTTCCTTAAGATTTCAAATCTTATTAAAATTCATTGAGCTCAAATGAATTACTAAGTTGGCAATCCAACATCACAGCCGCCTAGATTTCATGAATGAATTCATATTCAAATAAATAAATTTTAAAAATAGTGATTTTTTTTTTTTATAAATTTAATCCAAGATTTTACAAGTGGATGTGTATCAAACTCCAACCAAACCTCAATTTTAAAACTAGAATTCAATAGTAAAAAATATTATTTATTTATTTGTTTTTCTTCAAAATTTTTAGAATTTTGTCTTCCGCATTCCCATGGCATTGGATTATGTTTTTTTTTTTTATGCCACGAGATTAGCTAATTGACTGACTAACACCCGCTTCTATTATGGTGTGAAGAGTTTCAAAGTTATGGTGTGTTTTATTTGGATGCCACGAGATTAAATGGTTTGTTTTGATTAAAATAACTGATTTTTCATCTTTTTACGCATCTCACTCATTCTTATTTTCCAATTGCACTCTTTAGAGAGAAATTGAACCCATTTTTATCTCCTCAAAATGATTTCTACAAAGTGTGTGAGAAATAAGGAAATGATGATGTTTTTTGGAGAGCTCAATTCATCTAGGATTTTTGAAATATAAGATTCCCAATTATTATTTAGTTTGAAAAAAGAAAAAAAAACAAAATTTGAAATCTTTGATGGTTTTTAATAGGAATTTTGAATTTAATCTCATTCAACCTATCTTCTTCTCTTCCTCTACCCAGTCATCTCTCTCTCTCTCTCTCCTTATTTCTTATTGGCTCCCTTTCTCTTTTATTTGGGATTTTCCTAATAAACATTTTCAAAGAAACCTTAAAAGATGTTTTTATTGCCAATTTAATGTTATTTTGTGTGCAATGTACAATTTCATTAATAAATATGTTATAAGTAAACGTTAGTGTGCAAATAAAAATTCTCTTTTTTATTGAGGGAATTAATTCTTCTTCAAAGAAAAATTATGCCAAGCCCACATAGACATCAAAGGAGGCACAAATTTGTTATTTTATTAAAGTAAGATTTTGACCATCTCTCCCTAAAAATATCCTATGATATACAATCAATTGGGCACCTTTGATAAACTTATATGGGCTAAGTCAAATGAAAACAAAAGCTATATTTTTGGGAAAACCCAATTGATCTGCCCAATTCAACTGGCTTGACTGATGATCTAAGCAACTTGGCTGGGTTTGTGAACGGTCCCGTCCAATTTTTTGGGAGATTTTTAAATTAATTCATGTTTTGGTGAATGTTTGAGACACCTCTTGTGTTTTGAAGCTGTTAAGGTCGTCTCTTAAAAACTAATAGAAAATTATTTAAATGTCCTTATCTTCAAAGTTATTGCAAAATGAGTTAAACAAGTTTTACAAATTTACAAGGATTCAAGTTGTTAGATCACATGAATTGTTCGAATGGGAAAAAAAAAAAATTACACAACATTTCAAAGATCATGGCCTAGATCAAATTTAAAAATAAAATAAAATAAGAGATATTCTTTCGAGTGAATTACCATTTCATGAGTTGAGTTAGAAGAATTTACCATTCCAGTTCATTGATCATTTTGATTACATAAACATGAATGATAACAAATTCGAAGGTTTTAAAGTGACAATTTCCACTCGAAAAATAGTCACTTCAAAACTCTGAATTTGCTATCATTCACGTTTTAATAATTAAAATGAATAATGTGTCAGAATCATAAATTCATCAAAAGTTTATCACTTTTTTGTAAATATCCCTATTCTTTTTTACTTGATCTATTACTTTGAAAAGCGAAAGTCAAATTTAAAATTCAAATCAAATAGTAAAAAATTATATATATTTTTAGGTTGAATATATCTGATTTGAAAAGAAAGTAAAATAATAGAATAAAAATACCCACTTAATATTTTAATTTTGGATCCAATCGATTTGACTCACTAGTGAGACAAGTTTGTATTGGCTCTATCAGTTATTCGGATCGATGAGCGGTGCTAAAAAGATTGAGATCTGTAGGCCAAATCCTAAACGTGAATTTTTGCAGTGTAAAGCGAACTATCCTTTTTGAGGTCAGGGCTACCGACAGAGACGGGTACTAAAATTTACCAAAAATATTAAAACAACCCATGCCCACCTACCCGTCCCTGGAATGTGATACACGTGCCAGTTAAAAGATTTGTTTTAAGAATAAGTTGATCTTTAGCCGTAGATCTGTATTCCTTTCTTAGATCAATTCTCACTGACCGTTTGATGATTTTTCAAAGGTTAGCTAATGCTCTGACTATTAAAGGGAACACACACTCGTTGGTAGGCCTTGACCTTTTAATATTTGTGGACTAAATCAGATAGGTCTATTGTCCTAATATAATGAAATAAATTATTATAAGGTGGGAAATTTTTCTATCATAAAATATTGAAGGAATTTCTTTTTTTCTTTTTTAAAATAAAAACATTTAAATGGTTTTTAACATAAAATATTCCCGTGCTTCCTCACGTGTTCCACGATCATTCATCATTTCTCCAATTGAAAAATAAATAAGGTAACCTAAATCGTGACATGAATTTTCTTTTAATCACACAAAAAACAATATAATGATTAGTGTGGCGACAATCAGTAATTTTTTTTTTTTTTTAAATGAATGCATTCCATTGTTAATTATTATTATTAGTATTGTTTTTTTCTTTTACTTCGATAAAATTTCTCTGACCTTAGACTCATATTTAGTTAGGATTTAGAATGACCCCTCCCAAGGAATTTACGACGATGGGTATTTTACTCACGGTGCATATTGATGCTTTGGTGCAAAATTATTTTAAATGTGAGAGCGATAACAAATTTTACCTTACTTGGATTGGTTTCTTAGGAATTTATATTTGAAAGGAATTAGGAATCGTAATCAGAAAGTAATGCTAGTATATGGAAGTACTCTTGATTTGGGAGTTTATATTAAATCCTTTAGGGGGGATTTGGTTCAATTCAAATGGGAAATCAAAAATGTAATGAAGAGGGAACATAAAATCATTGATTAAAATCTCGTTTTGATTTTTTTTTTTTTTTTAAAAGTAGAACGATACTTAAACATTCCCAAAACATTACGAAACATTTAATACTTCCAATACATTTATTTGTAAATTTTAAAAGGTGTCTTTCACCATAGATTGTGATCGAAGGGCATGTAATCAATTTGAAAACATTGGGGGGTTTTTGGTTCGGATTGTAGAACTTAATTCTTGATTCTGATTATGGATTTTCAAAATAAGATTATAGAAATTGATTTTCCTAATTCAAAATCTCATTTGACTAATAATGTTTTTGAAAATTAATCTTGTGGGAAAATATTGTCTAATTATATTTTTTGAGATTGAAAATGAGAGTAAAACTACATGTCCAAAGATTGAAAATAATGGATTTTTGAGAGAAAAAATCTAAGATTTTTTGAAAGAGTTTAAAAGGAGGACATTTAGATCATTTTCAATTAGTTTTCAAGCTATTATTATTATTACCACTACTATATATATATATTTTTTAACTATTGTTGTTGCTGTTAACTATAACTATAAATAATTATATATATAAAAGTATTATTATTAATAATAGTTATTATTATTATTATGATTGTTGCTTTTGATAATATCCCTACCACTATTGTTATTAATTATAATTTAAATATAATTAATTATTTTGATATTGATATTATTATTATTATTATTATTATAATATTATTATTAGTTATTATTATACTATTATAATTGTTGTTGATTTTGTTAGTATTATCATTATTATTATTAGTATTATTGCAAGATGTATTTGAAGATCGTAACAGTAGATAGTTTGTGAGAAGCAGCCTTAGAACTGTTTCTGATTCTCTATGATTTTGATTCCTAATTATAAAAAAATCAGTTCGATAATCCAAACAAAATAATACATCGGATTCTAGAATCCGATTATTAGTTAGAATTAGATTCTAGAATCTGAACCAAACACCCTGGTGTCTTAAATATTTATTAAAATGGGTTTTTTTTCTTTTAAATTTAAATAACCAAGTCTTCCAAGGAAGAATTTTGTTCAAAACAGATGGTTTCTTCAAAAAATTAAGGGAAATTAAAATAAAATGAAAGAAGAATAAAAATAAGCTTTTGTCGCCACAGTAGACCTCAATACGAATTGACGTAAATTTGGAAATCTCATGGTAACTCTTTCGCTCACTCCAGGTTTGTAGATTGTAGGATCTTGTGATTATTGGCCATCTTTAAAGAATGAGTGGAGAAGAATAAATTTTAAAAATTAGGTTTATTAATTATTTTAAATTGAATTCAAAATGTTTCGGTGTATTTGAAAAGTGAGAGTTCACGGTGTGTGGTAGATTAGAATTTAATTGATTACATATATTTTCTCTAATTAATTCATGGACAAATTTTTTTATCTGGTTTTTATTGGTGATCTATCATATAGCGATGAGTAGCTAAAAGTCGTCGCTGTAACCGGTTGTGTTAAAAAAAATTCTAGTAAATTAAAGTTTCAAAAAATTAAAAACCTATTGCGATGGTCACTTTGTATGGGTGTCGTTGATTCATTATTTAGTGAAAGGAAATTTAAAAACCATCACTATAACCCTTTTTAAAAAAAAAATCCTATCCTCAAAAAATAATAACATATTGCGACGGACCCTTGGTGTGGCCATCGGTGATTCATAATTTAGGATGAGAAAGGAAGTGGCCATCATTATATATAGTCATTAATAAATATACTTTTTCCAACTAAAAAGCTCCGGAAAATTGGCAATTTATTGCGATGGCCATATTGTTGACCGTTACTAAATAACTCTATTGTGATGCTTGAAATGTAGCCGTTGCTAAATCACGTCATTGTAAATTGATTTTCTTGTAGTGAAAAATAAATGAAGTTCTACATAATTCTCTTTCGGGGAAGGGGAGGGGGCAAATTCCCTAGGCTTTGGTCAATTTATCTTAAACTTGGGAGAAAATGCTTTGAAATGCGAGAATGGCGAGGGGTTTGTTGGTTATCAGTCATATAATAAGTCTTAACAAAATAAGGGTATCGAGGTAATTATTCTCTTGTGGGAATCAAAGATGACCATAGTTAAAGTTGAGGGAATTGGCATACTTACCTTAAAACCATGGTGTACAGTGTTGAGAAAGGATAAGACAAGGTCAAATAGGTAAAAAGGTTTGTGAACTCAAAGATAAGATGAGTTAGTTGGGTAGGAGGTAGAAAAGACAAGGGTCAAAGTTGAGAGACTTGACAAAAATACCTTAGACCCAAGGGTACAGTGCTAGGAAAGGTTAAATTAGGGTCAAAGTGCTTAAAGGGCTTGTACTCCCAAGAAAAAGAAGGCTTAGTGGACTGAAAAGTGAAGTAGTCCGCCCAAAGGCAGTACTATCGATAGGTGACGTGGAGAGAGGAGAAAAATTCTGCTATCTCTAGGTGTCGATACCTAAGGTACCGACATGACGAGTTAATGGGTTTGTTTGCAAGGCTTGTGGGCCATGGTTGTTCCCTTCCTGGTGGGCCTTTGAACCTTTAGTGTAACACTCTCAGCCCAAGCCCTACTTCTGTAATCTTTATTGAGCTCTCGAGCTCCATTTAGGCAAAGTGGGTTGTCTACAGGGGTAACCCCCCCCCTTCAATATTTTGGGTTAAGTGGATACCTATTTGTTTTGATGATTTGTTGAGGTGCCCTTTGTAATTTAGATAAATCGTTGACCTAGTTGTCTCCACCCTCCCTCATCCTTCAATTTTTTGCCCACCCCGCAATTTTTAAGTAGTTTATACACTCCTCTCTAAATATTAGTTAATATTTTAGATACCCCTCATATGTTTTCAATTTGGTGATGTGGCCCTCCTTAATTTTTTTGGGTGATTTGGAACCCCTCTATCAAATTGGGGAATATTTGAGAAAGATTTTGACACCCAGATTCTTTAGATTTGTAAATTATAGTACATTAATCTTAAGATTAAAAATAAGGTAAAAACTCTTACCCAAGAGGTTGAAAAAGTAATCAAAGGGACTTCAGTTTCAAGTTGAAAGCGAGGGTAATGAAGTCATTTTACATTATTATATTGGGGAAGACCAAGGTCAAGGGAGCATTAGGTATTTTGTTGAATATTTGAGATACTCTAAATTTTTAAATGAATTACATTACCTCTTGACTCATACAAAAAATGAGAAATGATAACCTCTAACAAAAATTCCTTGAATTTTCTCCTCTAAACCAATTAACTTGTTCTTCATCCTTGTCATTAAGAATAATGATTTTCTAATTGACCTCTGGAAAACACCCCCCCACTAACTCTCCTGACGCGACATGTTTTAAGAACCATAGATTTATTTGCATGATGCAGTTGTGTATCCCAAGGACATAAATCTATGATTCTTAAACATGCCACGTCATGAGAATTAGGGGGATGTCTTTCATAGGTAAGTGAGAAAATCAGGACTCCCATACTCTTACCCACCTTACCATTAACACGTGTCAAGACATTACATACTCAGAAGTAAACGCTTGAATCCTTGTGAGATCGTTCCTTGCCGTTCAAGGCCATCATGGTGCTTGGGTTCTAGTTACACCTAATTCTTGATTGGAAACCACATTTCTTGTGTTTGGTTTTACTCCAATGGACTAAGATTATCCAACTTTGATTTTTTTCCAATTGGCCAACTTTTATTTGTGTGTGTGTGTTGTGTGTGTTGGTTTGGGGGGTTGGGGATGGCTTTATAATAAAGCCCATGCGAAAGCCTAAAATTTTTATACTTACTAATGCATTTATATAATTTTGGGAGTCAAACTCAAAATCAATGAGGAATGAGTAGAGAAGCCCAGAAACTTATAAAGAGAGAGAGACAAGACAAGTTGTGTCTGATGTGGGACTAAACTTAACAGGATAAAGGAGGATTATGTAAAGTTGACGGCAGCCAGATGTAAAGAACTTTTCCAGCTCCTAACAAAATATTGTTTTCTACACCGGATTGGTTGTGTCGCCAATTCAATAAGTTGTATTAGAAAAGCCAAGGAAGAATAAAGACACTCCGCTTAAGACATTAACATCCAAACAATAATATAAATTTATATTAGTCATTACAACTCATTTCAATCGATTTCTTTAACCCCATAAGTTAGCTTTGAAGACCATATAAATATGTATGTTGTCGAATACAAACCTATGCAACCAATATTGTTCCATTAATTTCCCTAACCATGGACCACATCATCACCACTTTCAATCTTCTCTTCTCTCTCTTCCTTCTCTTTCAAATTGCCACATCATCTACCACCATGGACCAACGTGGGACCTACATCATCCACATGGACAAATCAGCTATGCCAGCCCCTTTCTCGACCCACCATAGTTGGTACACTTCAATGCTCTCCTCTCTATCGGCACCAGATGTCAGTCCCCCAACCCATCTCTACACCTACAACCATGTCATGAATGGGTTCAGCGCCGTGCTGTCCCAATCACAACTAAATCAGCTAGAAAAAATGCAAGGTCATGTTGCCACATACCCTGAAACATTCGGTCAACTTCACACCACCCATACTCGAAACTTTCTAGGCTTAAAGAAACATGTTGGATTATGGCCCGCAGGAGGATTTGGTGATGATATGATCATAGGTATTATTGACACGGGAATTTGGCCCGAAAGTGAGAGTTTCAATGATCGTGGCATGCCACCAGTACCTGATCGATGGCGTGGTGCATGTGAGACAGGAACGGAGTTCAATTCTTCACATTGTAATAGAAAACTCATCGGTGCTCGGTCTTTTAGCAAAGGTTTGAAACAACGGGGCCTAACAATATCAAACACTGATGATTATGATTCTCCGAGGGACTTCTTTGGGCATGGAACCCATACTTCCTCGACCGCTGCTGGATCTCGGGTTTCCAATGCTGACTACTTTGGCTATGCTAAGGGTACAGCAATTGGAGTCGCTCCGCTTGCTAGGCTTGCGATGTACAAAGTTCTGTTCTCTAATGATACATTTTCCTCTGCAGCGAGTGACACATTGGCTGGTATGGACCAAGCCATAGAAGACAGGGTCGATCTAATGTCATTGTCTTTGGGTTTCCCAGAATCACCATTTTACAACAACCCAATTGCGTTGGGAGCATTCGCAGCCATGGAGAAAGGCATTTTTGTCTCTTGTTCTGCCGGGAACAGCGGCCCTCATGCCTACACTATCCTTAATGGTGCTCCTTGGATCACAACAGTGGGTGCGGGGACTATTGATAGAGACTATATTGCTTATGTGACACTTGGTGAAGGTGAAGCAACAATCAAAGGAAAATCTGCTTATCCTGAGGACTTGTTAGTATCAGGTGTTCCCTTGTATTATGGACATGGCAATACAAGCAAGGAGAGTTGCGGATTATACTCTCTAGACCCAAAAGATGTGTTCGATAAGATAGTTTTCTGCAAATTCAACGACGAATGGAATATGTATCAACAATTGTTTGAAGTGAATAGAACAGGTGCTGCAGGAGCAATCTTTGCTACCGATATGGGGAAGTACTTGCGGCCCAGTAAATTCTTCATGCCATTCGTGGCTATAAGCCCGAATGATGGAAAGGTCGTGGAGGAGTACTTAAGCAAGGTGGCCCAACCGCCTACTGTGGACATCAAGTTTCAAATTACAGTGTTGGGTACTAAACCAGCTCCTCAGGTGGCCTACTTTTCTTCGCGTGGGCCTGATCGTAGATCGCCATGGATCTTGAAACCAGATATATTAGCCCCTGGTGTTGATATCTTGGCAGCTTGGGTGCCTAATAGGGGACATGCACCCATCAGAAATGATTACTTGCTTAATGATTTTGCTATTGTGTCCGGTACATCCATGGCCTCACCCCATATTGTTGGTGTCGCATCATTGTTGAAATCAGCCCACCGTGATTGGAGTGCTGCTGCCATCCGATCTGCTATGATGACCACAGCAGATGTGCTCGATAATTCAAATGGTGGGATCATCGATATGACCACCGGAATATCGGGGACCCCTCTTGATTTCGGGGCAGGCCATATAAACCCTAACAAGGCCTTAGATCCTGGACTTGTTTATGATATAGAGGTTGAAGATTACATCAATTTCTTATGTGGGCTAAACTACACAAGCGATCAAATTCGTGTTATTACCAAGACATGGAATTACCCCTGTGAGAAGGGTAGTCTCGACCTTAATTATCCATCATTCATTGTCATCCTTAACAATACGAACACGACAAGCTACATGTTTAAGAGGGTGTTGACGAATGTTGATGATTCTCGATCAGTTTATCGTGCAGTGGTGTGGGCTCCAACAGGTATGAAAATAACGGTGGAGCCCAAGACAATATCCTTCAGTGGTCAATACAGCAAAGCAGAGTTTACAGTAGGAGTTGAGATTGATTTGGGAGGTTTTAGAGCAGAGAGTGATTACATAGGGAATTATGGGTACCTTAGCTGGTATGAGGTTAATGGGAAGCATGTTGTTAGAAGTCCCATTGTTTCTGCCTTTGCCCCTTAAGCCACAGTTTTTGTGTTTTAGGACTTCAGGCGACTGGTGATTGTAATAAATTATTGTTGTTGGTGGTGTTATTGTTAGTTCCTAATAAGGTGTGATATTTAAATATTGTTGGTTGTGTAAATGTCTTGTATTCTGTTGCACTACGCATAGAGAAGGGGGGGGGGGGGGGGAGTTTTGCGGAGTTTTACTTGTTTTGTAACTCTTCGTATTATAAATTAAGATCCGTATGATTGTTCTTGTTTTGTTCTATGGATGTAGGCACACTATCGAATCACATAAATCCTTGTATTTTGGGCATTTCAGTTATCTTTGTTATTTCGTATTTTTCACAGGTAGATGGTTAAGATACTAATGTCTTTGTTTGTGTTTGGATACAAGGGTTTGTTAACTTAAGGTCACCCTTATTTTCTTCATGTTTTTTTCTCACGTTTAACCAATACAATTTATCTTTCATAGAACATGTGGTAGCCTTATCTTCGTTTAACAGTTTAACAATCTGATTTGTTGATCTTGTGTCCCATGCATTCCATAAGAAAGCCAAGGGGTACTAATTTCAAACGTTAATATGATTTCATGATCAAGTTTTAAAATCTTAAGACTAACAAATCTTGGAACATGAGACAATCGAATCAATAGGAAAAAAATGGCAAATTTAAATCACACACCTTGTGTCATTGCTTAATAAAATCATTGGTCCTTTTACCTTTCTAATCGTCGATGAATGATATACTCCAATCACAATCGATCTAAGCTTTTGTCAATAGTTTGGTACTCTTATTTACTTCTCTCTTCTCCCTCAAATGAGAGGAACAAAATTTATATCCAAAAGATATTTATTAGTACATCAAACAAAAATGCAAATAGGAAAGTATTTTTAGGAACAATATCATCAGAGCCATATAATAGAAAATTTAAGTTTTGAACTTCTGCAATGTTCATAACCACTTTAGCTTCACAATAATATATTTTGCGTCCCTCTAAATGAGTCTGAATCCTATACTATTGGAGCCATGATTTTAAATTCATCTGAGATCGATCTTAGTATCATTCAAATGGATACATATAGTTATGGTGAATCATCTCACACGTCGTCTCGCTTGACAACGATGATTCAGATGATATTTTAATTCAATATAAATCAGCTGGATCAAAAAGGATTTTGTATTTTATATATAATGTAGAATAAGACTTTGAGAAAAGAAGAGACTTCTAGCATTTTATAATTTAAATAATTTTACCTAAATAAAAGTATGATCTTGTGACTAAGCATCTTTCAATCTACCTTCTATTATTTAAAAATAAAAAATAAAAAATCATAATGTGGTTAGGGCCTCCATTCAAAAAGGGGGAGGTGTTGAGTTCAAACCCCCTCATTTGCCACTCATAGGGATTGACTATGAATAGGGCTATAAATGGATTGACCAGGTTTCAATTAGATTGGTATGTAACAAGTTGTCACCCACCAAATAATATAAAATATATAAAATATAAACATGCATTTTTAAAAATTTTAAAACACATTATCATACCATGCATTCCTATGGGATTGGAAGATATGGTTGATCTAGAACCAATCCAATAAAATATCACATGACTTTCTTATGGGATTAGGTCATTATCAAAACCCAAATCCTTGATTTGGATCCATGATTATAAGATCGGAATGATTCATATTTCAGGTCTGACCCGATCCATTTCACCTTAATTGGCACAATTAACGGGAAACATGGTTTTAACATAAATGAAGGGGTTGGTTGTGCATCATATCCCAGTTTATTTTTGTTTAATTAAAGCACTCTTTCGGTAATATACATAGGGTTGTGCTGGAGTAACATTGAAATGTAGATTGTGGGGGGACAGTACGATCTCGATGAAAAGCATCTATGGTTCTGACACACATCTACGTCACAAATGTCCCCCATGACATGCATTTCAGTGTTACTCCAGCATTATTCTATTCCATAATCTTACTTTTTTTCAAAATGGGGTTTTTTTCCGTCGTTACGAGTTGGAATACATCCCCTCAGAGCGGATCCTCTGTAGTACATAGTTGAGAGACCATGTTAAAAAAGCAAAAACGACCACATCAGTTATAAAATGATCATAACTAGGGATCAGATTTTATTAAAAAAAAAATTGTTAAATTTTTTCTTCAAAGTCTTATATACGGCTTTGAAAATGAACTGGCAAGTGGTGCTGTCTCAACCGTCTAATTGCATTACAGGGAACTGCTCGAAAAAAAGTACTACAAAAATCTGATCTTGCATTCCCTTAGTAAATCACTTTCCCGAAAATTTGTAAATCACTTTTGATGGACTTAGAAATTTTAATTTTGACTGATTTTTGGTGAGGATGATCTCCTCATCATAGGGATTATCCTCACAAAAAATCAGCTCAATCCAAAACTTTTAAGTCACTTAGGACAAACGTGTTCGCTCCCTAACTTTGGCTCCCGAACGCCACCCATACATAGGGGATAAAAACTCATTGAAATTCTGGATGTGAATATATTAGTCAAATGGATTTATGACATAGAACCAAAATATATGGAAAGGCAATCACCTCAAATCAACCTAATATACTTAAAGGTTGGAATCCATGGACCAATATGGAAAACAACTCAACTGTTCCCAATATGATGGTTGGGATTGCATGTTTTTTTATTTTATATGATCAACTGTTCCCATCCCTATCTAATTGATGTTAAACCTAAATGTGAAGAAATATCATAGATGCACTATGGCGATGATACAGTGTATATATATATGTGTGTGTGTGTGTGCAAGACAGAGAAACAAAATTCGTTTGTGTAGTAGTGTTTTATATTTTAATTATAGAGAACTTTCTCATATAATTATTAGATCATCGCAAATATCGAAAGTGTTCCAAGTGTTGACAGATATTTCACATATACAAAAGATTTGTCAACACTTAAAATAACAATTTGCCAGTACCATATGATAGTTCTGTTAACACTTATAATCTTATAGGTATTTACAATAACATCAATCAATACTTATTTGAAAATATGTATCTTTCTTTTAAGCCTACGCTACCAATCTCAAGATAAGGAGCGTGATGACAGGTTGACAGCAGCCAGGTGTAAAAATTTTGCCCATTTCCTAGCAAAATATTGTTTTCTACGACGGATTAATTAAACTTTGTTTGGTTTTTTCGCCAAATCATTTAATTTGTATTAGACAAACCATGCAACAACAAAGAAACTTAGCTTAAGCCATAGATATTAAAACAATAATTATAAACTTAGTTTAGTCTATACAGGTCATTTCAATCGGTTTCTTTAACCCCATTAGATTGGACGACTTCTTATAAATAGGTATGTTGTTGAACTGATCATAACACATGCAACCAATGTTCCATATGTCCCTAACCATGGACCACATCATCACTTTCAACCTTCTCTTCTCTCTCTTCCTTTTCTCTCACATTGCCACATCATCTTCCACCATGGATCCACGTGGAACATACATCATCCACATGGACAAATCAGCCATGCCGGCCCCCTTCTCGACGCACCATAACTGGTACACGTCAACACTCTCCTCGCTATCAGCACCCGATGTCATTGCCCCAACCCATCTCTATACTTATAATCATGTCATAGATGGGTTCAGTGCCGTGTTGTCCCAATCACAGCTCGCTCAACTGGAGCAAATGCCAGGCCATGTCGCCACATATCCAGAGACATTTGGCCAACTCCACACCACCCACACCCCAAATTTTCTAGGCCTTAAAAAACATGTTGGATTATGGCCTAAGGGAGGATTTGGGGATGATATGATCATTGGTATTATTGACACTGGAATCTGGCCCGAAAGTGAGAGTTTCAATGATCGTGGCATGCCACCAGTACCCCAACGATGGCGCGGCACATGTGAGACAGGAACAGAGTTCAATTCTTCATATTGTAATCGGAAACTGATTGGTGCTCGGTCTTTTAGTAAAGGCATGAAGCAACGTGGCCTAAACATATCGACCACCGATGATTATGATTCTCCTAGGGACTTCTATGGACATGGCACCCACACATCCTCAACTGCTGCGGGATCTCGTGTCCCAAATGCCGACTACTTTGGGTATGCAAAGGGTACGGCAGTTGGAGTTGCCCCACTTGCCCGGCTCGCCATGTACAAAGTTTTGTTCTTGAATGATACTTATGACTCTGCCGCGAGCGACACATTGGCTGGCATGGACCAAGCCATAGAAGATGGGGTCGATCTAATGTCATTGTCATTGGGTTTCTTTGAAACACCATTTTACAACAACCCAATTGCATTGGGCGCATTTGCAGCCATGAAGAAAGGCATCTTTGTCTCTTGTTCTGCCGGGAACAGCGGCCCTCATGCCTACACTATCCTTAATGGTGCTCCTTGGATCACAACAGTGGGTGCAGGGACTATCGATAGAGACTATATTGCTCATGTGACGCTTGGTGAAGGTGATGTAACAATCAAAGGAAGATCAATTTATCCTGAGGACTTGTTTGTATCAGGTGTTCCCTTATATTATGGACTTGGCAATATAAGCAAGGAGAATTGTGGAGCTCTCGATCCAAAAGATGTCTTCGATAAGATAGTTTTCTGCAAATTCAATGATGAATCGAATATTTATGCACAAATATATGAAGTAAATAGAACAGGTGCTGCAGGAGCAATCTTTGCTACTGATTCAGCTCAATTCATGCACCCCGATGATTTCTTTATGCCGTTCGTGGCTATAAGCCTAAACGATGGAAAGGTGGTTGAGGAATATCTAAGCAAGGCGACCCAACCGCCTACTGTGGACATCAAGTTTAGGATTACAGTATTGGGAACTAAACCAGCTCCTCAGGTGGCCTACTTCTCATCGCGTGGGCCTGACCGTAGATCCCCATGGATCTTAAAACCCGATATATTAGCCCCCGGTGTTGATATATTGGCAGCTTGGGTGCCTAATAGGGGATTTGCACCAATTGGGAACGATTACTTGCTTACAGATTACGCTCTAGCGTCTGGTACATCCATGGCCTCACCCCACGCAGTTGGTGTGGCAGCATTGCTGAAATCAGCTCATCGTGATTGGAGCGCTGCTGCCATCCGATCTGCAATGATGACTACAGCAGATATTCTCGATAATACAAACAGTGGGATCATTGATATGACTACCGGAACATCGGGGACCCCACTTGATTTCGGGGCAGGTCATATAAACCCAAACAAAGCCTTAGACCCTGGTCTTGTTTATGATATTGAGGCTAAAGACTACATCAATTTCTTATGTGGGCTAAACTACACAAACGATCAAATTCGGATTATTACTAGGACTTGGAATTACGGTTGTGAACAGAGTAATCTCGACCTTAATTATCCATCATTCATTGTCATTCTAAACAATACCAACACGACAAGCTACACGTTTAAGAGGGTGTTGACAAACGTTGATGATTCTCGATCGCTTTATCGTGCGGTGGTGTGGGCTCCAACGGGTATGAAAATTACTGTGGAGCCTGACACAATATCCTTCAGAGGTCAGTATAGCAAAGCTGAGTTCACAGTAGGAGTTGAGATTGATTTGGGAGGTTTTAGGGCAGAGAGTGACTACTTTGGGAATTATGGGTATCTGAGCTGGTATGAGATTAATGGGAAGCATGTTGTAAGAAGTCCCATTGTTTCTGCATTTGCCCCTTAAGCCATAGATTATGTTTCTTTAGCTGTTCGGGTCGATCTTAGACCTTGAAACATTTTGGATTTTGTACCTCATTTGTTTGGTGTTTGGATTCAAATATTCCAAATCAAGAATAATATGCTTACAGCTATATATATAATCCAAAATTAAGGTTCTTCCGTCATTTTCACAATGAGGTATATATCGTACTCGCATATCTATTTGAAATTTGAGTACAAGTCGGATATAGATATCCTTTAAAAAATTGGATAAATAATCGTATATGAATATCCTTAGCAAAAGTGGGTAATAAGTCGGATTAGGAATCCAGATATAGAGTTAGATAAGGATATGGATATATGCTTTATCCAACCCATTGCCAGCCCTAGATAACCATGTATATGCTAAAAGAGTAAAATCCAATACACTCAACTGTTTAACTCGTGATCTCCCGCCTTTTCCCCTTTTTTATGGACAGGTGACAGTTTTTAATTGATTTAATCACTTAGAAACCTCTTTGTTAACATTAAATCTTTATTCGAACATGACATTAATACGAGCAAGTTAAATGATGCTAGTTTCAAACATTAATGTGATTTCATCATATTTTAAATTGCAAACTGTGAGGTATTTTAACATACGATAATCGTATCAATAGAAACATATAACAACTTAAATCACATAGCTTCCATCATCGTTTAAATCCTTGATTTTGTTACTTTTTAAATCATCCACAAACATGTACTCCAATTAATATGGATCCAAGTTATGGCCCCAAGAGTTTTTATTCCAATTAATTTTTTTCAACCCATTATGAATTATAAGGAGTCTTTTATTTATCATATTATATTGTGCTAAGATTTTCATTGTATTGGAATTCAGATTATCCATACTATCTATAGGTCATAGAATGGAAATATCTAACTAGAAAGCCTTTTGGATGAAGTGTTAGGTTTAAAAAACTGGTGAAATGCTTTTTAACATTTCCAAAGATTAGTGGTATAAAACAATTCTATTAATGTATGGTTTGTCACAGCAACAAAGAACAATTGACACAATTATTTTTTGGGGGAGTATGACATGGATGCCAAGTCTGCTAAGCTATGAAGTGCAAGGGTCACTTGCGTAATGCTTTTCTTAAGGGTGCTTAAGTCATTTGAACTATATATACTTATTTTAAAACCCGAATTAATAGAATTAGTGTGGCTCAATTTTCTTAGTTATAAAAGGAAGAGAGTTACTATTGCCACACCAACTGTGTGCAATTCTTTGGTGATTTTCATAGGAGTTGGTGTGGCATTAGTAAAAGGAATTGCAATCTCATTTTTTTCCATAGTTATAAAAGGAATCTTTTTGTATGAGCCAGGTAAATTTTGTATTGTTGCTTGTGTTTTTCTATTTATTTCTTTGGTGATTGTTATCATGGTTTCCAATGGCGAGAATCATGGTTTTAAGGTAAATGAAGTAGCAGTATACTAAAACTTGCACTGAAAATTGAAAATTATCAAAACGGCACATTTTTTCATTTTGAGGAAATAATTTTCCTTTAACGCTTATAATACAAGCACTCAACTCCATGTCTACTCTTCACTCCACATGTCACAAACTTTTTTGGATTAACTGATCGGTTGTAAAACTTGCTGTGTAAAATAGAGATTAAAGAGATAGACTTTGGGTAAGTCAAATTCGTTCCACAGGGACAGTTGGGATTCAAATGCTCATTCGATTAAAAACCAAAATAGAGTTTTAAAACAGATTCTTTAAAAACAAAACAAATTTGTTGCATAAATAAAATGAAAATTAACTTGCAATTGGAATTAAAACAGAAATTATAGAGGTTGAAGATAAAAGAAAGGGAGATTAGAGAGTTCAATGTAGCCTTCACAAACCATCCATAATGTAGATTAATTCTGAATCTAACTCAATCCATGTAGCAAGTCATTGCTCATAGATCGGAAAGTGGAGCCGTTTAATCATTGAACGTAACCAAAGATCATTAATGAAAATACTGATTTAATTAAGATTGTTTAATCTATATTTCAATTCTTCACAGAGTATAGCCATTCTTGAACTTATCTAAGTAATGGCTATCAAAGCTTGAATCATAAACATAAGCTAAGGGATCTAATCAAAGGAGAATTTACAGAATGATTAACAAGACAAGCAAGAATAATGAATTTAAAACTACATTAAATGGATGGACTTGTTCTAGTGTTATTGAACTCTCTAAGGAATTTCTAGCCAATCATTGCAAGGATTATAGTTGTAGAAAATAATAAAAGAAAAGAGAAGATGGGTGAAGAAGATGAAGATGCAACTTAGTTCCTTCTTAAATGGATCTCTAAAAGAGTTACAATAAGAAAGAAAGGATGAAATCACTCTTGTTGTTCTCACTACAATCAAAAGCTCTCTCAAAGAAGAAAATTATAGAGAATTAAAGAAAGAAAATGAAAAATTAAAGAAGAAGAGAAGGGCCTTTCTCTGAAATCAACTCTCCAATTTATAGTATTCGTAATTGGGTCATTGGGTTGATTTTTCGGATGATTTGCTTCGAAAGACCCATTCTGTTACAACCACCGAAGTGTCTAGAACATCTTGTGCAAATCTCGAGGAAAAATTCCTCGAGATCACCGCGGAGCACTAGAGCCCAACCACGACGCGGTGACGTGGCAAGTTTTGTTGCTCATTTTTGGTCACTTTTCTTCTTTTTGCACGCACATTGTAACCGACTTTGTTAATCGTGATAAAACTTTCACGTGCGCTTTATTTATCTGCAATTAACAATAATATCTCATTAGCTCTATTAATTTGGATAAATAATTTAATTTTGCAATTATTTATGGGAACTAACATTTATATGATGATTATCTTAGTGTAATTACGGTCCCAAAATTGAATAATTGGGACCTTATCACTAACTCTCCAAAATCTAATTTCCATTCAAAATGGGATTTCTACTAGGGCTTCAACTTTTTGGCTAGCGAAGCCCGAACCCATTGGTGTGTACCCAACCTTTGGTCAGGTTTGGGTATAATTAGCTTGGGTTCGGTTTCAAGTTTGAGTAAAAAAAAAAAAAAAATGCCCGACTCAAATCATGTTGGGTTCAGGCATAGGAATCAGACAACTTGGTTTGCCTGAACTTGAACTTAATATGGTTATGATTCAAAAATATTTCTTATATCTTGGTTCTTTCGCATTCATAATTCATATTTTACTATGTTTTCTTTTGTTTATGTAATTTAATATTTCCATACAATGATTATATTATAACTTTAAACATTTGTTTCATTAAAAATTGCAATTAATAGTAAATAAAGATGGCTACTTTAGTTAATCATCATTTTCTTCTTATTTTAATTTACTTATATTTTGTGTATGCATATTTTGAAACATATTTTTAGAAATTAAAAAAAAAAAAATTTAAGTTCTAATACATACCACTTATCTTTATAGAAACCCTTATCATTACTAAATTGTTCAGCATGAATGGGGAAATGAATTAAATCGAACAACCTGACTATGGGTGGGTTCGGGTTGGTCATGGGCTCAAGTTGGTGTTTGTCGTCAAGTTAGTGTTGGGCTCAGGTTGAATCCCAACTCAGCCCAGCGTACACGAGTTGCAACCCTCGTTTTTGTATAAAGGTAGTTAGTTTATTAAAGGGATTTCTAGGGTCAATGAAATTAGTTGATATTGTATTTTGCTCGACTTTCTTAGTCAAATATTGATTGTAGCCCCTAGTAGTCATCATTGTTGTAAAAAATGTTATAGAAGCAATGTGAAATTATTATAGACAAACAAAAGAAAGGAGAAAAAGGGGGAGATTTTGTTGGACCTATAGTTCATTGGTGGCCCATTAAACCTATAAATTACCCACGATTTTAAAAGAAAGATTTTCTTTTGATTTTTCTTGATGAGGAAGTTAAGTCAATAATGAGAAATTCTAGTAATAGTTAGAGTGGGGAAAACCTCTATTTAGAAAGGATAAGGATCCTTTAATGGGTTGGATACTTATCTTAGAAGAGCTATGCCCTTTAGTACTCCTATCTATAAAAGAATGGATCGTCCTATCCTATTAAATGACTGAAACTCACTCTAGGAATCAAATTTCTAAAGTTTCTAAGTTAGAATCACTATATCTTAAATGTCAATTTAAGTCTAAGTTTTGTCATAGAGAAATAAGGATTGAAACTCTATACCAAGTATTACTTTCAAATGATAGACAAATCTTGAAAGAACTTGTGCTTTTAAATATAAGTGTTGATTTTGACCATTATTACTTCAAAAGTTATTTCGAATTTTGTAGGTTTATTCTCTGTAAACCCTCACGAGTCAAACTTGTCCACTAAGGGTAACCTAGCGATTTAAAGGCTTACTGCATTCGTTAAATGCGGTTGAGAAGCCTATGAAAATGGAAAATTTATTTTTTAAAAGACTAGAAAAAGATAAGTTTGGGGGTGTGTTCAATATCTCTAAACACTAATTTATCTGTACTTTTGCTAGGCATTTATTTCAATTTTCGTTCCTATTTCATTAGATTAGGTAAATAATTGTGTTAAACCTCAATTTATCAAATTATATGTTCTACCATGCTAATTAGGGTTAATTGCATAAAATTAATGCATTTATCAAAAAATTGATTACGCGTGTTCATTATACAGATCAAATATCAAATCATCAATATGGACCACCAAATCAATAAATCAAGTGTGCATTACAATCTAGAAGACCAATCAAGCAACCATGCAAAACTGAAGATCCAGATGTCTCCAGATCAATGTGGCATAGTGAACATCCAATGTGATATTGTAAATCTCAAATGGAGTACTCTAAAAATTTTCCAGTGTGCTCCTCACGTGATAGTATACCCAAGAGTGATAACGACTATTTTTGGGTCCTTCAAGAGCACCTAATGTCTATAAATAAATTATATTCCTAATTAGGAAAGGTTCTTGGCCCATGGTCTATTATCTCTTCTCCCCTTAATGCCCTTGCATTTTTTTTTTTGTAATTTACCATTTTTAAATAGATTTCATTTCTTAAATTTTTTGTAATTTCTCAAAGAGGAAATAATGTACCTTTGTTACTAAAGGAATACAAGTATTGGTTTCATGACTTTTCCTTGTATCCTTGCAATGCCATAAGCTAGACCTATCCATTAGAAAGAGGAGGAAGCCTAGGAGCAAGTTTTTAATTTTGTGTTTATGTTTTTTATCCTTCTATGATCTTTATGATTATTGTTCTTCAAGGTTTTATCTAACTCTAATAGATCAAAACTTTAGATGGATCTCTACACCTCTTATGCTTAATTTAGATGTTTTATGCTTAGATAAGATTAAGATAAAACATATTTAATCTAAATAATTGGTAGTAGGGACTTTACACATTAGTGAGTGAAAGTGTCCTAACTATTGTATTATTTCAAGTTTCATGCTATATCTTCCAACCCAAGGAACTCACATCAAGTCCGTGGAGTTAAATAAAAAGAAGGATAGACTTAAATGTAATTTTATTTGCTAATCCTATGTTACTCTAATCATTAATGACTTTCTTATCTTGTTTTTTAGTATAATTTCCATCTCTATTGCTTTATTTTTCAGCAACATTTACTCTCCCTTTTTATTTCATAAAATACAAAAATTGATTTTAAAATTATAACTTAGATTAACTTTATTTTTCTTAGGTTAGTAATAACCTCCCTTTTTCTTGGGTTTGATCCTTTACTTGCCTCACAAGTTAAAGAGAGTATAAACATATTAATTTTTGATAAGATGATGACAACATCAAAATTATGGCGTCGTTGCCGGAGAAAGGTGTAGTTGTTTCGAGTTTGGTTGAAGTTAATTTTATTTTTTTTTCTTTATTTTTTTCTATTTTTATTTTCTATCGAAAAAATTATTTTCAAAAAATAAAATTTTACTTGTCTTGATTACAACCAGGAAGTATTTCCAAGATCTGTAGACAAATTTTAAACACAAATTTCGAGATTTCAATGTGACGCAGTCAATATTCACTACTTTACATTGAGTCCAAAGACTTGACTCTTCTGCTTTTAACACAATTCTTAGTTTTACTTTTGGATTGTAACAGTAGGTTTAGTTTCTATTTTGTTCAATTTCTAATACTCTATTTTCTTTTGTAGGTTGGAGAAATTTTTGGATAAAAATATCAAGTTTAATCCATTAGATTCAAGATTCATTCCATCTTGCTATTTTTCTTTAATTTTTCTGCATTTTTAGTTAGGATTATTTTCTATTTTAGATCCATTTGTATTAGGAACTTTGTAAAAATTTCATTAGTTAATTAATTATCCAAAAAGGTTTAGATTGTAATAGACTAGAGAATGATGACAGTTGGATGTACGATACCATCACGACTCATTAGCAATGTAAAATTATTATAGAGAAAAAAAAGAGGGAGATTTTGTTGGACCTATGGTGGCCCATTAAGCCTGTAAATTACCTATGATTGTAAAAGAAATATTTTCGTTTCGTTTTTCTTGATGAGGAAGTTAAGTCAATAATGAGAAATTCTATAAATAGTTAGAGTGGGGAAAACATCTATTTAGAAAGACAAGGATCCTCCTTAGACTTGATAGTCTTTACTCACCTATAGGTCTCATCAATCATGATAGTCAAGAGGATAGAATTGTAAAAGATTATAGTTTCTACAGAATTCTTTAAGGGGATAAAAGAGCCTAAGTCCTAGGCTTTGGGTCAAATCCTAGAT
Organism: Akebia trifoliata; assembly: GCF_017979445.1. NCBI lineage: Eukaryota > Viridiplantae > Streptophyta > Magnoliopsida > Ranunculales > Lardizabalaceae > Akebia > Akebia trifoliata. The sequence continues at coordinate 35,492,729 of NC_141378.1, forward strand.
AACTAAGTTAGATGGCATGTAAATATAGACTTAGGTTTTTGTGGCGCCCCGCCGAACACTAACACAAAACCCCATGTCAAAACTCAAGGTACTAGGTGGCACCTCGAAATTTCGGCATGGTCTCCTCTGTTTATGTTAGCATTTCAAGGCGTTTAACCTGCACCTGATAAACGACATACAATCCTGCATATAAACAAATAATATATAATACTAGCGGAAGCCTATATACATCTAATAACATACAAAAAAAATTAGAGTGCGGAAGAAGAAATTTATATACACGATTATACAGGAATTTCTCACTCTAACAAAATTCCTAACGCTCAAAATAGGATCCACAAAACTACCTGGAGGAACTGACACCACTAGGGGTAATAACCCCAATACTCACCAGGTAATGGACTCTGGTCGTCTATCTGACCCACCAGATGGTCCTCACTCGCTGGTTCTATGCCCGCCTCGCCAACTGCAGGCTCTGAAGCTAAAAAAATAGGAAGGAATGGGTGAGTAACAATGGTTACCCAGTAAGGAAACAAACAATTTCTGCTAATAACCACTCCTAACATGAACAAATAAGCATACTAAATCATTTTAACAATATAAAATTTTATAGAATAAATTACGATTTACTGGTACATATAGCCAGGGATGAGCAACTAAACATTTTAAAACTCACATTATATCGATCATCATTACTCACTATAACATTATCTTTTTTTTATACAAATATAATTGATCAAATGGAAACATTAAACATGGATTTCATTTTATGTATCAAAATAAGCAACAGATACATAATACACACTGGTGGAGTATTGGAATTAGAGTGTTGGGATTCACGACTGGATCGCTCCCAGTCGGGACATGATGTTACAATTTCTCTCTGGCTTTTAGTTCCTGATTTTGTGGCCGGTCGCTACACTTACCACTCTTGGTTGACCATTTATCCGGCTCAGGCTGGCCGTTTGACGTGACCGTAAGCAATGGGTCTCTTTTCGATGTGTCAGAACGTTCGACTACTATAGATTGTTAGTGATCACTGACCAATCATCTTCGTCTATGCCTATCAGGCGTACATGTGATTCCCAAATATACAAACCATTCGTAAACGACCACCTTTACATTACAAGTTCACTGGTAAAGATAGAGAGGAATAAACCCGGATTCCAGTTGTGACTCCACTCTCATACGCGTCCCATACCACGTATGAGCTTGGTGGTCCCTACCGTACATCCCAGGATAGTACACCACTCCGGATGATATGATGCACTATCCCTTCAGGCATTCACAAACTCTTTAACAGCTCACAAAATAATTACATATATATATATTATTTTCATTTGAAAACAAAAAAGAAATTAACAATACAAGGTTGAGAATAGATATCCAGTTTCCTACCATGCAAGTGTGGCCACCCGGCCTAAAATAAATAACATAACGGAAAGGTACACAGCGCCTCGCGCTAACAGAAATTTAAATAAACATGCAACCAACAATATTATCCCTGGATATCTGTTCACCAACCTACACACAACACAACAACGTAAAATGCAGACATCACCCCTCGGGTGTGACTCTGACATTTTACCGTTTCATACCCTTCTTCCCTTTTTTCAATTTTTTTAATTTTCAATCTCTTCAATAAAATATCCATTTTCTGATATTCATCAACTCAATATGAGTTCATTGAATATTAAATCACATTTTCCAACTGAAGAATTTATTTTTATCAATAATATTAACAAAAATACAAATTTCATATCAAAACGGGGTCCGAGCAGTGCACATGACCCAATTTATGGAAATAACCCGTTAAAATACTCTACCCACGTATAATTTGTTAAAAATACAATTAAACATATCAAACATGCAATTTCTGGCGTGAATTTTTAAATAACAAAAGAATTCTATATTTTGAAAATATATCCAAAACTTTTCCGATAAAATCCTAAATGCAATTTTCATAATCTACGATTACTAATAGAAATTGAGAGTTCCTTACAATCTCTAGGCGAAAGGATCGAAGCGTGTGCACGGAAATCGAGGCGATCGGCGCAGAAATCGAGACGGACCGAACTTCGAAGCGGCTGATTTTCGAAACCGGCCCGGTGGTTTTGAAGATCTCGATGTACTCGTCCCTTCTCCTTTCTGCGACGAAGGACGGTTTGACCCCGAAAAGAATGAAATCCGAAGTCGAAGTTACGAAATCTCCGTATATACGTACGACTGATTTTCGACGATATCGGGTGAAAAAGGAGATGAAATGAATGGATCTTGGGTGGGTTTGGTAGATGTCGAAGCTGCGGATCTTTTTCTCTTCTGCGGCGATCGTCGAAAGTGGACCGTTTACGACGAATCGACGTTGGAAGAACAAGAGAAAAACAATTTTTTTTTTTTTTAAAAACGTGGCTGATTTTTGACGTGTTGGGGAAGATGAATAGTAAGAAAAAAAATAAAAATTTATTTATATAAGGTCTCGGGACGAAATCGGTATTTTGGCTATTGTTTTGATCGATGATAACTTGATCATCTAGACTCCCAAACTGACAAATGAATACTCTATTTCGCCTAATTTTTCGTTCTGGATCTAATAATGCCGTCAATTTCTACAAATTATGTCTCCATAAAAAATTTACATTTTTGGCCTGAGGTGACCCCTAAACTTGATGTCGTTTTCATTTTTGACGATAATTCAACTTTCTGGTCTCCAAAAATGACAAATAAATAGTCCATGTTGAATAATTTTTCGTTATGAACCCAATGGTATGATCGAATTTTAAAAATTATTGCTCTAACAAAAAGTCACTGTTTTAACTTAGTCCGACCCGGTAATTGAGGATTTTGCAACTTTTATATTCGGACTCGCATTTGAACGTGCTTACAGGCTAAATTATGTTTTTCGATCATTTGAAATCCAATGGTGAGGTCAGATTTTATTAAAAATAATCAGAAACATCCTAAAATTTTACCCCTAAGTCCCATTTTCAAAATTTTCTTAAAATTTCACTATTTATTTTTTCCTCGAGATACGAATTAAAAATTCGGGGTGTTACAGTTTTAGACATTAAGGTCATCTAGCCTAACTAATCTTCTAACAACCTAAGGTTAGTAATGACTTTGTTCACAAGTTCTGGAAGAATTTGGTAAAGTTGTCAAAACTCATTGAACTTGGTCCAATTACTTGACACTTCTTAGAGTGTGGATAGACTTGGAGTTCATAAGTGTAATCTACCTTGGTTTAGTTTTAACAAGATGAGGTTAAGGTAGTAATTACACTTATGTGGGGACCAATTTGATTAAGGGCCTTTGTTAGAAGAATATGCAAATTACAAGATGACCATGATGGTGGGTATATTAAAGGATTAAAAGATTGGCAAAAGGGTATAAGTCATTTTGGGGAGGGTTAAAGGGTAATTAATCCTAAGAAAATTTGAGTGCACGTGGGTTAGAAAATTACTCAACAGAATTGGCCTTAGGTGGCCTGAGCAAATATATGCTTGGTTTTGGGTCACCCTTGGACCAAGAAAATTTTCCTTTTGGCCATAGGCGACTTTGGCCAGGCTTAAAATTTGTTCTGGCTGTGGGTCACCCTTGGCCAGATTAAATTTTCTTTTTGGCTGTGGGTGACCCTTCGGGACACCAAAATTTTCTTCTGGCCGTGAGTTACCCTTGGCCAAGCCAAAATTTTCTTCTAACCATGGGTCACCCTTAGCCAGGCTAAATTTGTTTGAAAAATGGTCATCAGACCTTGTTTGTTTGAAAAATTAGGTATTTGAACCTTTTTGAAAGTTATTTTTGGTCAAACCCTTTCTCGAAAGATTTTTAGTACTCTCGAGCTCGGCCTAGGAAAAAATGGGGTGTTTACATCTTGTTGAGCTAAAAATCGATGACATTTTCTTATGCAAAAGCAGTGGAAACTGTCATAACTTGTTCAAGCAATAATATTGATCCTCCAATGAAGAACTCATCTCCAACAACGACAACATCGAAGTCGAAAGATACACCGACGCCATCTCAAACATATTAAATCTTTAAAAGTAGGTTTACTTGTCCAAGTGTTTCAAAAAGAAAAATGTAAGACTGTTGACCTACTTTGAAAGATATGATCTTCTATTCTAATCATTATCAAAATTTCAAGTCCAACTCCAGTATTTCTCAAAGAAAGGATAATGATCAATTCTTTATTATGCATATGATAATTTCAAAAATCCTAAAAATTTAATGGAATGTCAATTCTTCTTTATGTCATGTGGTAAAGTTCATCATTTCTTATCCATACTTTTCAAGTATAATTTAATTCATCAACTTCATAGTCAAGTTTCGATTAGAAGTCAATCTTAAACTAGAGGAATTTTTGAATAGTTTATCAAGGTCTAGGAAGTTGTTTCTGGAGCTCTTATTATATAGACTTTATCAATAAATTGCACATTAAATCTACTCATTAGACATAATGCATGGTTAGTCCATATTTATCATTGATTTCAATTAAATTATATAATTTGGAACTAATTACTGTTATTTATGTGTAACAGGACTTATTCGCGAAGTTTCAAAACGAATTGAGAATATCTGAAGTTACCACTGTCATCTAGGATCCAAAAACAGACCGTGAACCAAATTCAAGTCAATTGACCAAAATTTTACGACGGTGCCATGGTCAACGGCGGCAGCGCGGTCAACTAAGAAGGCCAAGTCTCGAATTTCGTACTGAAGCTTGGCGGCTGCATACCAATCGCAATAGATTATTTTTAGTATTTTTTTGGTAAACATAGAATGTCTCCGAAACCCTAATTTTCAGAGTTGAGGAGGCTAGATTTTTAGAGAATTAGTTTAGTTTTTATTTTCTTTCTTTATGAGTTTTATGAAAGTTGTAAAGAGACTCCATCGATTTCAAGTCAAGCAATAAAGATAACTTCTTTTTCTCATCTCTCTTCTCTTTCCATTTTCTTTTTATTTTATTTTTGCTTTATTTTTCTTATGATAACTATTTGCTAAATCTCTGGTAGATCGGTTAAGGAAACCTGAGCAAGATTTGTCAGTGTTTTACTATTCTCATAATGATTTAATAGTTTTATTGTGATAGCGTATGTATTCATTACTAGGTTGAATATTAATTATTTTCAAAGTTTTGATGGTCTCTTTTTTTGATAAGTTTAAAAAGAATCATGTTCTACAGAGAATAGTTAATATGTATTTAATAATCTCGGCCTAAACTATTGCATACTTTTGATGTTGTTTATATTTTAATTGATTGATTTTCCGATCCACAAACATTAACTTTGTTTAGAAGCTCGAGATAAATAGAGAACCAGAATTCACAAATAAATCTTGTAAAGGTGGATCTAATTGATCTACACTTCCCTCTCATATTTCTAAGTTTATTTTATTTTAGTAGTTTATTTTAGATAAATCATCTTTTACAAATTGTTTTTAAATCGTTTCCATAAACCTGAATCGGATTAGAAGTAAAAAAAATCCGTTGGATTAACGTTGTCTCTATGGTTCGACCCTTTCTTACCAAGGTTTTCTTTTGTTATTTATTTTATCATCATCTACAACCTCGAACAAATTGGCGCCGCTGCCGGGGACAACGGTGTAATCCAATGTTTTTTATCTGAAAATCTAATTCGATTTTCTGTCGATCAAAATTTTTATTTCAGAAAAATTTGAAAAAAATACTACTGGATTCCTGAAGTTAGCACAAACAAAAAAAATAAAATTTGAGTCAATTTCATCAAAAAAATTTCGTGTTGCCTTGGTCAACTTTGGCGCTTTGGTCAAACCTTAAGATTCGTACTTCAAATTGTTGCAGAATTTTTCTTCAAACTTCTGGATTTTAATGAATATATAATTTTTTTGGAATTCTAATTTTGATTTGTCTTCTAATTTCAATCGAAGGATTTGACGAGGAGCAACGTGGTTGGAAAATTTTATTCCACCACCCGGATCCGAGTCTTTGACAAAGAAACAAGAATTTTTTTTCTGTTTAAAGTAGAACTACAGTAGAATTTTTTTTTGTTTTTAGAAGTTTTTAATTTATTTTTAAAATTTAATTTTAATTATTCCGAGAAGGCTCGGATTGTAATAGAATTAAGGGAAGATGATAGTGGGACGTAACTGTCTTGGGTCATCGGTTTCGTACACCAAGTTTGTTGTCGATGGCCCAAGTCGACTCAAGTTGATCATCATCCGTCTAGAACGGGAGCTAAAATTCAAAACCCCCACGCATCCCTAGCAAGTGGGTTTCTGTCTTGAATTTGAGTGTGTTAACTGCATACTTCTGATTGCACAATAGTAAAAAGGGCACCCTTACGAGGATGGCACAAATAAGATAAGAATCGGATTTCATCACCACATTCTTGTCCTATTAGGCAATTAATTCACACAAGCCCAAATTTAATTAAAATCTGATTAGACCTTACCATGGGTACCATCGAGCTCAATATGCAAAGTTAGCTTAAGTTGCACCAATATACTTCTTGATTGAAGTCAATACCTAAAAGAAATCCTGTCCTGTTGTACCCTACTGTACGAGGGGGATAGACTACGTCTATTCTAGACGAAGAGGTGATTTAAGAGTGCCTTTGCTCAGCATTGTGTGCCACCTCTTATCTGGGGATTAAACTGGCTGATTTCGATTTCAGAGAATTGTGTTGGAGGCTCATGCTATCCCTTTGAAATAGTTAGGGGCTATCTAGTCTAATAGGAACCCATCAAGCATGTGTGAAGTTCCTCCCTACTATCTGTGTTAATCATTAGTGCATGTTAGGTAGGAGATCTCAAAAGAATCTACTTGAACCATTCGATCCCGAGATCACAAGATCTCATCCACCTCAAAGGATTAGAAGAGAATTCGACTCCTCTCCTATTTCTTAGCCACCCGAGATGGCTCAACCAATTGCCCCACCTCAAATGATTCAAGAAGATTAACGAACTCTAAACGAGTTATTCGTACCCACTACAGCCACCCCCCTTCATGTATTATCTTACCAGCAACTAATGTGGCACAATTCGAAATTAGGGCAGCCACTATCAATATGCTCCCTAAGTTTCATGGGTTCAAGAGTGAACAACCCTATAACTATTTGAACAAATTTCTGACCATATGTCAAACCTTTCGAAATGGTCATGTCGATGATGAAAATGTCAAGTTAAGGTTGTTCCCTATATCTCTAGAAGATCATGCAACAGTTTGGTTGAACTCGATGCCCTCTAACTCATTCACTACTTGGGATGAGTTATCCTGTAAATTCATAGCTAAGTTCTTTCCAGTGGAAAAAACAGAACAAATCAAAAATGCCATTATGAACTTCAAGGGCAAACCCGATGAAGAATTTTCCCAATCTTGGGAAAGATTTAATGACCTGCTTGTAAAATGCCCACATCATGGGATTGATAAAGTCCAACTAGTCAATTTCTTCTATTGTGGTCTTACGACAGTCCAACGTATCCTTTTGGAGTCTATGCATAAAGGAAAATTCATGAATCAGACTCCAAATCAAGCTTACGATTTTCTCGTAAAACTTGCTAAAAATGCTCGAAATTGGAGCACCAATTTAGGAGACTCTGATAGGAGTGACTTTAGAACCGATAAACCATGAATGTACGAGATCAAAAGTGATCCTGGTCTCAAAAATGTAATGATTACTCTGGTTAGTACTATGCAAAACTTAAATAAGAAATATGATGCTATTAGCATCAAAACTAACTACGAGGAGGTACATCCTGCACTCCAAGTAAATTCAGAGATGCCTTTCGCATGTAACATATGCGAAACTTTTGACCACCTCACGGAGAACTGTCCTATGGTCAATACAGAACTAGTCAATACCATTGGGTCATATAGCACTTTTAGGAAATCCACTCTTAACTCATATAATCAAACTTATCACCCTGACAATATGTTTCACCCCAACTTCTCCTATCGTTAGAACGAACCTATCCAACAGGATAGTGCTACAGGTTTTCAAAAAGGCTATAATAGGCAATGTCAATTTAATACGAACCTTTCTTTGGTTCCACAAGCATCTTACTCTTCACCCCATACATTTGATCAAAGGGCGATTGTTGTCGACCCTATGACCAATTATTCTTCCATAGTTGCATAAACAAACTCTGTATTAGAAACAATGATGGCAGAGATGTTCAAGCAATAATATAAATTCATGCAGGACCAGGATCAAAGGAGTAAATGGTATGAACAATCAATTAAAAATCTTAAGGTTCAACTAGGACAATTATCTCTTTCTCTTGGGGAGAAAAACAAAGGACAATTTCCAAGTCAAAGTGTGCCTAACCCAAGAGGAACTGCCCCAAAATGACAGTATGAGATAGCAAGTCAACCTAGTTCCTCTAATGACTCTGTTCAAGCAGTCCATACACTACGTTCTGGTAAGCTAGTGGATAACCAAGTACACATGCCCAACGAGGTCTCAATACAAGAGGACATCTAAAGTGCACCTTCAACAGAGGAAGAGAACCAACAAAAAGAAACTCCTACACAAATGGAAAAAGAAATCACCATTCCCAAGGTCCCATTTTCTCATAGATTAGCAGACAATAAAAAGAAAAAGAAATTAGAAGGTATTTTTAAAATCTTCAAGAACGTTCAGATTAACATCCCTTTTCTGGACATTATTTGTCAAATCCCTTCATATGCTAAGTTCCTTAAAGATCTCACTACGGTGAAAAGAAAAATCTTTGTGCCTAAAGAGGCTACAATGACAGTCCAATCATCTTGTCTAATTCAACTGATAATTGTGCCTAAATTCAAGGATCCAAGCTATCCAACAATCTTTACGCATATAGGGGAAACAATGATTGAGAAATTTCTACTAGATCTAGGGGCTAGTGTGAATCTTTTGTCATTTTCTATCTACAAACAACTAGGTTTGGGGGAATTCAAACCTATAGATATCACTCTCAGTTTGACAGACAAATCAGTTAAGATTCCCAAAAGGGTAGTGGAGGATGTAATAATCAGGATTAAAGACTTCTATTTTCTCACTGATTTTGTGGTACTTGACACTGAACTTGTCATAAACCCAGAAAATCATGTTTCAGTAATCTTGGGTCGACCATTTTTAACCACATCTGATGCTGTGATCAGATGTAAAAACGGGATCATGACCTTAGCCTTTGAAGACATGAAAGTAAAATTGAATGTCTTTCACAACAAATGTCAATCCATTGACATGGATGACATGGAGGAGGTCAATATGATTGATACATTGGTCAGTAAAACATTCTAGGAAGTGGAGAATATTGACCCGCTAGAAGAATACTTAGGTGAATTTGACATCGAGTTTGATGAAGAACAGTCCATCAAGGAGGTAAATGCCTTCCTAGAATCTGTCCTTGAGATGGAATTTGCAAATTGGCAACCTAAAATAGAGAGTCTCTCTACATATTCATCCCCACCTTCAGTTGAAGAGACTCCTAAACCTGAATTCAAACAGTTGCCTAGCACGCTGAAATATGCGTTCTTAGGATATGCCGAAACCTTTCCTGTAATCATATCACCTGACATAGAAAGGTCTCAAGAAGAACAATTATTAGAGGTCCTATGAGAACATACGGAAGCTATTAGTTGGACTATAACTGATATCAAGGGCATTAGTCCCTCTGTGGTTATGCACCAAATACACCTCGAGGATAACTACAAACCATCGAGAGAACTACAATGGAGATTGAATCTGGTCTTACAAGAGGGTGTCTGAAGAGAAGTCCTCAAATTGCTAGATGCGGGTATTATATATCCCATCTCAGATAGTAAATGGGTAAGTCCTGTTCAAGTGGTCCCAAAGAAATTCGGTGTCACTGTTGTGACCAATAAAGACAATGAACTAGTACCAACTCGTATCCAAACCGGTTGGCGAGTTTGTATAGACTATAGAAAGTTGAATTCTATGACATGAAAAGATCACTTCCCTCTCCCATTCATAGATCAAATGCTTGAATGCCTAGCTGGACACACTACTACTACTCTCTTGATGGATATTCGGGGTATAATCAAATCCTGATCGCCCTTGAAGATCAAGAAAAAATAACTTTCATTTGTCCCTTCGAGACTTTTGCCTATCGATGTATGCCATTTGGCTTTTGCAATGCTCCTACAACTTTTCAACGATGTATGTTGAGCATTTTCTCCGATATGATAGAAAACTTTTTTGACTTTTCAGCATTTTCTCTGATATGTTGATAATTGCCTACATAACTTAAAGTTAGTCTTAGCTAGATGCCGCAAAAAGAATATAGTGTTAAACTAGGAGAAGTACCATTTCATGGTCATTTCCGAGATTGTGTTGGGACATATCATCTCCCACAAGGGAATTGAGGTAGATAAGGTAAAAATTGACCTTATGGCTAATCTACCTCCCCCTAAAACTGTGAAGGAAGTCGGTTCTTTCTTAGGGCATACAAGTTTTTACAAGCGTTTCATTAAGGATTTTGGAAATATTTCCAAACCTCTATGCGACTTATTATCCAAAGATGCAAACCTTGAACTCTCTGTCACCTGTTTAAATGCATTTGACAAAGTCAAAATTGAGTTGACAATATCACCTATCATCCAACCACCAAACTGGAATTTGCCCTTTGAGGTGATGTGTGATACTTCATACTATGCAATAGGTGTTATACTGGGGCAACAAGTTGACAAACTCCCCCATGTTATCTAGTATGTGAGCAAAAAGCTGAACGATGCCCAACTCAACTATTCAACAACTGAGAAAAAGCTACTAACAATAGTCTTTGCTCTGAAAAAATTCCGCTCCTACTTAATAGGATCTAAGATTATAATCTTCACTGATCACGCAGCGTTGAAATACCTTATTTCCAAGAAGGATACAAAAACAAGGTTAATGTGATGGGTTATTTTACTACAAGAATTTGATCTGGAAATCCAAGATAAGAAAATATGCGAGAATGTGGTTGTCAACCACTTATCCAGACTGGTAGTTGAAACAAGTTCTGACTCCCTCCCAATCCCTGAGAATTTTTCAAATGAACAACTGATGTCTATCTCCAATATGGAAACACTTGGGTACGCTGACATTGTCAATTACCTAGTGACGGGGCAAACACCTACCTCATAGATGAAACAAGAGTGATTGAGATTTCTCGCCTAAGCTAAATGGTTCTTCTAGGATGACCCATACTTATTTAAATACTGTTGAAAGCGCCCTCGATCCGCTTGGTGCACGGATCTGCTTTTGACCTTTGAGGTTTGGGAGTCGCCACCTAGTTATTACGGTCTAGGAACCGAATATAGACTCTAAACGGATAAATCAACTAATCTACTACAAAAATATGGGTCCGGGGATCACGCTACGGGGTTGGAAGGTGTTAGGCACCAACCCCGCTCGGCAAACGCCGGTTTCTACTAATTCCCAAATAACTTACATCGCTACAAAACCTAAATAATAATAAAAGAGTTAAGAAATCTATACTTTTCTGAAGACAACGTTCTTGTTCCCTTAGATCTGACAGAGTAACTCCTTGTACAATATTCCTCACTTCGTTCTGTCTCCGGATCTGATTTCTGATCTCCGAGGTAATGTATCTTTTTCTTGGATCTGGATTCTTCGAATTTGTTATGGATTTTGGGATGTTTTTGAAGGGCTTCTAGGTGTTTTTTCAAGCTAAAATTGAAGTATGGGTGTTAGGTAAGGAGTTGGGACTTCAAAATTAGGATTTTGAGAAGGTTGTGGAGGCTTCTTGACCTACTTTTTCTAGGGTTTTTTCTTTGATATGAAAATAGGGTGTGGAGGCTCCTATTTGTAAAGTTTTTTTTAGAAGAATTAGGGTTTGATTAGGGTTTCTTTTAGGATTTTAATTAGGATTTTGACTTTAGTCTTATGAGATTGACTTAGTCTTTAGGGTTTTAATTTAGGGTTTTGACTTTAGTCTTATGAGATTGAATTGATTAGTTTAGATTAGGATTTTGATTTAGGGTTTTGACTTTAGTCTTATGAGATTGACTTTAATACTTTGACTTTAGTCTTCCGTTGTAGACTTTTAATATCTTGACTTTAGCCTTACTTGATTGACTTTAAGATTGACTTCAGTCTTAATTGATTGACTTTAAAATTTGGGAGAACCCCTTTTTATTATATCTTTAATTCGTTGGGCCCCCGGATAGAGGGGTCCTTGAATAAATATCCTGACAACCATCAATAATTTTGCCCGAAAACCTGATTGATCGATTTTTTGATTCAAAATTTTAAATTAATTTTATTAATGTTTCACTTTACATTATTTAATGGTTTATTTATTAATTTCAAAAATTTTAATTATTAAAATTGTTAAATTATCGTTTTACCCTCGGATAGGATTTTTTGCATTTTAAGTCGTTTTTCAATGTTTAGGATGTTTTGGAATCAGTTTTTCATAAGGAATTCAATGGGAATGTTGGTTTTTGTCATTTATAAAATTTTTTGTATGAAATGGTCCTGAACTTTATGAGGGGCATTTTCGTAATTTTGTCAAATTCTGTGAAAATTGGTGAAATGATTTATTTGGTTTTGATTTATTATTTTATGTGTTTGAATGAGTTTTCCTAATCGTAACGTAGGCTCTAAGGTTGTTTTGATGTTAGGGATATTTTGGTAATTTGATCATTTTTAGTAATTTTTATTGTGAAGCTTCTTTTTGGTCTGCAAGATGATGATTTCTATGTTTCTGGGGTCGTTTTTCCTAGCGTAGCGTGGTTCATAAGGTTTTGTCAGTTCGAGATACTTCATCCGAATTTTTGAAACATATCTGGTAATAAAATAAAGCATTGGAATAAACATCCATCATTGGGAACCGTTACGATCGGGTTGACGAGTTGATTAATCAGGCGAGTGCAAAAATGGGGTGTCTACAGATGCCCCTCTTTGACAGAGGGTTGAAGCAAACTAGATAGCAAATATATTTTTGTAGATAGTGCGATATCCGAATGCAAAAACCAGTGACAGTTCATTTTGCAGCCTGATTTAGCAATTCATCGGGGTGTTCGGATCTTTGAGGGTAAAACTCTCCCCAAATAAAAAAATGTCAGGTCCTTGCGCACAAGCTCTCACTGGCAGTGTCAGATCCTTGAATTTTAGAAAATTCTCCTTGACTGATGTAACAACTGTGCAAGTGTGTGGACTTAAAATCTGAGATAAATTTCAAGGAGTTTAAATTGGAAATGAGTCAAATCTGAGCATGAAGTGAATATAAATTGAGCTAAACTAAGCATAAACTGAGCATAATTCTGAGAAACCCTCGGCGGTATCTGAGCATAGTTCCGAGAAAACCCTCGGCGGCATCTGAGCATAATTTCGAGAAAACCCTCGGTGGCATCTGAGCATAGTTCTGAGAAAACCCTCGGCGGCATCTGAGCATAGTTCTGAGAAAACCCTTGGCGGCATCTGAGCATAATTTCGAGAAAACCTTCGACGGCTGTAGACACCCCATTTTTGCACTCGCCTGATTAATCAACTCGTTAACCTGATTGCAACGGTTCCCAATGATGGATGATTATTCCAATGCTTTATTTTGTTACCAAATATATTTTAGAAATCCGGATTAGGTATTTCAAATTAACAAAATTGTAAAAACCACGCTACGCTAGGAAAATATAACCCCAAAAGCTTAGAAATTATCATTTTTCAAACAAAAAGAAGTTTCACGATAAAAATCACTAAAAAATGACCAAATTACCAAAATACCCCTAACCTTAAAAGATCCCTAGAGCTTATGTTACGCTTAGGAAAATCCTTTCAAACACATAAAATAACAAATCGAAATCAAATAAATTATTTTGTCAATTTTCTCAGAATTTGACAAAATTACGAAAATGCCCCTCATAAAGTTCTCGACCATTTCACACAAAAAATTTCATAAATGACAAAAACCAATATTTCCATTGAATTCCTTACGAAAAATTGATTCTAAAAAATCCTAGAACATCAAAAACCGACTTGAAACACAAAAAGTCCTCTCCGAGGGTAAAACGGTAATTTTATAATTTTTATAATTAAAATTTTTAAAATTAATAATAATTAAAGTGAAACATTAATAAAATTAATTTAAAAATTTAAACTAAAAAAAACGATGAATCAGGCTCTCAGGCAAAATTGTTAAGGGTTGCCAAGATATTTATTCAAGGACCCCTCCATTTGGGGGTCCAAAGAATTAAAGATATAATAGAGGGGGTTCTCTAAAAAATTAAAGTCAATCAAGCAAGACTAAAGTCAAGGTATTAAAGTCAATCAAGTAAGACTAAAGTCAAAATTAAAGTCAATCAATTAAGACTAAAGTCAAAATCTTAAAGTCAATCAAATAAGACCAAAAGTCAAAACCTTAATAGAGTTTTAATTAAATAATAACTCTATTTAATAGAATTCTAACTAAAATATAAGTCTACCTAAAACAATTCTAATTAAAATACAACTATACCTAATAGAATTCTAACTAAAATACAATTCTAACTAAAAGAATTCTAATTAAACACTAATTCTATCTAAACAAATCCTTAAAAAAAATCTATAAATAGAGGTCCTCACACCCTATTTTCGTATCAAATCAAAAATCCTAAGAGAAGTAGGTCAAAAAGCTTCCCTAGCCTCCCACAAACCCTAATTTTGAAGCTCCAACTCCTTACCTAATACCCATACTTTGATTTTAACCTGAAAAACACCTAGAAGCCCTTAAAAAACACCCCAAAATCGATAACAAAATTCGAAGAATCCAGATCTAAGGAAGAGATACCTTGCCTCGGAGATTCGAAATCAGATCCGGAGACAGAACGAAGTAAGGAGTACGGTACAAGGAGCAATTTTATCAAATCTGAGGGAATAGAACCGTTGCTTTCGAAGGTAAAATCTCTTTTATTTTTCTATCTAGATTTTGTTAGCAATGTAGTCTTATTTGGGATAAGTAGAGACCGACATTGGTCGGGCGGAGTTGGTGCCTAACACCTTCCAACCCCGTAATGTGATCCCCGGATTCAGTTTTTCTTTAGTAGATTAGTTTCTTTATCCATTTAGAGTCAGTATTCTGTTCCTAGACCGTAATAACTAGGTGGCGACTCCCAAACCTCAAAGGTCAAAAGTGGATCCGCGCACCCTGCGGATCGAGGGCGCTTTCAACGACATCTAAGCATAATTCCGAAAAAATCCTCAGTGGGTAACTGAGTATAATTCCGAGAAAACCCTCGGCGACATCTGAGCATAGTTCCGAGAAAACCCTCGGCGACATCTGAGCATAGTTTAGAGAAAACCCTCGACGGTAATTGAGCATAATTCTGAGAAAACCCTCGGCGGCATCTGAGCATAGTTCCGAGAAAACCCTCAGTGGCATCTGAGCATAATTCCGAGAAAATCCTCGACGGTAACTGAGCATAATTATGAGAAAACCCTTGGCGGCATCTGAGCATAGTTCCGAGAAAACCCTCGGCGATAACTGAGCATAATTTAGAGAAAACCCTCGGCTGTAACTGAGCATGATTCCGAGAAAACCCTCGACAGCATCTGAGCATAGTTATGAGAAAATCCTCGGCGACATCTGAGCATAGTTCAGAGAAAACCCTCGGTGGCATCTAAGCATAATTCCGAGAAAACCCTCGACGGCATTTGAGCATAATTTTGAGAAAACCCTCGGTGGTAACTGAGCAAAATCCAAGATAACCCTTGGCGGCATCTGAGCAAAATCCAAGATAACCCTTGGCGGTAACTGAGCAAAATTCAAGTTAACCCTTGCGGTAAGGGCGACAACTGAGCAAAATCCAAGATAACCCTTGGCGACATCTGAGCAAAATCCAAGATAACGCTTGGCGGTATCTGAGCAAAACTGGCAGAAGAATGAAGGAATTCTGGGAAAGAAATAATGAATTTGGAGAAGAATGATTAAAATGAATCTGGAGAATAACTATTGAATCGGGGAACGAAGGAATGCCATATCTCCTACTCTAAGTAATTGAATTATTAGTTAATCTCTGGGCACAGTCAAATGTGAGATCCGAAGTGCTTTTGTTTGAACCTCAAGGTTTTCTCCAAAAGTTTTATGAATTTAAAACCTGAGTTTTTATTTCTTTTGAACCTCAAGGGTTTTTCAAAAAACTGTTATCAAGAGGGTAACCTTAAGTTTGGGGTTCCCATTATCTTTTAGGATTAACATTGCTCAAAAATAAAATGTCCCTAGTTTGACAATAAACATGGCATTGAAGATAATTGAACGCATCATTAAAAATTGCCCCTGGTATAAGGGGGGAAATTACATATTTAGAGGAAAAAGAAAATGCCCCTTGTATGAAGGTTTGAAATATTTGATTACTACAAGCGCAATAAAGATCCAACTTTTAATTTTGATTAATTTTATTGAAGGTTTTGAGTATGGCTCAAGAGAATAAATTTATTTCCTTTTGAGACTCATCATAGAATTCACCCTTCTCTCCCTTAGTTCACTTAGGGAAGTAAATTTTTTTTAGATCGATCGTAGACGAGATACTTGTGACTTCTGAGTCTGTGCCTGGTTTAAGCTAAGTATTGAAGTGGATTATTCGGACTTCTGATGTTTCAGCTCGGACTGCTCTTAGTTTTTCTTTTGTTTTGCCTTGTTTCTCTAACTTTTGCCTAGATCACCTTTTCAGGTTTTCAATCTAACGAGTTTGCTCTTTTTTCTTTTGCTTTGATTGTTACCAAAGTTGTCCTTTCGAATTTTCAACCTTGCGAGCTTGCCTTAATTTTTGCCTAAGTCGCCTTTTTCGGGTTTTCAACCTAGTAGGCTTTTTTTTCTTTTTTTTTTCCTTTTCTTCCTTATAGAATTGCTGTCTGATCATGCTTTGTATCTTTCCTGACTTTTCGCACGGTACATAGGGGGACTTTTATAGGTAAGCTTAGGACTGGGTATAAAAAAGAAGGGGATTTTGAGGCTCAAAAACCCGAATACCCCTTGTGTGACATTTCTTTTTATTTTGCCTTGAATTTTCTTCCCATTTTGAAGATATTTATTTTTTTTCTTTTGAATTTTTTTCTAGATTTTTTTTTCGAGGAATCTATATATTTTTTTATTTTGATGTGGTCGGGCCTGAAGTAATTTCTCAGGTTGCCTACGTACCCCAAATTTTTGGGATCAGACCAAAACGTAGTTCGAATTTTTTTCCTCCCCTGGGTTAGGTAATCAGGCTAGGAAGTAAAAGGCATAATTTTTCTCTTTTTGAACAGGCTGCAAAGGGGTTGTGAAAGGAGATAATGAACTAGGTAGTAGGAAAATTGATTCGGCAAAAAATGGCCTCCTTAAATGTAGTACTGTTTGATTTGGTCAAGGTTGGTTGGTTCTGGTAACTCGATTCCATCATGATCTTGAAGTCTGATAACTTTTCCTAGTAATATTTCCTTGATGATGAGCGGACCTCCCCAATTTGGTTTGAACTTCCCTCTAGGGTAAAAGATAGGTGCCCGATTCTCTTTGAGTATTAAATCCTCGACTTGCAAGTGACGGGCCTTGATCTTTTTGTCAAACGCACGGGCGATTCTTCTTTGATAAGCTTACAAGTGGTACAAAGCTCTTAGTCATTTTTCTTCGATCAAATTTAATTCTTCATACCATTGAAGAACCCAATCTGCTTCTGACAATTGACTTTCCAACAAGACCCTGAGAGATGGAATTTCCATTTCAACTGGAAGGACTGCTTCCATGCCATACACTAAGGAGTAAGGAGTGGCTCCAGTAGAGGATCGAATTGAAGTTCGATATGCCCATAGTGCAAATGACAGTTTTTCTGACTAATCTCGATGCGATTGACACATTTTCATGATGATTATCTTGAGACACTTACTAGCTGCTTCAACCGCTCTATTAATCTGATAACGGTAGGGGGATGATTTGTGATGCCGAATCTTGAACTTTGAACACAGAGTAAGTTTTGAAGTACGATCCCATTATCAGAGATCAGTTCAGAGGGTACCCCCATATCAACTGATAATATGTGATTTGCAACTCAAGATGCAGTGAGGATAGCACCGATACATTTTATAACATCTCCATCGATATTTTCATCTCATTGGATGAGTATCTATTCAGTGTTGAACAATACCCAAGCTTGCACCTAACATATCCTCATCAGACCACGCGAACAAGTCTTTCGAAATTTCTGAGTAAATTCATTATCCCCTCGTGTTCCTCTAGGGATAGGATAGATTCTATTTGAATTTCTCTAGGAATTATTTTTTTTTGTTCCGTGGTCAATGACTTTTGCTTTCCCGATTAGAGGTTGACTCTAACTCTTATCTTCTTGCTCAGGAAAGAAATCTATCCTTGAAGCCAGATTAGTAGTTAATTCGTTAATGCACTCGAGGTATTCAAAAATTTCATTTATCCAATCAAATTCAGACGGGGCGACAGACACCTCTATGACTCGACAAACTAACTCGACTCAACAGAAAAAAGAGTCGACTCGAAAAGAAGACATGACCTTGATGAAAAAAAGGGACTCGAACTAACCCAAATGACTCATGAAAACTCAAGACTACCCACAACGGGCTTGATTAGGACTGAGGACTGAGACATTACTTACAACCGGCATAACTAAGGCACTGTGATCTTCAAAGAACAACTGGACGATGTTGAGAAATTTTGAGGTCATTTCTGACTATTGACTTTATATTGACGTTTGTTCTAACTGACCAGATTTACAACCCTAGCTAGACGATGGATGATTGAGCTTAAGTACAATGATAACCCTTAAACCTCATTGAAGGTGAATTTAATCAATTCCAGTAATACCCCCTTGATAACATTTTAAATGAACCCTGAAAATTCATGCAATGATTATTCAGAAGGAAAATAATTCTATTGCACTCTTGAAAATTATTGACAAATAATGTTTTCATTGAATAAAATTTTCACAAATCTGATTATTTTTTGCAAGTCATTTTCTGTTTAGAAAAATACATTTTAGTAATTTTTCAAAGTCCATGCAAAAAAGAAAATTTCCAAGGTTCATGCAAAAATATATCTTTTGTAAATCATTTTTCCTTCATTCTCTTTTCTTTTGGAAAACATTTTTCTGGAAAACACTTGTCTTCTGGAAAACATTTTTCTTCTTTTAAAATGAGTCGGAACCCGAATTTAGAAAAGGATTTGATTTTCATTTTGATCTAAATGGCCCAGCCCATTATGATTGTTGGATCGAGATGGACTGGGTCATTATGAATTATTGCAAGAAATGGATTCATTATTGGGTCGGGGCACTCATTTTAATTTCTAAAAATAAAATTTTTGATCCCTGAGGACAATCATACACTCTGATCTCGTCATTCACATCATTCACATACACTCATCAATCATAGGTTCCATTCAATGAACAATCCGGGAACACCCACGATAAGTTCGAGTCGTGACCTACAAGGAAGGTTTCTAGACTCTAAGCTTACTACGTGCAATGCATTTTATCTGGCCACCCTTGCTCAAATATACCTATATACCTCTCGATACGTGTTGACTTGGTATGATATACTGTATAGGTGATAATCTAAAACCCCAACTCACTTCTCTGAAGTCAAAAATAGCCAGTTTGATCTCCAGTTGAGAGGTGGCGCACGATGCTGAGCAAGGGCCCACTTAAATACCTTTTGTCTGGAATAGACATAGTCTATCCCCTTCGTACAGTAGGTACAGCGGGGCAAGATCTCACTTAGGCACCAGTTTTGACCAAGAAGTGCAATTGATATACTTAGATTATCTTTTACATACCTATGGGTACGAGTCAATAGTTGTAGCTTTCATAAATGGTTTGGCATCCCACGAGGGGACCAACCACGTACTAGTACTACATTGGCAATCGGGACATATGACTGTGTGGCTCACAATAGAAAAAAGGCTCAGGTCGCTCCAGCCTGGGTGTATCAATACACTTCTCAGAATCACCTGATCAGACGGTATTGATGCCCCAGTTTGATATACCCTAAGGTACATGACTGGAGTTGTGGTTTTCATGAATGACGTCGCATTTCTGAAGAGACCAGGCCACACACTAGTGCTACGTTGGCTATATAGGACTTATAAGTGTGCAAAACAGTAAACGTGCATGTGGTGTGTGCAAAATAGGGTGGGGTGTGTCCGGGGCCTTTTCGAATAAATGGGCCCATGGCCAAATCATATCACTAAAATATGGATATTAGAAGAATATGGTCATACATCATAAATATCCAAAATAGCAAGATCAAGCTTAAGGCATGGATATCATAGGCATATCATACAAGCAATCAATCAGGATAACGCAAACATGAACAAGATGATCAATCAATTAGAATAATGCAAATTAATATCAATCATCAATCAATCGTTGAGGCATAAGAAAAATCCCTTTCTTTATGAAATTTGTTATACGACCGATTTGAGAGTGAGAAGATAGGCAAGCTTCACTAACTAAGTAAGATTTGAAACCTTACTAAGGGTTATTGGGTTCACGTAAACCATCACATCCGCACATCAATACAACAACCTTCTATGTTTCCCGTAAAAAGCTTTGAAAAATAAAATTTTGAAAAATAAATTCCTTTTTTTTTTTTTTCAAGCTTAGACCCAAGATTTTAAAAAACGTACGACTATCGCAATTCGAAATTTAAAATTTTTTAAAAATATTTAAGAGAAACTTTTAAAATTTATTCCTCCACAAACTCGTGATATTGAATCTAAAATTTTCTTTTTCAAGTACCATGCGATTTTCTCAATACCCGTTAAAAAGGAAATCCTACTAAATTAGTAAGGCTAGCCCTACTTTATTTAAATTTCCTTTACTGTTGAAGTCTGTAAACTTTCTCTCGTAACACAATTTCCTTACTTATCAAGTCATGACATGGGCACACATTATATAATAAATTATTCACAATGTTCCTTTCCTGCAATAGCCAAAGAATAAAGGTGTGTCGAAAGTAATTTATTTTAAAAGATGCGGGTCCACTCCAAAACTTTGTTAACGAACAAACTTGATAAAGCAAAACTTCTTATTATTTTTTAAAACACAGTACCAAATCTATCAATTAAATACCCATTTTTTTTTTTCAGTAAATCAGAAAATTGAATCAAAAACATGATTGTGCTATCAATTCGACCCATATGAGCAAACTGTCATACTAAAACACATTGTAAATCAGCAACAAGACCAAAGTTCTGGATCAAATCAGTAAATTTCGTTGAGTCAGCATCAAAGCCATTAAGGAACTCATCCGATTCAGATTGGACTATCTAAACCGAACTCGGGAGGTAAACCGATTCGATCTTGAAACCATTGTTCTAGATATAAGGATTTCTATGTTAAAGAAAAAACATTGTTCATCGTCAGGGACTAAAGATGAATCTATATCTAGATCGACCACAACCTTTGACGTCGTTGAATCGTAATTAAGAGACAAACCTAGATCGTTTCGATCAAAGTTAGCTCTTAAAAGATCATGGAAGGCTTCTCAACACCAACAATGTCGCAAGAAACAGAATCTTGAAACGCAAGTAACAGAACAGATCATTCGATTCTTCTCCTCTTCGTCTTCTTCCCCCTTCTTTCTTAGTCTTTATCCAATATTGAAGGGTCCATGAGGTTTCAGAGATGAAACCGATCATCACCTTTCCTACGAGCGTGGGTCTCAAAGGATTCTTGTTCGAAGAACAATTAGACTAAAAGAATCGAAATACAAACAGAACCACCCACGATTACCTCACTCGAAACCCTTTGCAACCGAATCATCAAATTCAAGTAAGTCTCATCAATGGCCTTGCATTGGCGGATCTGATCTTGGATCTTCTTTGATTTTGATCCTCAAAATCCCACCTTAACAATCTGATAACCCTAAGAATTAAAGGTTTTCTACCGAACAAAACCAGCAAAAATGATCGAACTCTAGTAGTCTTTATTAAGATCGAATAAGAGAGACCGATGATCTTAATCTCCGTATTGCTCCCTCAAAATGAATCGAAAATCCCCCTCGAGTGTTTGGGGTCTTAAACCGATCGGCACAAAGGGTCTCTCCAATCTCTGTTGATCGATGGAATTAATTGGGGAAGAAGACATGTTATGAAGATGGAGGTGTGAGAAAAAACAGATTTCTTGTTTTGCTAATGACACACCTCCCATACTAATGGGTTGCTGTTGCTAACAACACACCAAAGTTTTTTTTTATTTATTATCCTCTTGCTTGCTGTCATACGCCCAAAAAAAACATTTTTATTTATTTATTTATTATATATATACTACTGTCAAAGGACAGTTTGACATACATGAAAACATTATTTTTTTTTATTTTTTTTAAAAGGTAGATCGACACCTGATAAACAAAAATGTAAAAAGAAATTGCAAAAGAAAATAATAATATTGCCAAAGGGCAGATCGACACACACCTAAAAAAAATAATATTTTTTTTTAAATAGATCTACACACGTAAAAATAAACTTCATGGTCCAATGATCATTATACTATCCTCAATAAAACCAATCATCCTGAAACCTTGCATTATTTAGGGTCACCTTAAATGACCCTTAATTAAATCACAAGAATAATATGCCAAATCAATGTGCTCAAAATCAAACCAAATGATGTTAAATAGAGGATGATATAAAATAAGATATCTCAAAAAATAATCCAATCAAATAAAATGGGCCAACCCCCATTTTTCCACATCATCATACTCTCAATATCCTGCATTATTTAGGGTCATTCCGAGTGATCCTAGATTGAACCATAAAAATGTGCCAAAAGAATGTATTCAACATCCAAACCAGTGATCAATAATTGAGTAAAAAAGAATGATAGAAAACAAAATAAACAAATAACTAAAATTAAAATAAAATAATTAAAAAAAAGTAGGTCCTATTGGCAATGCTTCTCATACTTGGGGCTTTTCAAGTCTGATCCTCAATATCCCCAGTGGAGTCGCCACTGAAAGGCCCTAGATCCGCGGGGTGCACGGATCTGCTTTTGACCTTTGAGGTTTGGGAGTCGCCACCTAGTTATTACGGTCTAGGAACCGAATATAGACTCTAAACGGATAAATCAACTAATCTACTACAAAAATATGGGTCCGGGGATCACGCTACGGGGTTGGAAGGTGTTAGGCACCAACCCCGCTCGGCAAACGCCGGTTTCAACTAATTCCCAAATAACTTACATCGCTACAAAACCTAAATAATAATAAAAGAGTTAAGAAATCTATACCTTTCTGAAGACAACGTTCTCGTTCCCTTAGATCTGACAGAGTAACTCCTTGTACAATATTCCTCACTTCGTTCTGTCTCCGGATCTGATTTCTGATCTCCGAGGTAATGTATCTTTTTCTTGGATCTGGATTCTTCGAATTTGTTATGGATTTTGGGATATTTTTGAAGGGCTTCTAGGTGTTTTTTCAAGCTAAAATTGAAGTATGGGTGTTAGGTAAGGAGTTGGGACTTCAAAATTAGGATTTTGAAAAGGTTGTGGAGGCTTCTTGACCTACTTTTTCTAGGGTTTTTTCTTTGATACGAAAATAGGGTGTGGAGGCTCATATTTATAAAGTTTTTTTAGAAGAATTAGGGTTTGATTAGGGTTTCTTTTAGGGTTTTGACTTTAGTCTTATGAGATTGACTTAGTCTTTAGGATTTTAATTTAGGGTTTTGATTTTAGTCTTATGAGATTGACTTGATTAGTTTAGATTAGGGTTTTGACTTTAGTCTTATGAGATTGACTTGATTAGTTTAGATTAGGATTTTGACTTTAGTCTTATGAGATTGACTTTAATACTTTGACTTTAGTCTTTCGTTGTTGACTTTTAATATCTTGACTTTAGCCTTACTTGATTGACTTTAGTCTTACTTGATTGACTTTAAAATTTGGGAGAACCCCCTTTTATTATATCTTTAATTCTTTGGGCCCCTAGATAGAGGGGTCCTTGAATAAATATCCTGACAACCATCAACAATTTTGCCCGAAAGCCTAATTGATTGATTTTTTGGTTCAAAATTTTAAATTAATTTTACTAATGTTTCACTTTACATTATTTAATGGTTTATTTATTAATTTTGAAAATTTTTATTATTAAAATTGTAAAATTACCGTTTTACCCTCGGAAAGGATTTTTGCGTTTGAAGTCATTTTTCAATGTTCTAGGATATT
Source organism: Akebia trifoliata (assembly GCF_017979445.1). NCBI lineage: Eukaryota > Viridiplantae > Streptophyta > Magnoliopsida > Ranunculales > Lardizabalaceae > Akebia > Akebia trifoliata. Next base: position 35,516,838 of record NC_141378.1, read on the forward strand.
TTAGAATCAGTTTTTCATAAGGAATTCAATGGGAATGTTGATTTTTGTCATTTATGAAATTTTTTGTATGAAATGGTCGTGAACTTTATGAGGGGCATTTTCGTAATTTTGTCAAATTCTGTGAAAATTGGCGAAATGATTTATTTGATTTTGATTTGTTATTTTATGTGTTTGAATGAGTTTTCCTAATCGTAAAGAAGGCTCTAGGGTTTTTTTGATATTAGGGATATTTTGGTAATTTGGTCATTTTTAGTAATGTTTTTCGTGAAGCTTCTTTTTGTTCTGCAAGATGATGATTTCTATGTTTTTGGGGTCATATTTTCCTAACGTAGCGTGGTTTCTAAGGTTTTGTCAGTTCGAGATACCTCATCCGAATTTCTGAAACATATCTGGTAACAAAATAAAGTATTGGAATAAACATCCATCATTGGAAACCGTTGCGATCGGGTTGACAAGTTGATTAATCAGGCGAGTGCAAAAATGGGATGTCTACAACTAACCAGATCAAATAATCCATCGGTGTATTTCTGATCATGATCAGAAATATATACTCGTTTTCTGCCATAACAACGCCTGTGGTGGACACTTTGGAAGTAAGAAAACATCAGTAAAAATGTTGCAATACGGTTTTTACTGGCCAACACATTTTCGTGATGCCCACATCTTTGTTAAGTCTTGTGTTGATGCCAACGTTTAGGAAAGATTAGCCGAAGGAATGAAATGCCTCAACAACCCATTTTGATTATCAAAATTTTCGATGTTTGGGGCATTGATTTCATGGGACCTTTTCCCATTTTGCACGGATTCCTATTTATTTTAGTCGCAGTCGACTATGTGTCTAAATGGGTAGAAACAACAACGTGTCGAACCAACGACCACAAAGTCGTTGTGAACTTCCTTAAACATACCATATTAGCTCGCTTCGATACTCCAAGGGCGATCATTAACGACAGAGGTAAGCACTTTTGTAATCGAGTATTTGAAAGTCTCATGCGTAAATACGCTATTATTCACAAAGTCGCCACTCCATATCACCCTCAAACGAGTGGACAGGTCAAAATTTTGAATCGCGAAGTTAACATCATTCTTGAAAAAATATTAAATCCTTCACGAAAGGATTGGACTTTTCGATTAAATGATGCATTGTGGGCATATCGTACTGCTTTCAAAACTTTGATTGGCATGTCCCCCTATCGTCTCATATTTGGAAAAGCCTATTGCTTCCCAATAGAACTCGAAAACATCTTAACTTTGATCTTGCCAAAGTAGGAGATCACAGAAAACTTCAACTCTCAGAGTTGGAAGGACTGCGTAACGATGCATACGACAGTATTCGACTATATAAGGATCATACAAAGGCCTGGCATGAAAAATACATTCAAAGAAAGTCCTTACATATAGGTCAACATGTATTACTTTATAATTCTCACCTCTACCTATTTCCTGAAAAATTGAAATCTCAATGGACAGGACCCTTTGTGGTTTATAAAATTAATTCCTTTGGCAACATCAAGATACTCAATACAACGGATGATAGTATTTTTCAAGTCAATGGTCAACAGGTCAAGTCCTTTCTTACACTCCTACACCAAGAAAAAGATTCCTATCTGAGGAATCTTGTGTATCAGGATTAGCCTCATGTCGTTGTCCAACTGAAGACAATAAACTTAGCACTGATTGGGAGGCAACCCATGTATTTTTATTTTTGAATAGTGTAGTTAGGATATCTTTCTTATATTAGGATTTTTTTATTAGAATTTCTTATTTAGGTTGTTTTTCAACTCTTAGGTAGGATTTTATGCAATCCTGTTTTAAAAATCATCATTATAACTTTCACCATTTTCAGATTAGTTGTAGCAAGAGTTTGCTAATTATTGCCAAAATCGATTCAGGTGTGATCTAACCCTTCTCTTTCTTTCCTTGCTACTTGCATATTGAGGATAATATGTCATTTAGGTTTAGGGGTATTAGGTTAGCTCACATTTGCATTGCATTTCATTGCTAGTTTAGTTTGCAATTCATTGTTAGTTTAGTTTCATGTTTTTAGAAAAAATTTAAATATATATATATATATATTTAGCACTTGAAATATTTTCTTCAAACTTTTTATATGTATTGTTTACATATGAATTTCAAATTTCAAGTTCATGTCCTAATTTTTGATCATAAGTTCTTGTTGATATTTCTCATAAAGAAAATCAAAAGAATATTTTGAAAAATTCACGACACTTTTGATTAAGTAAAAATGAGATTTTATGGAACAAGTATTGACCCTCTCTGTCTAGAGTGTTAGGGGACACTGAGTCTAATGAACTATGACTTTCTTATCCTTTGGTTGGCTGGTTAGAAGAAAAACAGAACTAGAGATAATATGACTTGGATAGCAACTACAGGATTAGACTGGATACCTTGAAAAGGACTACTTGCATCTTTTTTTTTTTTTTTTTTTGTAAAAAGAACACCATAAAAAATGGTGAAGTGTGAAAGAGTTGAAAGAAAATAAAAAATAGAAATATGTGAAAAAAACCAAATCAAAGTAAATATGCTTGAGTTGAAATAGTGCAAAAAGAAAAAAAGTCCAATAAGATCAAATAGTTTCAGTAGGGTGAAAGTCGTCAATGGTAAAAACGTGAGTAAACTAGAATATCATAGATAGAGCCCCTTAGAGGTATTAAAGTGAACATCCACATCTGTCACAATCCTAGACAGGACGCTTACTTTCAAGTAATAATGCAGGTAGAACCGACCATTCTTAGCAGTTAGGAGGTGAAATCTTGTACTTGAAAGGGTGTTGCTTTTAAAAGAAAAATAAAAAAATTGAACGAACACTTAAGTTACTCTTGAAATTTTCTTAACTAAGGAGTAGAAAACTAGAACTTTGCTCAAATGTATGAACCTTTTTAATAATTTATGAAACGTCGTTATGTTCGCTTTACATACTTTGACTTTGATTTTAATATTTTTTATAAAGTGTTTGAATTTTATGGGTATATTCACTACGAAAGTTTAAGGGCTTGCTGCATACGCTAAATGCAGTCGTGAAACCTACGAAAGTGATTTGTAACTTAGTTTTTATTTTATTTTTACTCGGAACTAGCAAAATCTAGGTTTCGAGGTGTGATCAGGGTCTAGAAAGTCGTTTCTAGAGCCCTTATTATATAGACTTTATCAATAAATTACACATTAAATCCCCTCATTAGACATAATGCATGGTTAGTCCATATTTATAATTGATTTCAACTAAATTATCTAATTCGGAACTAATTACTGTTATTTACGTGTAACAGAAATTATTTACGAATTTTCAAAGCGAATTGGGAAAATTCGAAGTTACCATTGTAATCTAGGATCCAAAAGAAGATCGTGGACCAAAATTCACGTTAATTGACTAAAACTTTATGGTGGCGCCATGGTCAACGGCGACGACGTGGTCAACTAAGAAGGTCAAGCCTCGAATTTCATACTGAAGCTTGGCGGCTACATACCATTCACAATAGATTATTTTTTGTATTTTTTTTATAAGTACGAAATGTTTTCGAAACCCTAATTTCCATAGAAAACCCTAATCTGGTATCTCTATAAATAGAAGACCAGAACAAAAGTTGAGGAGGTTAGATTTTAGAAAATTAGTTTAGATTTTTAGGGAAAATTATTAAAAAAACTGAATAAAAAAGTTATTTCTAAAAAAAAAATCAAATTTATTTAAATTAGCAATTTAATTTGAATCAGTATTTCTCAAAAGTCAATTTACTAGTTTTTAGCATTAAGTAACAAACAATTTTATGTTATCACAACGCTTAATTTGAATCAGTTCAGCACAATTCATATTGGTAAACAAACAGTAATTTCAGTACTTAAATTCAGCGCTTAAATAATTTCAACAATTATAATCATTCAAAACGTATTTGTTCAGTTTTAACAAACAACACTTTAGCTAATAGTCATTGCAAGAACAATAAAGTAAGAATAAAATAAAGAGAACATGGAGAGAGAAAAGAGATGAGAAAAAGAAGTTATTTTTGTTGCTTGACTTGAAATCGGCAGAACCTCCTTACAATTTTCATAAAACTCAGAAAGAAATAAAGATAGGAAAAATTACAAATAAACCCTTAAAAAACTTATGCCGTTCCACATACCACCTTTTAGTTAATTAAAATTAATATTGTACTTATAGGATTACTTTATGATATAAACACAGTCAAAAAACAATTATAATAGTTATAATCGCCATATGATTCATCCTACATCAATGTTATTGGAACACCTGAGACGACTAAGATAACAAGCTCTTTATATATCAAGAAACATTTAACGAGATTTACATGTTTGGGAGAGGTGCTTAACATGAATAAACATGTGGAATATGTAAAACATGTCTTATATATTTAGGTTGCATTCTATACCTTGATACGTTTACTCCTATAATTTAAAGTAAATAACGCTAACATTAAATCAAGCAAATACTTAATATAAAATCAGAGAAATTCTATTGGCACATCAACTTTTACTTACAACACACCAATCATTTTGAAATTATACAATTGTTTACCTTAGATTGGTGTGGAATAAGTAAAAGTTGGTGTGTTAATATAATCTATCTAATATAATATGATGCATCGAGGTCAAAACACAATGTTCTTAAAATATATCAAATGAGTCTTAGAAAATCTATTAATGAACTTGTAGACACCCCAATTTGCACGAACCCATTAGAAAAATTCACGTTTTTTCAAATTGATTTCAATTTAGTACTTAAGCCTTTCAACGGGCCCGCATTGCCACTTGACATCATTATTCATGCATACATGCATACATGCATCATATCATATAGTTTGCATGCTCAACCTTGTCCCTAACCCAGTCTAATTCCATACCACCTATATGATCCAAACCGGATCCGTAACCGTTCTCCATTCACCGCTCCATCACCCATACCATTACCAAGGTCCATTTCCTAATCCAACCTAAGCCCAAGACAAAGCCCACTTTCTAACCCAAATTCAAGTCCATTCTTTTAACCCACCCTTAAAGTCCATAGTCCATAACCCAAGTCCATCACCTAAGTCCAATACCAAGTCCATTCCAAGCCCATTCTCTCACAATCCTTCAAAAGATGACACATGTTGATATCTCATAAGCCCTCAATACCCAATGTATTATCTAATTGGATGGTCAACTCTCTCTTTGTGAAAACTCAAGAATGCCCTTCTCAAAAGGTGTGGTCAAACCAAAACATGCATCATGTCTTCGCATGGTCCTTCCAAGACATGCCTGGTTTAGACACAAATCTAGTCGTTCACAAATTACCTATTGGATCAGAAAGTAAATCAGTCAAGCAGAAATTGCGAAGGTTGAAACCGGAGTGGAGACTTAAAGTCAAAGATGAAGTAATGAAACAATTCCAAGCAGGATTTCTCGCAGTATCCACCTACCCTGAATGGCTCGCTAACGTCATTCCTGTACCAAAAAAGGACGAAAAAGTGCGTATGTGTGTAGACTACCGTGATCTGAATAAAGTCAGTCCTAAAGATAACTTTCCATTACCACACATTGATACTTTGGTCGATAATACAGCAGGGCACGGTATGTTCTCGTTCATGGATGACTTTTCGGGTTACAACCAGATAAAAATGGTAATAGAAGATCAAGAGAAGACTGCATTCATTATACCTTGGGGTATCTTTCATTATAAAGTCATGCCATTTGGTTTCAAGAACGCTGGGGCAACTTACCAACACGCCATGACTGTCTTATTTCATGACATGATGCACAAGGAGATAGAAGTAAACGTGGATCACATGATAACTAAATCTAATCTCGATGAGGATCATCTGGTAAATTTGAAGAAACTGTTTGATCGATTAAGGAAGTACAGTTTAAGACTTAATCCAACAAAGTGTGTATTTAGGGCCATGTCAAGAAAGCTATTGGGGTTCATTGTTAGTAGAAAAGGTATCGAAATCGATCCAGCTAAAACGAAGTACATCATAAATATGGAGCCACCCAAATCAGAGAAAGAGATAAGGAGATTCCTAGGGAGAATTCAGTACATTAGTCAGTTCATCGCACAACTAACTCCGATCTGTGAGCCAGTATTCAAACTACTAAAGAAGAATGAGTCGAAAGAATGGAATGAAGACTGTCAAGAAGCTTTCGACAAGATTAAGAGATACCTGCTTAATCCACCAATTTTAGTTTCACCTACACTAGGTCGACCTCTACTGATGTATCTTTCCGTACAAGAAAACTCTATGGGTTGTGTACTGGGACAACATGATGAAATATGTCGAAAAGAACGAGCCATCTATTACCTTAACAAGAAGTTCACAAGTTACGAGACGAACTATTCAACCTTCGAAAAGACGTGTTGTGCCATCGTCTGAGCATCACAACGACTACGCCACTACTTGCTTAGTTATTCGACCATGCTCATTATTCGAATGGATCCTTTGAAATATCGCTTTGAGAAGTCAGTACTCACAGGATACATTACGAAGTGGCAACTACTATTATCTGAGTTTGACATCACCTATGTCACTCAAAGAGCCATTAAAGGACAAGCTATCGCTGACCACTTAGCTGAACACCCTCTGCCCGACTATGAACCACTAAAGACAAATTTTCCTGATGAAGCCATTTTATTTGCTGAAGTCGAGAGCAACGATGAAGAATCTAGTTGGAAAATGTATTTCGATGGAGTAGTAAATAAAAAAGGAAACGGAATTGGGGCGGTTCTGGTCAAACTAGATGGAACTCATATCCCCATTGCAGTCAGATTAAGGTTTCAATGTACCAATAATGAAGCTGAATATGAAGCATGCATTGTGGGGTTGAAGGCAGGGATCGACCTCAAAGTGGATAAAATAGATGTATTTGGAGACTCAAGTTTGGTAGTCTACTAGACGACAGGATAATGAAAGACCCGAGAGCAGAGACTAGTTCCTTATCATGAGTATCTCAAGGATTTAAGCTCAAACTTCGTCCGGATCTCATTTACTTATATGCCGAGAACTAAGAACCAGTTTGCAGACGTGTTGGCCACTCTAGCCTCAATGATCAGCATCTCCAAAGATACCATAGTCGATCCTCTTGAGATTGGTATTCAAGACGAGCTGGCATATTGCTTACCAGTGGAGGTTGAAGAGCCTAAGGAAAAACCATGGTATGCAGACATCAAGGCATTCTTAGAGAACTGAACTTTCCCGTCAGATGCCACAACAACTGATCGAAAGACTATTCAGAGATTGGCAGGACAGTTCTTTTTGAGTAGTGGAGTCTTATACAAAAAATCGCACCACGAGGTCCTCCTCAGATGTGTAACAGAAGCAGAAGCTCAACGTTTAATTGATACCATGTACGATGGAGTCTACGGACCTCACATGAATGGACATATGCTCACAAAGAAGATTATGAGAATGGGTTACTACTGGATGACCATGGAGAGCGGCGGGTACCAACATGTCCAGAAGTGTCACTTGTGTCAAATCTATGCCAACAAGATCAATGCACCACCTTCAGAGTTGCACAACATGACATCTCCTTGGCCCTTCTCACTCTGGGGCATGGATGTCATTAGACAGATCAATCCTCAAGCTTCCAATGGGCATCGCTTTATCTTGGTTGCCATCGACTACTTTACAAAATGGGTAGAAGCCGCATCTTACGCTAATGTTATGAGGGAAAATGTCTTGAGGTTTGTGAAGAACAACATCATATGTCGGTACGGCCTCCCAAGCGGGATAGTAACCGATAATGCCAAAAATCTCAAGAACAAAGACATGTCTAAGATGTGTAAGGATTTTCAGATCACCCATCACAAGTCAGTCGTTTATAGACCAAAGATGAATGGAGCAGTCGAAGCCGCCAACAAAAACATCAAGAAGATCATCGAAAAAATGGCCGTTACTTACAAGGATTGGCGCGAAATGTTATCCTTCGCTCTACATGCTTATCGAACGTCAATCCGAACTTCAACTGAGGCAATGCCTTATTCACTGGTCTACGGAATGGAAGTAGTCTTGCCCGTTGAGGTTGAGATTCCCTCCCTTCAGATCTTAAAAGAAGTTGAATTGGATAAAGCAGAGTGGGTCCAAGCCCGATTCGATCAGTTGAACTTAATAAAGGAGAAATGACTTTCTGCAATCTGTTATGGGCAAACTTATCAATGGAGAATAACACGAGCTTCTAACAAGAACGTTCGACCTAGAGAGTTCTCGCCAGGAGATCTTGTCTTGAAGAAGATTTTGCTAATACAAGAAGATGCTAGAGGGAAGTTTCGTCTGAATTACGATGGGCCATTCGTTGTCCAAAAGGTACTGTCCGGAGGGGCGCTAATCCTTACAAAGATGGATGGGGAAGTTTTTTTACAACTGATCAATGCCGACACCATCAAGAAGTATTACGCCTAAAAGTTATCCTTTGAAATGAAGAAAGGCCATCTTTCTACTACCTGAACAATTATCTACCCTTAGTTAACCCTTTTTGAGCCATCACATTCATTTCTTAACCTAGGACCGGGGCAAGTCACCGCAAAAAAACAAAAAAAAAAATCAATCAATCAAAAGTCAAAACAAAAGTACCAAAGTATACTCCTGGCCCGCATGAGGATAAACTGTGAACAGCTAAAAGTATAAAAAAATCAAAAAGTCAAAATTCTCGAATACTTGATCTCAAGCTCGACCCAAATCTCCCGCTTAAACGAGTTCGTGAGATGTTGGGAGGAGACATAGATCATATTTCCAAAACAAAAATAGACAAACCCTGCGTCCATTCTATCCCTCAGTAAATCCAGATTCAATATTTCTTATCTTTTCGCAACCATAGCCTAAGCTTACGTTTCGTCCTATTTAAAGTCCTCTTAGATCAGGGAATGATTCAAGACAACTCAACTACGGTGGAAGCATGTCATGAGAAATATTGTCAAGTGCAATCGATCTTGCCACTCAAATTGGATTTCAAGCCGCCAAAGTCGTTGGAAGACCCGAGAGGGGAGACCAGATCGAATATTTGAAAAAAAAAGAACGACTCAAAGTGTAGAGTCTTTAATCTCGAAGCTCAACTTGAGTCACCGCACCATGAAAATCGTTGGAGGAACTCAAGAGGGGAGTCCAGATTTGTTACTTAAGAAAAAGCGCCACTAGAAAAGTAGAGTGTTCGATCTCGTAGCTCAACTTGAGTCACCAAGCCACGAGGGGAACAGAGAAATCAATGAGGTATTCAAAGTAAAAATCTATAAAGTAAGCATAGACTGAAAGGGCATGGTGAAAACCCGTCAGGGCACTATGAGCAAAAAAATCAGTCTATGACAAAATCAAAATCATCGGCACGATGAAAACCCAAAAAAGGGCTTCGATGCGCAAAAATGTGAAAATCGGGTCTGGTGAAAACCGTAATTGGCACCAGGAGAAAAAAATGAAAAAAAAGAGAAAAAAAAAATAACTCTTGGCCCACAAGAGTATAAACTGTGAATGGTAAAAATCTCGAGGTCCTCAATGATCCCACGGATACAGTGAAGATAACTCAGTCAAAATCCTCAGTCTCGGGGATGACTCTAAAGAGGCTAAGGATTAGCTGACACTTGTATCCTTGGCATTTGGCAAAGGCACCATGATCGTTAACTTTCAGAGTTTTCAAACACAGTCTGTCACAGATTATTCGACAAAGGCAATCTTTTTAAACCTAAAATAAAAAAAAATGCATCATCAAAATTACTATTTTTGGTCTATGACGAAGAATCTAGGACTTTTCTTCAAACCCAGAGTTTTCAAAAGTAGTAGATATATCTAAGGCCACTATATATAAAAAAAAACCTAATTCATTTATTTCAAATAGTGATACATCATTCTTTTCAAAAGTAGGGTACAAAAAGGAACAACGGGCAATGAACCACTCATATATTCTCTTGAGGAGCATAATAGGCATCTAGTCTATCTTCTAAGGCTTGATCTGAGAATCCTGATCAATGATGATTCTCTTCACATTTGAAGTAGATCCACTTACCAAGTACTTAACTATAATGCCGACATACATCCTCAAAGCAAGCGTCTCTTAAGAACGATAATGTCACACCAAGCCTCTCTAGACGATCCTGCAATTGCCATGAAAGAGAAGAAGGAAGTTTGAAGTTCGAAATCAACGAAGAAAAAATATATTTCAAAATTGCATTACATAATTTAAAATGTCGATCACTTTCAAAAAATCATAAAAAATGGTATCTAAGATTTCAAACGAGCTCCGTGCCACGAAATCAATGGTTTCAAAAAGGTTAACCTTATCATACCCCGTGCTTGGGTAGCCATATTCTATGAAAAATCTTAAATCCATTCGACGTTTTTAACCATCTTGCTATTAATCATTTTGGATTCGCATAAATAGGGTCTAGTCTATTCTTTGCAGTTATTTGCAAGCAACTCCTGCAAAAAGGGGCAGCTGTAGACACCCCAATTTGCACAAATCCATTAGAAAAATTCACATTTTTTTAAATTGATTTCAATTTAGGACTTAAGCCTTTCAACGGGCTCGCATTGCCACTTAGCATCATTATTCATGCATACATGCATACTTGCATCATGTCATATAGTTTGCTTGCTCAACCTTGTCCCTAACCCAGTCTAATTCCATACCACCTCTATGATCTAAGCCGGATCCGTAACCGTTCTTCATTCACCGTTCCATCACCCATACCATAACCAAGGTCCATTTCCTAATCCAACCTAAGTTCAAGACAAAGCCCACCTTCTAACCCAAATTCAAGTCCATTCTTTTAACCCACCCTTAAAGTCCATAGTCCATAACCCAAGTCCATCACCTAAGCCCAATACCAAGTTCATTCCAAGCCCATTCTCTCACAACCCTTCAAAAGATGACGCATGTTGATATCTCATAAGCCCTCAATACCCAATGCATTATCTAATTGGATGGTCAACTCCCCCTTTGTGAAAACTCAAGAATGCCCTTCTCAGAAGGTGTAGTCAAACTAAAAAGATACTTTGATCTTTGGTAATAATTCATAAAATTGAGAGAACTTTTAATAATACCCTCAAAAGGTGAGAATCTTCAAGTACATACATGGAGTTTTCCCATTAGTCCATTTCAAAATTATACTTCTACCCTTGCTTTATGTGTTATTTACAAATGAATCAAGGTCTACTTTTCACCTACCATTTCACCTTTACACATGTTATTCTCCTACTCACCCTCCCAAAAGTACTTTTGTTCTCCCATTGGTACATTTCAAATATATACTTCTACTCTTGCTTTATGTGTTATATACAAATGAACCAATGTCTACTTTTTACCTACCACTCTACCTTTACACATGTCACTCCCTTATTTACCCTCCCAAAAGTACTTTTATTCTCTCATCCTCTATTTACCAAAAAATCAAAAATGAAAGAATGCTTTTAGGATTTCTTCACAAATGTCATCTTTACCCTCCTACAAATGGAAAATCCAAAAAGAAACAACATAAACCTCATGTCCATTTTCTTTATTTTTAGGGTTGAACCACTTTATCCCCAAAAAATTCTTCAAAAACTCTATAAATACCCATATTTTCTATAAACAATTCATGCTCTTAAGCCCCCATTTCTCAACCTAAAACTCTACTAAAATCTCTACTCATCTCTCATCTCTCATCTCTCAACCTTCAATTCTCTCAACCCTCAACTACATCCTTTAACTTTCAAGTTCATTTCTCAAGTTCAAGTTCATTCAAGACTTTCAAGGGGACAAGGTGGGTATAATAGTTGTTATTTATTTTTTAACTTGCGTCTTCTTCTTCTATCCTTCTATTTTTATTTTTAGAAATCTTAAGGATGTGATGGAAAACCCTTCTTCATTTCAAGTAGATTGAACCTCAACCTTGGGCATGGAATGCTTGAGGCGGTTTGGTCAAAAAGATGGAGGTTGAAGCCCTTTTTTACCCATTTTTATCTCATACATCATAATGTACACCATTCACACACACCACACATGCTTGGCAATGATGAAGAATTGTGTGGCTCTCTTGATGGGGCTAAAACACTAAGTTTCTAGCTAAACATGCATACCTTAAGATTGTGAATCTAAGGGGACTTTATCCATGAAATTTCTCTAAAATTCTACACCAACCTTTCAACTCATGCAAAAAGTGTGTTGACTCCATAGAATATCTTCTACCATAAGATATTTCTTATGTCAACACTAACACCAACTCCTCTTTCAAAAAGGTACATACTTACCACAGACACACACCACTTCATGCATCTCATGCATTTTCTTTGTTATGTTAATCATTTTAAAAATGGCCAAATCTAAAGGTAACCACCATAGGTGGAGAGAATGTGGTGCTTAACACCTTCCCTATTCTCTAACCGAATCCCCTTACCTAGATCTTAGGTAGACCATACCTTTTCCATGATTGAAAGTCACTACAATGCCATGAAAAAATTATTTTCAAAAGAATCGATTCGGGTGCCCATTCACACCCATTTTCAAAAAAGAATGGTGGTTACTCCAAACAACGTAGCATTGAGGTTCAAAGATGAACATTCTCATGTCTACAGAACCATTTAAATGTTATGTTTTGTCTTGGATTTCATTCTCCTTTTAACTCATACTAAATTTATTAATATGAAATAACAGACATGTCTCCCTACCTTGATAGTTAGATTTTGCCTCTAACATTTTAATCGACACTTTCTGGTCATAAGTAATTGCGAGGGCATAATTATGTTTCACGGCGAAGACCAATAAGATGCATTCACGTAATCACTAAAGCAAGGCAAGACTGAGTCGGAAGTGACATGTGTCTCATCCTTAAAGTCAGTAGAATCATTCGATAGGTGAGTAGTTTAGTAACTAAGACATCCATCAATCATCTTACATAATTCTTTGAAAGGACTTAGCCTAAGTGACAAGTGTAAGAATTTGAAGCACTCGATTTAACATGACCTAGAGCTTTTGTGCAAATTATATAATTAGTAAGAGAATAAAGACGGATCTTAAACGAAATGTTTCCTAGGATCTACATGATTTGTATTAGAGTGAAATTATCAAACCAAATTAGAAGAAGATTAGCAAAATAAAGAAAAAATAGAAATTCATCACGAAATCAATAATACAAAGACCATAAGATCCTAATCCAAGTAAAATTTTAGAATATGTGCAAGATTTTCAAAAAAGGAGTTACTAGGACTTTAAGAATCTATAAATACATGTACCAACACAAAGGAAAAAGGCTTTTGTTTCAGACCCTAATTCAGTCTTTCCGATTTTTTTTCCTACCAACTTGATTGTGATAGGGTCTTAATCTTAAAAATTCTCATATATTTGAATCAGAAAACAAGAAGGAGATCATCCTCAAGATATGAGTCTAGGGGTGAGATAATTTATTTTTACTTATAGTGAAGAAATCACTCTTTTAAGTGATTAAAATTTCAAATATAAGATATGTTGAAATTAAAATTTTTACAATTCAATACTAAAAAAAATATTGTGCGGGTACATTGAAATGAACTTCTATTTTTGGTATCATACTCTAGATAATTCCCATAAGGGGATCCATAACTTTAGAGGTGCGATGCGTTGTCTCCAAAGCAGAGTCGTGGTTTGTTTTACATGAAGACATGAACAAGTGCATAGACCAATAGGATGGGTTGTCTCCAAAAGGAAAATGAGTATGATATAGCAAAAATAAAGGAGGGTAAAATTTGCATTGAAAATCGTTTCGATGAGGTCAAACATATGTGATTAAAATATTGGGAAAAAAAGAATTGTCAAATCAACAAGTTCATAGACCAAAGGGTATTTCCAAGGGTCTAACTCCAAACCACATTAGACACTAAGGGGTTTCTATTTTTTCTTTTTTTTTCTCTATTTATGTAGAAGAAGAGAAATTGAATGGTCAAATCAACAAGTGCATAGACCAAAGGGTTTTTCCAAGGGTCCAACTCTAAACCACGTTGGATGCTAAGATATTTCTCTTCTTTAATTTTTTTTCTATTTCTGTAGGAGAAGAGAAATTGAATGGTCAAATCAACAAGTGCATAGATCAAAAGGGTTTTCCAAGGGTCCAACTTCAAACCAAGTTGGACACTAAGATGTTTCTCTTATTAATTTTTTCTCTATTTGTGTAAGAGAAGAAAAGAATTGTCAAATCAATATTAAGTTAAAAGAACAAAGGATTTTTCCAAGGGTCCAACTCCAAATCACGTTAGACACTAAGATGTTTCTCTTCTTTAATTTATTCTCTATTTATGTAATAGAAGAAAAGAATTGTCAAATCAATACTAAGTTAAAAATCAAAGGGTTTTTCTAAGGGTTCAACTCCAAACCACATTGGATACTGAGATGTTTCTCTTCTTTATTTTTTTTTCTATTTATGTAGGAGAAGAGAAACTGAATGGTAAAATCAATACTAAGTTAAAAGACCAAAGGGTTTTTCCAAGGGTCCAACTCTAAACCACGTTGGACACTAAGATGTTTTTTTTCTTTAATCAATACTAAGTTAAAAGACCAAAGGGTTTTTCCAAGGGTCCAACTCCAAACCATGTTGGATACTAAGATGTTTCTCTTCTTTAATTTTTTCAATCCGACCGTTACGTAACCGTTTTTTAGTCATTTTTTTACCGTTATACTATATATATATATATATATATATATATATATATATATATATATATATATATATATATATATATATATATATATATATATATACATATGTCACTATTTTACTTAGGAGTTTCTCTTCCTCACTATTTTGATTCTTTAATAATTCTCTATATTTTATTCTCTCACAATTTACATCGAATATGAATTCAAGAGCAATTATTTGTCGATATGGTGGTTCTGTTGAAGGTATCACGTATATTGGTAGAAATACACGACTTTTATTAATTTCATCAGAAATTACATATACGGAGTTAAAAGCTCTTATTTTTTCAATCTGCAATATTCAACGACAATTTTCAATAAGGTCAGTTATCAATTTAGATAATGAAAAATTTTTAATTGATATTTTTGATCAAGGAACTTGAGAATATATATTAAATTATAATCAAAATTCCCAAAGTAAAATTATTTTTGTGATACAACATAAAAATTTTGTAATGTATCAATAAAATTATGGTCAAGGTAAGCCTAGTTCTTCAAATCAATATCAAAATACTGATATTGATCATAATATTACATACAATACAACTCAATGTAATATTGTAATACAAAATGATTTTTACAGTGATGTAGATGAATTTATTAATAATAATTTGAGCTCGTCATCCGATAATGATGAAAATATATTAGATATTTATATTGGTAAGATTTTTAATAATGTAATTGAATTAAAAAAGTATATAATTTCTTTAGCTATCACTTATAATTTTAGAATAAAATATATTATTAATAATAAAGTCAAAGTTATAGTTAAATACGATGTTCCAAACTGTGGTTGGTGCATATATGCAAAAAAATTACAAATGGTGATTTGTTTACTATACGTAAATTTAACACAACCCACACATGTATGGGTACAATAGACTCATGGCCTCATCCTCAAGCCAGTAGTAACTCGATAAAGGATAAAATATTAACTTGAGTAAGGAATAATCAATTTCATTCTCCTCAATCTATAATGGCTGATATTAGAGATGAATATAATGTATCTATCACATATATAAAAGCTTGGAAAGCAAGGAAAAAAGTTAATCGTGAAATACATGGTTGTGAAGTTGAGGCATATAAAAATATTGAATATTATTGTCAAACTATTTTAGAAACAAATCAAAGAAGCTTTTATTTTCTTAAAATTAGTCAAAATAGTCATTTTCAATGTATTTTTATATTTTTTAAAGCATGTATAGATGGTTTTAAAAATAGATGTTTACCAATTGTAGGATTAGATGATATATTCTTAAAAGATAAATATCAAGGTATATTGCTTGCTGTGATTGCTCACGATCCAATTTATGATATTTTTCCACTTTCATATGCAATAGTTGAACAAGAAAATAAAGATACTTGGGAATAGTTTTTAAATTGTTTTAAAATGTCACTCAGACCTTATGATTTTAATAAAATTTCATTTATTTCAGATAAACAAAAAAGAATAATATTTATAATTAATAAATATTTTCCTTTATCATTTCATTTTTTTTGCATTCAACATTTCCAAGCAAATTTAAAAAGAATTTATAAATCAGATTTATTTTGCAAATTTTTAGAAAAAGTTGTTAAAGCTTATGCTGAAATTGACTGTAAAATAAAGTTATAATTAATTAAGAGAGAAAATATTAAAATATATAATTGGATAATATTAGAGGAAGATCCGACACATGCATTAGTTCATTGGGCAGTAAGTCATTCTCCAATACCTCGTTTTAGAATAATAAGATCAAATGCAAATGAAAGTTTTAATTTATGGATATTAAAATTACGTATGAAACCAATAACCGGATTACTAGAAGGTATTAGGTGTAAAATAATTGAATTACATAATAGACGTAGATTAAAGAATCTTACTTGGGATTTTCAATTAGTTCCAAGGATTGAAAATAAAATTTGAAAAAGAATACGAAAAGACTGTTAATTGTGAACGTTTAACTATTAATGATATGAGATTTGAAGTATATGATCGCTAGAAATAAAAAACGCACGTACTTCAAATGGGTAATAGATATTGTACTTGTGGCAAATGGCCTCAAACACTTATTTCATGCCAACATGCAATCAAAATATGCGATACGAAAAGATGGGATAAATATCAATTTTGTTCTAACGAATTTAGCGTTGAAAGATATAGATAATGTTACGCATCTTCTATGGAAGGTATTCCTGATTCATATGAGTTAGAAAATCCTCCTCAACGAGAAGAATAAATTTTACCGTCTATGACTCGACGTCGACCTGGTCACCCAAAGGTAAATAAAAAGAAGACTGACGTTCAAGATGTGCGACCATTGCTTTGTAGTCATTGCGGAAATATTGGACACAATCAATCCACATGTAGAAATTCAATTTGAAAATAATTGTAATTTTTTAATTTTTGTTAAATGTTTGTGTTTAATTTTGTACATCAATTTGTAAGTTGAAATGTAATATGTACGTATGAAAATAGTGGATTGGTTCGTAAGAACTCGGGGACGTAGTTCCTAAATTATGCAACGAACCTTGTAAACAAAGATTGAGTGCCTTTTACTTGAATTATGTTATTTTATTTAATAACTTAGTATTGAGTTCAAATTGTTTTAACTTAATTAACTTACCACTTAGTGTTGAGTTTACCATTTTTTATTTAATTTCCATCGAACTCGACAGTAATTAAATAAAATGTGGTGAACTCAACACTAAGTTAGAAAGTGGTGAACTCAACACTACACAATGTTAAAAATTGGTAAACTCACCACTTAGTGTTGAGTTCACCACTTTTTAACTTAATTAACTTACCACTTAGTGTTAAGTTCATCATTTTTTATTTAATTTCCATCGAACTCGACAGTAATTAAATAAAATCTGGTGAACTCAACACTAAGTTAAAAAGTGGTGAACTCAACATTACACAATGTTAAAAACTGGTGAACTCACCACTTAGTGTTGAGTTCACCACTTTTTAACTTAATTAACTTACCACTTAGTGTTAAGTTCACTATTTTTTATTAATTTCCATCGAACTCGATAGTAATTAAATAAAATCTGGTGAACTCAACATTAAGTTAGAAAGTGGTGAACTCAACACTACACAATGTTAAAAATTGGTGAACTCAACACTAAGTTTTTAAAACCAATGTGGTGAATTTTATGTTATGGCTAATATAGAATGCAACCCAAAGATATCGTGCAAAATACTAATTTTTTTAAAATGTATAATTGGATAATTGTGTAACTCTAACAATTGTATAATTCAAACTTTATATCATGGCAAACTTAATTATGTGGCAAATATTTCGAATATAAACTTAATCACGTGGTAAACAACATAATAAATAACTAATAGCGACAGTGCTTGCCTCGACTACAATCACCTTTTAATAACTCTCGAGCAGATTTTTTAGACACGTTTATTTCTGGATTACGTCTAGGTAAAACAATACCTAATTCTTCAACAGATGGGGGTTAAGATGACTGAAGATGTGGAACTTGTGGACTTTGTGGAGTCTGTGGGTATTGCATCAAGTATTCATATGCAGACTGAAGATGTGGATCCTTTGGAGTCTGTAAGTATTGTGTATGATATGATTTTAAAGGAGAAAATGATGAGTGCATATCATAAGAGGGATCCAACAAAGATGAAAAATAACCTATCTCGAGATTTTCACGCATCATTTCCTCATTCTGATCAGCATGTACTGGAATATAATCACCCTGACTCATCTACGTGTAATATCCAGTCCCATCATCCTGCTGCTCTCGAAACTCCTCATATTGCTGCTCTCGAGACTCCTCATCACCACCCTCCTCTTCCTCATCCTCATCTTCATTCTCATCGTATATGTCATCCTCAAGCTCAGGCTCAACCTCAGGCTCAGGTTCAGGCTCAGGCTCAGGCTCGGGTTTAGGATCAAGTCGACGACGTTGACGTTGCGAAACTGTATAGACTGGTTCACTCGATTTAGGTATCTGAAGATGCAAAGGCAGTAGTTATGTCAAAGTCGAGATAACATTTTCCAACTGATTTATGACTCATCCATGGACATCCATCTCACGAATGTGCGGAGTCAAAGAATTAAGAACACCGGCCTGAAAAATAATACATTATGTTAGATATAAATTTTTATTAAAATAAATTAAATTATTAAAATAAATGTTATAACTTACCACATTATAACATCTGTCTCTGTATAATGTGCACAAGTTATCCGTATAACCACGAGGTCTATATCGCGGTTCAAGAAAATGTAGTGCTGGATTATGCATCCAAGGACAACCATACCATCTTCGAAATTCTTCGGATGGCCAATCATCTAAATATTTTTAAAATTATCATGTAAGTCTCAACATAATTAACATAATTGACATAAGTGAACTTCACTTTAAAATTACCTTGCAAGTTCTGACATAATTGACCATGTACGCGAAATCTATTAAATCTTTCTTCCCAATCTATCATTAATGTGGTATCTATTATTCCCCTCCTCCTCACTGTAACCCATCGTTGGACAGGACCTGGGATAAACTGTTGTAAACTGAATTGTCGCATACAGCTATCCACAGGATGATACAATGTAGTATGTAAAAATTTACAGAAGATCGGTGTAACCTCAGATCACGAGTTGTACGTATAATCTCCATATCTCCACCTGCAATATGAAGATATGGGGTGGGGTCCATACAACCTAAAAAAGAATAAATAAATAAATAAGAAGAAATATCATAATAATAATTTAATTAAACATATAAATTAAAAATATTTATATTTACCATAGAGGGAAGAAGAAAATCCAACTCGATCCGATATGGTAAGACACAATGATGCGGATCACCAATATATGTCCTATTATGCATCATCCATCTATATGCTCGAGGGAATGAAAGATCATAACTCGTAAGTATGGGCCTACCTACTGATAATCGTTCGTGTGCCCATACTTATAATAACGGTGTACATCCCATAAGTCTCGATAGTCGCTTTCCCTCGTTTCTTACAAATTTACTAAGAGAAGAATATAAAAATGCAAGAACGATAGCACCCCAAACATAACTTGACGTAATAGATAGATCTCTAAATAAATGGAGTAAACTACTATCGACAACATTACTCGATGCATCTGGAAATAGTGTGGTTCCACATAATGCCAATAGATATCCACGAATATAATTATTTACCTAATATAAAGTAAAATATTAATAAATAATTAAAATATATTAATTTTAATTTAATATTTTTATAATAATAAAAAATTAAATTTTACTTCATTTATAGACATATCTCTATTTGACAATCTCCCAAATGTATCATGTAGCAATGTAAAGTTAATAAAACTATAAGAAGAGCTTTCCATCAGCAGGAGATAGTCTTCCAAGACACTCGTAGATAAGATTGGGATACTCCTCTCTCCTTATACGTGACACAACAATCGGGGACCCATCGATCTTCAGTCTCAAATAATGAAAAGTGTCCTCTAATGTGATGGCCATCTCTCTTAGTGGAAGGTGAATCGTGCAAGTCTGTAGCCAAAATCTCTTAGCTAATGCATAGCAAAGGCATACATCATGATGCAGCCACCGGATGCACTGGTAATGCTCAAAATCAGCAGCTGCAGCAAGAGCCTCTCGTGGACCACTAATGTCCCAATCTCTAAAAAATTGCTCATGATATCGCAATCGTAAATGGGAGTCGTAATCAATCTGCATAATTATAAAATTAATTATTAAATAATTATATAATTGTAATCAATCAGCATCATTAATTTTTAAATAATAATTCTAACCTGTCTCATCCATATATCACTCGATATATGACCATGTCGATCGGCTAAAATAACATCTGTAGTCGGACCTCCAGGAATACGTCCATCATTGGCTACTATCTATAACAATAAATCAAGCTCATAAGATATCGACATTCATATCAAGATCTTAAGATCAAAATGTTAATTGCCGAATTATTTTCATAATTTCCAACAAATTATGTTCTTTTTACAAAATAATTTTTTTATTTAATTTTTTTTCATAATTTCCCCTAAAAAATAAAATGTTATTTTAATATATATATATTTTTAAAATTTTAATAATTCTTAATTTTATGTAAATATCATTATAATATAATATTACAATAACAACATTTTTACTATTTATTCTAAATTTCATTAATGAAATTTTTTGTCAAAATAAGTACAATTAAAATATCACGATCCCTAAATTCATTTTAATTTTAAAAAAATTTTCAAATTTTATCTTCAAAATTAACTTAATTAATATTTTAAATTAAAAAAATCTTTACAAAATAGATAACATTAGAATATCATTAGATTTAAGTTAGTTAATTTTAAAAAATTATTAAATATTTTTTTATGAATTTATATTCAAAATAATATAGTTTTAACTAGAAAAAAAGAGAGATAATTCTAATTTTAAGTTTTGAGAGTACGGTAACCACCCAAATTCCAAAACATGTAGATTTGAAAGACTTGAAACTCTATGAGTCTTTTTTTTATTTTTTTGAAGGGAAAGAACAGTCAGTTCAAACTGCATCTTAAGTATTTTTGGGTTGCTACTTCTTTGATAAAATTACTTAGAGAATTTAAAGATTTTTTTAAAAAAACCCCTAACTTGAAAGATGTTATACCATTTGGATTATTAATGGTAGTTTGGTTTTCTTTACTTATGTTTTTTATTCATTACCAAACCACAGACTAGCAATTAAAAATCACAAAGCATAATCACAATAAAAATATATATAAATATTGGTAAGAGTGCTTATTTTGTAACTCGTAATTTGATTCTAAGGTCACGTGACATTTAAATTAAGAGTGTTGAATTTGTAAATATTTTAGTTATCTTTTGTAGTTTCTAATCAAGGAAATTAACCTAAAAGAGAAATAAAATATGACTTAAATGTCTTTGCATCTATAATAAAACATGACATGTGGATAATAAATAAAAAATAACATGTGGATTGTAGTGTTGCTTGTTAATTGTTGTTTATAACATACCTGTGGATTGTGGAGTGTTGCTTGTTGTTTATAACATGTAGATTTGCGAATCAATCGTGAATAATACGCAAACTAGCCGTATAATACTGTTCCCGATCAGAATGGTTGTTGGATTCAAAGATTCGGATTGATTCATGGATCTTTGAATCCCAACGATTAGATCGTGATTTATACGTATATTCCGTAAGTATTTTATTAAGATACGGTGTATTTCCATGTTCTCTTCTCACTTCAAAACTCAAGACTTAAGAGAAGGGGAAAAAAAGAACCCTAAGTTGAAAATCGCCCTCACTGGCCCACCGTGAAGTTTACTAGTTGGCCATCCACCGTCCGGTGAAATTTTCATTATGAAATTATGAGTAACTAAGAATTTCCTCAGTCTTTCATTGCTCCACGGCTCCATGCATCCTCACGGTCTTTCTCTAGAGGTAATTTCATTTTCTCTATCTCTCTCTCTATTCTGTTATGTGTGTGGGTGAAGTTTTTCTTCAGTTTCTCTTCTCCTACAGAAAAAGAGAAAAAAAGAGAGAAAAGAAACCCCTTAGTGTCTGTAAAACCCCAAACTTTCAATTCGTATCTCGAGGAAAATAAATAGTAGAATTTTAAGAAAATCTTGAAAATGGGACTTAGGGGTAAAACTTTAAGATGTTTCTAATAATTTTTAATGGAATCTGACCTCACTATTGGATTCAAAATGATCGAAAAATATACTTTAGCCTATATGCACGCTCAAATGCGAGTTCAAATATAAAACTTACAAAATCCTCGATTACCGAGTCGGACCAGGCTAAAACAATGACTTTTAGCTAAAATAAGAATTATTAAGATTCGATTTTACCATTGGGTTAGTAACGAAAAATTATTGAACATGGACTATTTATTTGGCATTTTTGGAGATCAAGAAGTCGAATTATCGTCAAAAACGAAAACGACATCAAGTTTAGGGGTCACCTCAGACCAAAAATGTAAACTTTTGATAGAGACATAATTTGTAGAAATTAATTGTACCATTAGATCTGAAACAAAAAATTAGGCGAAATAGAGTATTCATTTGTTAGTTTTGGAGTCCGGATAATCAAGTTTTCGTCGATCGAAACAATAGGCGAAATACCGATTTCATCTTAAATTTTATATAAATAAATTTTTTAATATTTTTTTTAATTCATTGTCTTCCCCAGCCGTTCAAAACCAGCCAACGCGTTAAAAAAATAATTTTTTTTTTCTTCGAATTTTAACTTCAGATCTCTCGTAAACTGTTCGCCGTCGACGACCGACGCAGAAGGGAGAAATGTCCGCAGCTGTGTTCTCTACAAAATCCACCCAACCTCTTTCTATTTCACTTTTTTTTTCATCCAATATCGTAAAAAATCAGTCATATTTATATACGGGAATTTCGAAACTTTGACCTCAGATTTCGTCCGTTTCGGGGTCAAATCGTCTTCAGATGCAGAAGGGAGAAACGTCCACAGCCTCATTATCTATAAATCCCATGCAAATTCCTTCATTTTTCTTACCTTTTTCATCTCATATCGTAAAAAATCAGCCGTATTTTTATATAGAGATTTCGTAACTTCGACCTTGGATTTCATCCATTTCGGGGTCAAACCGTCCTCCGTCGCAGATGAAGAAAGGATGACCACATCGAGATCTTCGAAACCACCGGGTCGGTTTTGAAAATTAGCCACTTTGAAGTTTGATCCATCTCGATTTTCGTGCCAATCGCCTCTATTTCCACGCACATGCTTCGATCCTTTCGCCTAGAGATTGTAATGAACTTTCAATTTCTATTAGTAATCGTAGATTGTAAAAATTACAATTAGGATTTTATCAGAAAAATTTTGATGTATTTCCAAAATATAGAATTCTTTTGTTATTTAAAAATTCACACCAGAAATTGTATGTTTGATATGTTTAATTATATTCTTTAACAATTTATACGTGAGTAGTGTATTTTAACGGGTTATTTCCATCAATTAGGTCTTGTACACTGCTCGGACCCCGTTTTGATATAAAATTTGTATTCTTTTTCAATATTATTGATAAAAATAAATTTTATAGTTGAAAAATGTGATTTAATATTCAATGAACTCATATTGAGTTGATGAATATCAAAAAATGGATATTTTATTGAAGAGATTGAAAATTGTAAAAATCGAAAAAAGGGAAAAAGGATATGAAACGGTAAAATGTCAGTCACACCCGAGGGATAATGTCTGCATTTTACGTTGTTGTGTTGTGTATAGGTTGGTGAACAGATATCCAGGGATAATATTGCTGGTTGCATGTTTATTTAAATTTCTATTAGCGCGAGGCGCTATTTACGTTTCCGTTCTGTTATTTATATTAGGCCGTTTGGCCATACTTGCATGGTAGGAAACTGGATATCCATTCTCAATTTTGTATTGTTAATTTCTCTTTTGTTTTCAAATGAAAATAATATATATATATATATATATGTAGTTATTTTGTGAGCTGTTAAAGAGTCTGTGAATGCCTGAAGGGATAGTACGTCATATCATCCGGAGTGGTGTACTATCCTGGGATGTACGGTAGGGACCACCAAGCTCATACGTGGTATGGGACGCGTATGAGAGTGGAGTCACAACTGGAATCCAGGATATTCCTCTCTATCTTTACCAGTGAACTTATAATGTAAAGGTGGTCATATACGAATGGTTTGTATAATTGAGAATCACATGCATGCCTGATAGGTATTGACGAAGATGATTAGTCAGTGATCACTAACAATCTATAGTAGTCAAACTTTCTGACACATCGAAAAGAGACCCATTACTTACGGTCACGTCAAACGGCCAGCCTGAGCCGGATAAATGGTCAACCAAGCGTGGTAAACACCGACCAGCCACAAAATCAGGAACTAAGAACTAGAGAAAAATTGTAACATCATGTCCCGACTGAGAGCGATCCAGTCTTGAAGCCCAACTATCTAATTCTAATACTCCACCATTCTGTATTATGTATCTGTTGTCTTATTTTGATATATAAAATGAAATGCATGATTAATGTTTCCATTTGATTAATTAGATTTGTATAAAAAAATGTTATAGTGAGTACTGCTCATCGATGTAATGTGAGTTTTAAAATGTTTAGTTGCTCATCCCTGATTATATGTATCAATTAATTGTAGTTTCTTCTTTAAAACTTTGCATATTTTAAAATGATTCAGTATGTTTATTCGTTCATGTTAGAAGAGGTTATTGAAAGAAATTATTTTCTTCCTTACTGGGTAACCATTGTTACTCACCCTTTCATTCTCTATTTTTTAGTCTCAGATTCAGAGCTTAGCGAGGCAGGTATAGAGCACGAGTGAGGATCATTTGGTGGGTCAGATAGACAACCAGAGTTTGTCACCTAGTGAGTATTAGGACTACACCCCTAGTGAGTCGATTTATCAAGGAGTATAATAGATTTTGTTCTGAGCGTTAGGACTTTTGTTAGAGTAAGAAATATTTGTAAAATCTTGTATTCTGGTTATTCTTCTACACTTTGATCTTTCATACGTTATTAGATGTATATAGGCTTCCGCTAGTATTATATTTTGTATATATATATATATATATATATATATATATATATATATATATATATATGCAGGATTGTATGTCGTTTATCAGGTGCAGGTTAAATCGCCTTGGAATGCTAACATAAACAGAGGAGGCCATGCCGAAATTTTGAGGTGCCACCTAGTACTTCAATATCTGACATGGGGATTTGTGTTAACATTTGGCGGGGTACCACGGTGTCCAACATGGTTTGGAGTTAGACCCTTAGAAAAATCCTTTGGTCTTTTAACTTAGTATTAATTTGACCATTCAATTTCTCCTCTCCTATATAAATAGAGAAAAAATTAAAGAAGAGAAACATCTTAGTGTCAAACGTGGTTTGGAGTTGGACCCTTGGAAAAATCCTTTGGTCTTCTAACTTAGTATTGATTTGACAATTCTTTTCTTCTATTACATAAATAGAGAAAAAATTAATAAGAGAAACATCTTAGTGTTCAACGTGGTTTGGAGTTGGACCCTTGGAAAAACCCTTTAGTCTATGCACTTGTCAATTTGACCATTCAATTTCTCTTCTCCTACATAAATAGAGAAAAAATTAAAGAAGAGAAACATCTTAATATCCAACGTGATTTAGAGTTGGGCCCTTAGAAAAATCCTTTGGTCTATGCACTTGTTGATTTGACCATTCAGTTTCTCTTCTCTTACATAAATAGAGAAAAAATTAATAAGTGAAACATCTTAGTTTTCAACGTGGTTTGGAGTTGGACCCTTGGAAAAACCCTTTAGTCTATGCACTTGTCGATTTGACCATTCAATTTCTCTTCTCCTACATAAATAGAGAAAAAATTAAATAAGAGAAACATCTTAATATCCAACGTGATTTTGAGTTGGGCCCTTAGAAAAACCCTTTGGTCTATGCACTTGTTGATTTGACCATTCTTTTTCTCTTCTCTTACATAAATAGAGAAAAAAAAGAAAGAAGAGAAACCCCTTAGTGTCCAATGTGGTTTAGAGTTGGACCCTTGAAAAAATCCTTTGGTCTATGAACTTGTTGATTTGACAATTCTTTTATTTTTTTCCCAATATTTTAATCACATATGCTTGACCTCATTGAAACGATTTTCAATGCAAATTTTGCCCTCCTTTATTTTTGCTATATCACACTCATTTTTCTTTTAGAGACAATCCATCCTATTGGTCTATGCACTTGTTCATGCCTTTGTAGAAGCCATTGGTCTATGCACTTGTTCATGTCTTCATGTAAAACAAACCATGACTCCACTTTGGAGACAACCCATCGCACCTCTAGAGTTATGGATCCCCTTATGGGAATCATCTGGAGTATGATACCAAAAATAGAAGTTCATTTCAATGTACCCACACAATATTTTTTTTCTAGTATTGAATTGTAAAGTTTTTAATTTCATTATATCTTATCTTTGAAATTTTAATCACTTAAAAGAGTGACTTCTTCACTATAGGTAAAAATAAATTATCTCACCCCTAGACTCATATCTCGAGGACGATCTCCTTCTTGTTTTCTAATTCAAATATGTGAGAATTTTTAAGATTAAGACCCTATAACAATTAAGTTGGTAGGAAAAAAAAATCAGAAATACTGAATTAGGGTCTGAAACAAAAGCCTTTTTCCTGTGTGTTGGTACATGTATTTATAGATTCCTAGAGTCCTAGTAACTCCTTTTTTGAAAATTTTGCACATATTCTAAAATTCTACTTGGATTAGGATTTTGTGGTCTTTATATTATTGATTTCGTGATGAATTTCTATTTTCCTTTATTTTGCTAATCTTCTTCTAATTTGGTTTGATAATTTCACTCTAATATAAATCATGTAAATCCTAGGAAACTTTTCGTTTAAGATCCGTCTTTATTCTCTTACTAATTATGTAATTTGCACAAAAGTTCTAAGTCATGTTAAATCGAGTGCTTCAAATTCTTACACTTGTCACTTAGGCTAAGTCCTCTCAAAGAATTATCTAAGATGATTGATGGATGTCTTAGTTGCTAAACTACTCACCCATCGAATGATTCTACTGACTTTAAGGATGAGACACATGTCACTTCTGACTCAGTCTTGCCTTGCTTTAGTCGTTACGTGGATGCATCTTATTGGTCTTCACCGTGAAACATAATTATGCCCTCGCAATCACTTATGACCAGAAAGTGTCGATTAAAATGTTAGAGGCAAAATCTAACTATCAAGGTAGGAAGACATGTCTACTATTCCATATTAATAAATTTAGTATGAGTTAAAAGGAGAATGAAATCCAAGACAAAACACAACATTTAAATGATTCATTAATAGATTTTCTAAGACCCATTTAATATATTTTATGAACATTGTGTTTTGACCTCGATGCATCATATTATATTAGATAGATTATATTAACACACCAACTTTTACTTATTTCACACCAATCTAAGGTAAACAATTGTATATTTTCAAAATGATTGGTGTATTGTAAGTAAAAGTTGATGTGCCAATAGAATTTCTCTGATTTTATATTAAGTATTTGCTTGGTTTAATGTTAGCGTTATTTACTTTAAATAATTTTCCCTAGTTTTTATTTTCTTTCATTCTTTCTGAGTTTTATGAAAGTTGTAAGGAGGCTCTACCAATTTCAAGTCAAATAATAAAGATAACTTCTTTTTCTCATATCTCTTTTCTCTCCATGGTCTTTTTATTTTATTTTTGCTTTATTGTTCTTGCAATGACTATTAACTAAGGTGATGTTTGTTAAAACTAAACAAATAAGTGCTGAATGATTATAATTGCTGAGATTGTATAAGCGCTGAATTTAAGTGCTGAAATTGCTGTTTGTTTATCAATATGAAATGTGCTAAACTGATTCAAATTAAGCGATGTGATAATATAAAACTGTTTGTTACTTAATGCTGAAAGCTAGTAAATTGACTATATTACCCTTTTCAACTGTTGTAATTACATAATACTGTCTGTTCAACTATTTTAATTGCTACTTTATATCACATATAATAAAAAAGCATACATGTAAAAGATAATCTGATCAGTTATTTTAAATTACAAACACAATTCATTATACCCAAATTTTGAATTACATACAATTCTATTCATCTTTTTTTAGATTTAATTTTTCTTTCAAAATTCTTGCATAGTTGTACATTGTTGGTCCAAATTTCTTCAATCTCTCTATTTTTTGCATTTAATTTTTGTTTCATCTTCCTTCACGTTTGTTGATGAAACAAAATCCGGTTCCTCGTACCACATGAATAAATCACAATCATTGTGTACTATCTATAGTAAAAATAACATAAAAATTAAATGTATTAATCCATTATATGACATTGAATTAAATCATTTTTATGTTATACCACCATTAACTAATATCTTACCGTTGATTTAGGACAACTATAAAACCTCCGCCCTTTGTTACCATTTTTGTTGAATGTAATTGTTAATAACTTGCAAAGTCCACATCCATATTTGTACCATTTCAATTCATCCAACCAAATCCAAAATTCACATCCCTTGTTATTTCCAATCTAAAATAGACAAATAAATAAATATTATATTTTAGATAATAACATGTGATTTCAAATGAAATGTCATATAAAAAAATTATAAAGTTACCGCATTTGGACATTTTATATACAAATGATCTGGATTTTTTGAAGTTCCTGATATACAAACTTGGCAATGGCCTTTACCATACGCACATGGGATTTTTACATCCATCTAAATAGACAATACAATATTATAAATAAAACAAATAATAAGCATAGAAACAAACATGAAAATAAACATATATCGACATAAATTCGAATGTTTACAAGGACTTATATTCTAATAACAAACAAATGAGAAAATAAAGATTCATTCACATCATACAAAATGTCTAAACATAAATTCAAGTAACAAAATTCACATAAATTCAAGGATTTGCATTGATAAGTTGATTTGTAATTTGATCGCGTAAACCAATCATGAACGCCCATTCATTTTGCCCATATAAATGATTGATTTCGTGAAGATTATGTCTATCGTTAGTTATATTTAGAGGAATATCATCATTTTCAAATTGTCTGAATAGCTCATCTGTCATTGAAATCCGTCGAAAGAAATTATGGATTACCATGGATGCAATTACTATATTCCTTTGTGTTAGAAAATTAAATGGCACCATCCTTTTTAAAATTGGGAAACGTGCTTTTAAAACTCCAAAAGACCTCTCTATTACATTTCTCAACTAGGCATGTGAATGATTGAATATCTCTTCTTTACCCCTAATTCTCCCACGATGAAAATCAGACAATCAATATCAAACGTTACGATATTATGTCATGAACCCACATGTGTGTGTATAGGCAACATCAACAAGATAATATTTATCTACATCAAAATAAAAATAACATCACATTAAGCTTATAAAATGTAATGACTAATACCTAATATAAAATAAATAAAGATTATTTTTATCAGGTGGAGGTATTGGAAATCTATTTGTAGGATCAGAAATGGTCTCCATTAGGATTCGTGAATTATGTGCCACTCTTTCCCAACCGATTTGGATGTATGTGAAAATCATATCAAAATTACAAATACCATAACATTTTGATAGCATTTGGATTTTCCTCTTTCTCTATAAGGTATTTATTTATCTGCTGGAATATACGCATGGATGAATGTTCCATCTAATGCACCAATTGCCCCATTCACAATTTAATAACATCAATGTTAGTTATTTAATAATATGTATATAATTATTATGTAACCTCTAATGTAAAATATACCTTGAATATTTGTCTAAGACATCTGTGACTTCTAATTTCCTCTATAGATCCGTCAAGAGATGGAACAATAATCATTTCCTTTGAAAAGTGTAACATTGCAATTAACACTTTATGAAAGTATTTGTGGATGGTTTGCAATGAATGCTCGAATCGATTTTTAACCAATCGATACCTACAATTATGACCTATTATAATAAGAAACATTGCAATCATCTTTGATACTCTAATATTCAACTATCTTGAAGTCATCATCGATCTTGAAATAAATGACAAAGACTAATGAATGCACTTTTCTCTATCGTCAATAATTCATAACAATTTGAAGAAGCTCCATCTAAAAGGTCCTTCATAAATTCTGCACCAGATAGTGAAGATACATTCACAGGTTCACGTGTGATAGATAATCACTTCAGACTT
This sequence comes from Akebia trifoliata, assembly GCF_017979445.1. Taxonomy (NCBI): domain Eukaryota; kingdom Viridiplantae; phylum Streptophyta; class Magnoliopsida; order Ranunculales; family Lardizabalaceae; genus Akebia; species Akebia trifoliata. The sequence continues at coordinate 35,547,198 of NC_141378.1, forward strand.
TTCAATAATAACATCATTATTACTAATATTACTTTCCTTCCTTGTGGTGTCCTAAGCATTGAACGCATAGCTGTTTCCAAATAAGAATACAAAACATAATAAAAACACAAATCCCAACAAAATTTTATGATAAAAATATATCCATCTACCAATAAAATATTTTCATCCACCAACAAAATATATCCATCCACCAATCAAATATTTTCATCAATCAACAAAATATTATATAAGTAAAAACATCTATCACAAAGTTTAGTACATAACTCATACTCATAAAAAATATTGTATCACATAATAATGTTCATACAGAATTCATTCAGAAAAGTAAATAGTTCACTTAAACAAAACTCTTTAATCAAGACAACCGCTCATCTTCATCATCTAACACCATCCATGTTTCACGATACTCTTTCGATTTGATAACTGTGTTGAGCACAAGATTATAAAGATGACTCCCTTTCTCTAAATTAGTCATTTGTTTCAATATCTTAATACAATCGGGAACAGATGGGCTATTGTCAGGTTCTTTTCCAAGTACAGTGATAAGGGACTGTACAGTACTTTGTAGCTTAGCAAAATCATTATTTTTTCAATGCTTATTGGTTGAAGAATTACGAACAAATTCTAGATGATCTTGACTTGCATCTTGGGTATTTGGAGCAGTGGGTATGGTCATTTCCTCTTCCTTGTTAAATGCATCCAAATTTTATGCACTATCATCTTTTAAATTTGTGGATGCAACAGAATCTACAGGCAATCCTGTTCGATGTTTTCCCTTTGTCAAGGTGCACTCAAACAAAATAGCCAGCTTCTTTACATCCTTCAATGAATTTGTATGAAATTATTTCGCAATAGGGTATTTCTGTGACATGAAATGTATTTCGCCTAATTAGAATGTTTCATCCACATTTTGAAAGAAGAATAGAAAAAAAATAATTTTAAAATTTACCTTAATGAAGTCGTCCCATTTATCATCCGACCAATTGAAGGTATCCATCTCAACGTTATATCCATGACCGGTGGTGGTCGTAAGTTTCACCCAAACACCGTAAAGCCTTTTTAGATAATCCCATTCATTCTTTAGTTATCGTTGAGTCAACTTTTCTTTTGTAATATTTTTTATCTCAGTAATTAGCTTTATCCAGCTGGGATTTGAAGCTCCCTCCTAACCTCCCACCTTGATTGACTGCTTCAATCCATAGATTGATAAACAAATTCTTAAGCATTGTTGTCTAATTTGCTATTTTTTCTTTAAGAGGCATATCTAGTCAATAACAAACATTTCAAATGTTTGATTAAACAAAAAAAATATCACCCTAGTAACAAAGGCACAGATAAAACATAAGAGATGAAAGAAATAGAGTATGATATAATAGTAAACAATATTGCTAATGAAATAAGAAACATAAGAGTTTTAACAAGATTTTATATTTAACTAACCTTTAACAAATCACAAATCTTATTGCTTTAATACCCATAATGATTTCCCATATGCAACAGCCCATTCCCTACTATGGTTTCCCATATGTAACAGCCCTTTAGTATTTTAAATTAAATTTTTTACTAGAAAAATGAATTATCCTTCCTATTATTGGAACCACTGAGTCTTATTAATATGACGTGATACTTTGATGCATGCTACATACATCACAAGAGCATCCAAGATCTTCTAATGACAACCTTTACCCTTCTGAAGATGTTTTACTTTTGCATGATATGTAAGCATGATTCTGTATACATCCACATTACATATTCATGTACTTTAAATTAGATGTAACATTTATAAAGTCATGGTTGCTTATCAAAAAACACACAGAAAATTAACTTGAAGTCATACTCAAAATCCATTTGAATTGATGGCAAACTAGCACAAACAAAAGCAACCTAACCACTTTTGTTGATATATATACATACTGCACCCAAACAGGATAGCAAATCACATTGTCTTGCCCATAGGTCCCTTCTAGTCTTTTCTACTACTAATACAATCCTAACTCATCCTTCTGTAGGTGGTTGATAAGAAGCAAACTTCATGATCAACAATTTTACAAAGTAGTGCATGCACGTTGAACCACAATTCAAGGTGCCAGAACCTATATGAAGGAGCTAATAAAGACAATTTATTTAAATACAACATACAACAACATGGTGTCCTTCAACCATTAACTAATTGGGGATCTTCTTTCACTAACAGTTCACTACCAGCTTTTAACAAAACCTAAAATTTTATTAGTAAAACCTCTCAAGTATTGAATATCATACCAAAATATCTCTTCAGTGCTTGGGGTACTTGAATTTCACTTCAATAGTGGAAGCCCTCCTAAAATCCTTTAGAAACCCGTGTGTAGAATAGCCGATTTGAGAAACCCAATGTGGTTGGCTGTTGACACATCTTAGATCAGCTATTATACAACTGATCCCACTATTTTTCATCTTTTTCTTTGCTATGGACTCCAAATTCAAGACAAGCAACAAAAGACTCACCAAACTTTCTCGATTTTGGAGTGTCTAGACTTTAGATATAATTTTGTGAGGTACTAACACACGTTTGATAAGAATATATCATAAAAATCAGTGTTAACTCAACTAAATCACTAGTAATTGGTACAGATTTCAATTTGAGTCAAGTTTCTATACTGAGTCCTAATTCTCACTCCCGACCAAATCTCTTAGGCCAAAATTTTCCTGAACTGTCATCCTTGCCATCCGTTTTTTACATTATTTAATCCATTAGATTGATGAGCTAGATGATGCTTTCTAAATTGGATGGTTACAATCATCTTGATTTGTTGCTTCAAAGATCTCCTAGGTTATGCATCCCATGCTTTCTACTATGCAACTGACATACTGCCCTTTTGATCTACTAGGCATGAATATTTGATTCTCTTTTTCAAAAATAAAATATTCTTACCTATAAAAAAACAAAAACAAAAATAAACTTTCCTTGCTACATAATACATAAGAAAAGTCACAACAGTCTCACATCTTGTGGGCATGGGCTGAGTGGTGTGCTTGGCTATTGTTGGTCCTTAATTTTTTGTTTTTATTTTTTTGGTGTGTATATGTGCTGAAACAGGAAAAATTATACTGGTTTTGACATTGAGTTGTTCCTTGTTTTTGCCATTTACTATAGGTAACTGAAACAACAAATAATACAGAATCATGCTGATTCATCTCAGATTGACGACTCTAGCAAGAAATTTCAGAAAATAAACAACCCAAAATTAGAAAATAAAATTATCAGATTTTGCCAAACATGGAAAATAAACGAGATCGGACCCTAAATCTGTCCAAAATGATTCAAATATAATGGAGAAGACAGATCTGTATATTTAACAAACACCACAACAGATCAGTTTTCAAAGAACCAGATAGGAAAGATTAGGGTTTTTGTTGAACGTACCTAACGATTCAGAGAGCTTCTGTATGAGAGCTTGTTTTTGACGATGAACCTCTAATAACGATGAATCTCGTTCGGCGACAGCGATGAACTTCGTTCGGCGACAGGGATGGGCTGCTGTTCAACGATGGATATCTCTTATTCGTAAAGATTAGGGATTTGTTAAAGGATATTTGATGTAATTTTTTTAAATCTAGAAGGGCATACTTGTCCGCCCGGATATGTAACGGTGTTGAGCACAAATAGTATTCAACATTAAGTGAAAAAATTTCGCTTAAAATTTTGATATATTTTTCAGTATTTTTCACTGATTTTTTATTATAAACAAACGCACTGATTTTGGAATATTACTGATGCTAAATTGTGTTCAGCATTAAGCGCTTATTTCAGGGTTAAACAAACGCCCCCTAAATCTCCGGTAGATCAGTTGAAGAAGCCTGAGCAAGATTTATCAGTGTTTTACTATTCTCATAATGATTTAATAGTTTTATTATGATAGCGTAGGTATTTATTACTAGGTTAAATATTAATTATTCTTTCTTTGATAAGTTCAAGAAGACTCTATAGAGAATAGTTAATATTTATCTAATAATCTCGACCTAAACTTGTTTATATTTTAATTACTTGATTTTTTGATCCACAAACATTAATTTTGTTTAGTGGATCGAGATAAATAGAGAACCAGAATTCACTGATAAAGCTTGTGAAGGTAGATCCAATTGATCTACACTTCCCTATCATATTTCTAAGTTTATTTTATTATAGTAGTTTATTTTAGATAAATCATCTCTTGCAAACTATTTTTAAATCGTTTCCATAAATCTGAATCGGATTAGAAGTAAAAAAAATGTGTTGGATTAACGTTGTCTCTGTGGTTCTACCCTTGCTTGCTAAGGTTTTCTTTTGTTCTTTATTTTATCATCATCTATAGCATCGAACAATAGTCACAATGATTCCAAAATTTTACTCCTTTTCAGATGATAAAAAAGATTCTTACTCAAAATTCTAAAAATCTAGTACAGCTCAATGCTAGTTATGAATCTAGATGCATGATAAGTCAATAATAAGGCCCAACACCTTGAGTCCAACAATATTGTGGCTCCCAATATCCTAAGCCCGAAAGTACAGTTACTTAGACGATTTTTCAAGCCCAAAAATATTGTGGCTTCGACCTTGAATTCGACAATACTGTGCCTCCCAACATCTTGAACTTGGAAATACCTAGGCTTCGACCTTGAGTCCGACAATACTGTGGCTTCGATCCTAAGTCTAAAAATGTAGTGACTCCCAATCATTCATCATCTAAAGATACAACAATTCTTTCAATCTTTTTGAGACCAACAATACCATGGTTCCAATTAATCAAAGAACAAATACTTTCATCTCAAGACTACATCAAGTTGCAACCCAAAGATACCGAGGCTTCACAATTTAGTATTCAAAAAAACTAAGACTCTCTTCATACCCTTTTATCATTACATGCATTCATTGTGCACATGCACGCCTTAAAAAAAATTTCTCTAGTTTTATCAAGTCTTTATCAACATTTTATCATCTTTTGTCAATGAGAATTTCGATACTCCGAGACCTAACACCTTTAATTGATGAAAGTTTACACTTTCAGATTTGATCAATATTCAAAACATTACACAAACACATACTATACTTAGTTTTTATTTTATCAGAGTCAATACTAAAAACGTCCTCTAGAAAAGCTGTTGGTAAATGTGGATCCCAATGTTTTGGAGTCGTCACTTAGTTTAGGTCTAAAAATCATAAAATGACTCTAAATGGAATTTAGATCGGTCTACGACAAAAATAATAGGTAAAGGGTCAGATTACAAATTTTAAAATGTGTTAGGCATCGAACCCGCCTGATCAAAATGATCGGTCTCTACTATGATCCAAGATTGTCTTATGATAGATGAGAGATGACTAAAGTCAAGTTAGGGTTCAAAATCGAACCTACAATCAATATAAAAAACTACAATTAAACTTAAAGTCAACAGTGGGGAGAAATAGTTTTGCCTATGCAAGCAGGACAGATAACTTCAATCTCAAGTGAATTTTAAAATCATGGCTCCAATAGTATAGGATTTAGATTCATTAAGAGGGACGCAAAATACATTATTATTGTTAAGCTAAACAAGTTATAAACATTGTAGAAGTTCAAAACTTAAATTTTTTATTATAGGGCCCAGATGATATTGTTCCTAAAAATAGTTTCTTATTTGCATTTTTGTTTGATGTACTAATAAATATCTTCGGAATATAACTTTTGTTCCTCTCATTTGAGGGAGAAGAGAGAAGTAAACAAGAGAATGTGAAACTATTGACAAAGCTTAGATCAACCGTGATTGGTGTATATCATTCATCGACAATTGGAAAGGTGAAAGGACCAATGATTTAATTAAGAAATTAGTATAAATTTTCCATTTGCATTTGTGTGATTTAAATTTGCCAGTTTTTTCCTATTGATTTGATTATCGCATGTTCCAAGATCTGTTAGTCTCACGATTTTAAAACTTGATCATGAAATCATATTAATGTTTGAAATTAACACCCCTTGGCTTTCTTATAGAACGCATGGGACACAAAATCAACAAATGAGATTGGTAAATTGTTAAACGAAGATAAAGCCACCAGATGTTCTACGAAAGATAAATTGTTGGTTAAGTGTGAGAAAAAACATAAAGAAAATAAGGGTGACCTTAGTTTAATAAACCCTTGTAGCCAAACACCAACAAAGACATTAGTATCTTAACCATCTACTTGTGAAAAATACGAAATAACAAAGATAACTCAAACTCACAAAATACAAGGATTTACGTGATTCGGTAGTGTGCCTATGTCCATGGAACAAAACAAGAACAATCACTATTTTCTCATAAGTTTTACAACCCTAAAGATATATATTTATAATATTGAGAGTTATAAAACAAGTAAAAATCCCCAGAATAGAAACCCTTAAAAAGTAGAAAAACCCTAAAGAAAATATTACAAGACAATGAGAACACCCCCCCCCCCCCCCTCCCCCCCCTTATGCTTAGCATATCGCGACAAAATACAAGACATTTACACAACCAATAATATTTAAATATAACACATTAATAGGAACTAATAATAACAACAACAACAACAACAATAATGTACTACAATCACCATCACCTGAAGTCTTTAAACAAAAAAATTGTGGCCTAAGGAACAAAGGTATAAACAATGGGGCTTCTAACAACACACTTCCCACTAACCTCATACCAGCTAAGATACCCACAATTCCCAATGTAATCACTCTTTGCTCTAAAACCTCCCAAATCAATCTCAACTCCTATTATAAACTTTGCTTTGCTATATTCACCACTGAAGGATATTGTCTTGGGCTTCACAGTAATTTTCATACCTGTCGGAGCCCACACCACTGCACGATAAACCGATCGAGAATCATCAACATTCATCAAAACCCTCTTAAACATGTAACTTGTCGTGTTCATATTGTTAAGGATGACGATGAAAGAATCTCCATCTGCAACAACGATCATGGCCAATGAGCTACCAAAAAAATATTCTATTATCAAGTTCAACCTTTACAACGGGTATACTGATCTAATGGATCATCTCTACCATTACAAGTAGGTAATCATACTCGAAGAAGGGAAAGATGATTTCTTATGTTGAGTATTTCCCATCAGCTTGCATGAAGAAACTTTGATATGTTTCCTCAGACTTGCTCCAAGGTCGATCGACAGTTTCTGTATTCTTTGCATGAGGTTCATGACATAGTTCATGGGAAGCTGATGGAAGTAGCAGGGGATACATTCTCTATTTAACCCCAAGAAGAAAATCTAAGACACCACAAGGGAATATACTCACCGATTCAAGATGGAGTTTCTTCAGATGAATAACTTTGATGATTGTACGACAATCATCATTTATCGAAAAGGACTCCCCAACAATCTTAAATTGTACGATTCTCTGGTGAAAAGCAACCCAGAGAAGATGGATGATCTCTTATTAAATGCAGAAAAGTATATAAAATTAGAAGAAAACAAATTAAGCATTACTTCAGTAGCTCCGACCATCCTTCAGACAATAAAGAAAATGTCCTAGCAAGGACATAAAAGGTCAATCAAGTTAGAAGTAAAAAAAATAACATAATGAGTATAAGAAATTGAGACCAGAAGGCACTCAAAACCACACCCTAGTAACTGACTCATTGGACTACATCTTCCAACGAATTCAGAATGAACCCTTCATTAGATTGCCAAGGCCAATGTTTTTAGATCCTTTTAAGAGAGATGTTACAAAGAGGTGTGTTTTCCACAAAGATCATGGACACCAAACTGAAGATTGAAAGTCTCTGAAGACTAGATCTAAGATGTCAAAGATTGAGGATATCTATAGGAGTTTATTGCTTGTCCAAGGTAGACACATGCCAACCAATAGTGACAACACTTTCTTCCTCCACCCCAAGAGGACCAGGGCAACATAACCAGAGAGGGAACATTATCACCGTAATATATGGAGGAACGATAACTCAAACAAACCGAGCAAGGTAGATAGGGAAAAGGAATCTTATCAGAAAAGGAATCCATCTCATTTGACAACCACGATGATTCAGATAATATTTTGATTCAATATAAATCAACTGGATCAACAAGGATTTTGTATTTTTATATATTATGTACAATAAGACTTTGGGAAGAGAAGAGACTTCTAGCATTTTATAATTTAAATAATTTTACATAAATAAAAGTATGATCCCGTGACTAAGCATCTTTCACTCTACCTATTATCATTATTTAAAAAAATAAAAAATAAAAATCATAATGTGGTTAGGGCATCCATTCAAAAAGGGGGAAGTCTTGAGTTCAAGCCCTCACATTTGCCATCCATAGGGAATTATCCCGCTTATCGAATATGAATAGGGTCCTCTAAGAGGTCAGTTTTCTCATCCTTTGCTAGTCGGGCCTACGGTTTGGACAACCACTCATCAAAAAATAAATCATGATTATTTATATTAATAAATAATTGTAAATCAAGTTTATCTTGTCCAAGACAACTCGATCTCGTCCACGAACGAGATAGTAACCATGGTTGGAGCAGGTTATAAAACCAATTCTACTTAATTAACGTATGGTTTACTCACGCTAAGAAAGGACAATTGACACAAGGGTTATAAATGGATTGATCAGGTTCTGACTGGATTGGTATGTAACAAGTTGTCACCGACCAAATAACATAAAATATATGAAATATATAAAATATAATGCATTTTTTATATTTTTAAAATACATTATCAGACCATACGTTCCTATGGGATTGGAAGATATGATTGATCTTGAACCAATCCAATAAAATATGACATGACTTCCTTATGGGATTAGGTCATTATCAATACCCAAATCCTTGATTTGGTTCCATGATTATAAGATCGGAATGATTCAGATTTCAGGTCTGAATTGGCACAATTAATGGGAAACATGGTTTTAACATAAATGAAGGGGTTGGTTGTGCAACATAACCCAGTTTATTTTTGCTTAATTAAAAGCACTCTTTCAGTAATATTAATAGGGTTGTGCTGGAGTAACATTGAAATGTACATTGTGAGGGGACATTATGATCTCGATGAAAAGCATCTATGGTTCCAACACACATCCACGTCACAAATGTCCCCCATGACATACATTTCAGTGTTACTCCAGCATTATCCTATTCCATAATCTTACTTCTTTTCAAAAATCATTACGAGTTAGAATACATCCTCTCGGAGCGGATCCTCAGTAATACATAGTGGAGAGATTTTTAAAAACGACCACATCAGTTATAAAATGATCATGACTTGGGATCAGATTTTCTTTAAAAAATTGTTAAATTTTTTCTTCAAAGTCTTATATATGGCTTTGAAAATGAACTGCCAAGTGGTGCTGTCTCAACCGTCTAATTGCACTACAGGGAACTGCCCGAACAAAGTACTACAAAAGATCTGTTCCTGCATCCCCTTAGTAAATCACTTTCCCGAAAATTTGTAAACTACTTTTGATGGACTTAGAAATTTCAATTTCTACTGATTTTTGGTGAGGATGATCTCCTCACCATAGGGATCATCCTCACAAAAAATCAGCTCAATCCAAAACTTTTAAGCCACTTAGGACAAACGTGTTTGCTCCCTAACTTAGGCTCGCAAACGCCACCCATACATAGGGGATAAAAACTCATTGAAATTCTGGATGTTAATATATTAGTCAAATGGATTTATGATATAGAACCAAAATATATGGAAGGCAATCACCTCAAATGAACCTAATATACCTAAAGGTTGGAATCCATGGATCGATATGGAAAACAACTCAACTGTTCCCAATATGATGGTTGGGATAGCATGTTTTTTTATTTTATATGATCAACTGTTCCCATCCCTATCTAATTGATGATAAACCTAAATGTGAAGAAATATTATAGATGCACTATGGCGATGATACAGTGTATATATATGTGTGTGTGTGTGTGCAAGACAGAGAAACAAAATTCGTTTGTGTAGTAGTGTTATATATTTTAATTATAGAGAACTTTCTCATATAATTATTAGATCATCGTAAATATCGAAAGTGTTCCAAGTGTTGACAGATATTTCACATATAAAAAAGATTTGTCAACACTTAAAATAACAATTTGCCAGTACTATATGATAGTTCTGTTAACACTTATAATATTAAAGGTATTTACAATAACATCAATCAATACTTATTTGAAAATATGTATCTTTCTTTTAAGCCTACGCTACAAATCTCAAGATAAGGAGCGTGATGACAGGTTGACGGCAGCCAGGTGTAAAAATTTTGCCCATTTCCTAGCAAAATATTGTTTTCTACGACGGATTAATTAAACTTTGTTTGGTTTTTTCGCCAAATCATTTAATTTGTATTAGACAAACCATGCAACAACAAAGAAACTTAGCTTAAGCCATAGATATTAAAACAATAATTATAAACTTAGTTTAGTCTATACAGGTCATTTCAATCGGTTTCTTTAACCCCATTAGATTGGACGACTTCGTATAAATAGGTATGTTGTTGAACTGATCATAACACATGCAACCAATGTTCCATCTGTCCCTAACCATGGACCACATCATCACTTTCAACCTTCTCTTCTCTCTCTTCCTTTTCTCTCACATTGCCACATCATCTTCCACCATGGACCCACGTGGAACATACATCATCCACATGGACAAATCAGCCATGCCGGCCCCCTTCTCGACGCACCATAACTGGTACACGTCAACACTCTCCTCGCTATCAGCACCCGATGTCATTGCCCCAACCCATCTCTATACTTATAATCATGTCATAGATGGGTTCAGTGCCGTGTTGTCCCAATCACAGCTCGCTCAACTGGAGCAAATGCCAGGCCATGTCGCCACATATCCAGAGACATTTGGCCAACTCCACACCACCCACACCCCAAATTTTCTAGGCCTTAAAAAACATGTTGGATTGTGGCCTAAGGGAGGATTTGGGGATGATATGATCATTGGTATTATCGACACTGGAATCTGGCCCGAAAGTGAGAGTTTCAATGATCGTGGCATGCCACCAGTACCCCAACGATGGCGCGGAACATGTGAGACAGGAACAGAGTTCAATTCTTCATATTGTAATCGGAAACTGATTGGTGCTCGGTCTTTTAGTAAAGGCATGAAGCAACGTGGCCTAAACATATCGACCACCGATGATTATGATTCTCCTAGGGACTTCTATGGACATGGCACCCACACATCCTCAACTGCTGCGGGATCTCGTGTCCCAAATGCTGACTACTTTGGGTATGCAAAGGGTACGGCAGTTGGAGTTGCCCCACTTGCCCGGCTCGCCATGTACAAAGTTTTGTTCTTGAATGATACTTATGACTCTGCCGCGAGCGACACATTGGCTGGCATGGACCAAGCCATAGAAGATGGGGTCGATCTAATGTCATTGTCATTGGGTTTCTTTGAAACACCATTTTACAACAACCCAATTGCATTGGGCGCATTTGCAGCCATGAAGAAAGGCATCTTTGTCTCTTGTTCTGCCGGGAACAGCGGCCCTCATGCCTACACTATCCTTAATGGTGCTCCTTGGATCACAACAGTGGGTGCAGGGACTATCGATAGAGACTATATTGCTCATGTGACGCTTGGTGAAGGTGATGTAACAATCAAAGGAAGATCAATTTATCCTGAGGACTTGTTTGTATCAGGTGTTCCCTTATATTATGGACTTGGCAATATAAGCAAGGAGAATTGTGGAGCTCTCGACCCAAAAGATGTCTTCGATAAGATAGTTTTCTGCAAATTCAATGATGAATCGAATATTTATGCACAAATATATGAAGTAAATAGAACAGGTGCTGCAGGAGCAATCTTCGCTACGGATTCAGCGCAATTCATGCACCCCGATGATTTCTTTATGCCGTTTGTGGCTATAAGCCTAAACGATGGAAAGGTGGTTGAGGAATATCTAAGCAAGGCGACCCAACCGCCTACTGTGGACATCAAGTTTAGGATTACAGTATTGGGTACTAAACCAGCTCCTCAGGTGGCCTACTTCTCATCGCGTGGGCCTGACCGTAGATCCCCATGGATCTTAAAACCCGATATATTAGCCCCCGGTGTTGATATATTGGCAGCTTGGGTGCCTAATAGGGGATTTGCACCAATTGGGAACGATTACTTGCTTACAGATTACGCTCTAGCGTCTGGTACATCCATGGCCTCACCCCACGCAGTTGGTGTGGCAGCATTGCTGAAATCAGCTCATCGTGATTGGAGCGCTGCTGCCATCCGATCTGCAATGATGACCACAGCAGATATTCTCGATAATACAAACAGTGGGATCATTGATATGACCACGGGAACATCGGGGACCCCACTTGATTTCGGGGCAGGGCATATAAACCCCAACAAAGCCTTAGACCCTGGTCTTGTTTATGATATTGAGGCTAAAGACTACATCAATTTCTTATGTGGGCTAAACTACACAAACGATGAAATTCGGATTATTACTAGGACTTGGAATTACGGTTGTGAACAGAGTAATCTCGACCTTAATTATCCATCATTCATTGTCATTCTAAACAATACAAACACGACAAGCTACACGTTTAAGAGGGTGTTGACAAACGTTGATGATTCTCGATCGCTTTATCATGCGGTGGTGTGGGCTCCAACGGGTATGAAAATTACTGTGGAGCCTGACACAATATCCTTCAGAGGTCAGTATAGCAAAGCTGAGTTCACAGTAGGAGTTGAGATTGATTTGGGAGGTTTTAGGGCAGAGAGTGACTACTTTGGGAATTATGGGTATCTGAGCTGGTATGAGATTAATGGGAAGCATGTTGTAAGAAGTCCCATTGTTTCTGCATTTGCCCCTTAAGCCATAGATTATGTTTCTTTAGCTGTTCGGGTCGATCTTAGACCTTGAAACATTTTGGATTTTGTACTTCATTTGTTTGGTGTTTGGATTCAAATATTCCAAATCAAGAATAATATGCTTACAGCTATATATATAATCCAAAATTAAGGTTCTTCTGTCATTTTCACAATGAGGTATATATCGTACTCGCATATCTATTTGAAATTTGAGTACAAGTCGGATATAGATATCCTTTAAAAAATTGGATAAATAATCGTATATGAATATCCTTAGCAAAAGTGGGTAATAAGTCGGATTAGGAATCCAGATATAGAGTTAGATAAGGATATGGATATATGCTTTATCCAACCCATTGCCAGCCCTAGATAACCATGTATATGCTAAAAGAGTAAAATCCAATACACTCAACTGTTTAACTCGAGATCTCCCGCCTTTTCCCCTTTTTTATGGACAGGTGACAGTTTTTAATTGATTTAATCGCTTAGAAACCTCTTTGTTAACATTAAATCTTTATTCGAACATGACATTAATACGAGCAAGTTAAATGATGCTAGTTTCAAACATTAATGTGATTTCATCATATTTTAAATTGCAAACTGTGAGGTATTTTAACATACGATGATCGTATCAATAGAAACATATAACAACTTAAATCACATAGCTTCCATCATCGTTTAAATCCTTGATTTTGTTACTTTTTAAATCATCCACAAACATGTACTCCAATTAATATGGATCCAAAGAGTTTTTATTCCAATTAATTTTTTTCAACCCATTATGAATTATAAGAAGTCTTTTATTTATCATATTATATTGTGCTAAGATTTTCATTGTATTGGAATTCAGATTATCCATACTATCTATAGGTCACAGAATGGAAATATCTAACTAGAAAGCCTTTTGGATGAAGTGTTAGGTTTAAAAAACTGGTGAAATGCTTTTTAACATTTCCAAAGATTAGTGGTATAAAACAATTCTATTAATGTATGGTTAGTCACAGCAACAAAGAACAATTGACACAATTATTTTTTGGGGGAGTATGACATGGATGCCAAGTCTGCTAAGCTATGAAGTGCAAGGGTCACTTGCGTAATGCTTTTCTTAAGGGTGCTTAAGTCATTTGAACTATATATACTTATTTTAAAACCCGAATTAATAGAATTAGTGTGGCTCAATTTTCTTAGTTATAAAAGGAAGAGAGTTACTATTGCCACACCAACTGTGTGCAATTCTTTGGTGATTTTCATAGGAGTTGGTGTGGCATTAGTAAAAGGAATTGCAATCCCATTTTTTTCCATAGTTATAAAAGGAATCTTTTTGTATGAGCCAGGTAAATTTTGTATTGTTGCTTGCATTTTTCTATTTATTTCTTTGGTGATTGTTATCATGATTTCCAATGGCGAGAATCATGGTTTTAAGGTAAATGAAGTAGCAGTATACTAAAACTTGCACTGAAAATTGAAAATTATCAAAACGACACATTTTTTCATTTTGAGGAAATAATTTTCCTTTAACGCTTATAATACAAGCACTCAACTCCATGTCTACTCTTCACTCCACATGTCACAAACTTTTTTGGATTAACTGATCGGTTGTAAAACTTGTTGTGTAAAATAGAGATTAAAGAGATAGACTTTGGGTAAGTCAAATTCGTTCCACAGGGACAGTTGGGATTCAAATGCTCATTCGATTAAAAACCAAAATAGAGTTTTAAAACAGATTCTTTAAAAACAAAACAAATTTGTTGCATAAATAAAATGAAAATTAACTTGCAATTGGAATTAAAACAGAAACTATAGAGGTTGAAGATAAAAGAAAGGGAGATTAGAGAGTTCAATGTAGCCTTCACAAACCATCCATAATGTAGATTAATTCTGAATCTAACTCAATCCATGTAACAAGTCATTACTCATAGATCGGAAAGTAGAGCCGTTTAATCATTGAACGTAATCAAAGATCATTAATGAAAATACTGATTTAATTAAGGTTGCTTAATCTATATTTCAATTCTTCACAGAGTATAGCCATTCTTGAACTTATCTAAGTAATGGCTATCAAAGCTTGAATCATAAACATAAGCTAAGGGATCTAATCAAAGGAGAATTTACAGAATGATTAACAAGATAAGCAAGAATAATGAATTTAAAACTACATTAAATGGATGGACTTGCTCTAGTATTATTGAACTCTCTAAGGAATTTCTAGCCAATCATTGCAAGGATTATAGTTGTAGAAAATAATAAAAGAAAAGAGAAGATGGGTGAAGAAGATGAAGATGCAACTTAGTTCCTTCTTAAATGGATCTCTAAAAGAGTTACAATAAGAAAGAAAGGATGAAATCACTCTTGTTGTTCTCACTACAATCAAAAGCTCTCTCAAAGAAGAAAATTATAGAGAATTAAAGAAAGAAAATGAAAAATTAAAGAAGAAGAGAAGGGCCTTTCTCTGAAATCAACTCTCCAATTTATAGTATTCGTAATCGGGTCATTGGGTTGATTTTTCGGATGATTTGCTTCGAAAGACCCATTCTGTTACAACCACCGAAGTGTCTAGAACATCTTGTGCACATCTCGAGGAAAAATTCCTTGAGATCACCACGAAGCACTAGAGCCCAACCACGACGCGGTGACGTGGCAAGTTTTGTTGCTCATTTTTGGTCACTTTTCTTCTTTTTGCACGCACATTGTAACCGACTTTGTTAATCGTGATAAAACTTTCACGTGCGCTTTATTTATCTGCAATTAACAATAATATCTCATTAGCTCTATTAATTTGGATAAATAATTTAATTTTGTAATTATTTATGGGAACTAACATTTATATGATGATTATCTTAGTGTAATTGCGGTCCCAAAATTGAATAATTGGGACCTTATCACTAACTCTCCAAAATCTAATTTCCATTCAAAATGGGATTTCTACTAGGGCTTCAACTTTTAGGCTAGCGAAGCCCGAACCCATTGGTGTGTACCCAACCTTTGGTCAGGTTTGGGTATAATTAGCTTGGGTTCGGTTTCAAGTTTGAGTAAAAAAAAAAAAAATGCCCGACTCAAATCATGTTGGGTTTAGGCATAGGAATCAGACAGCTTGGTTTGCCTGAACTTGAACTTAATATGGTTATGATTCAAAAATATTTCTTATATCTTGGTTCTTTCGCATTCATAATTCATATTTTACTATGTTTTCTTTTGTTTATGTAATTTAATATTTCCATTCAATGATTATATTATAACTTTAAACATTTGTTTCATTGAAAATTGCAATTAGTAGTAAATAAAGATGGCTACTTTAGTTAATCATCATTTTCTTCTTATTTTAATTTACTTATATTTTGTGTATGCATATTTTGAAACATACTTTTAGAAATTAAAAAAAAAAAATTTAAGTTCTAATACATACCACTTATCTTTATAGAAACCCTTATCATTACTAAATTGTTCAGCATGAATGGGGAAATGAATTAAATCGAATAACCTGACTAGGGGTGGGTTCGGGTTGGTCATGGGCTCAAGTTGGTGTTTGTCGTCAAGTTAGTGTTGGGCTCAGGTTGAATCCCAACTCAGCCCAGCGTACACGAGTTGCAACCCTCGTTTTTGTATAAAGGTAGTTAGTTTATTAAAGGGATTTCTAGGGTCAATGAAATTAGTTGATATTGTATTTTGCTCGACTTTCTTAGTCAAATATTGATTGTAGCCCCTAGTAGTCATCATTGTTGTAAAAAATGTTATAGAAGCAATGTGAAATTATTATAGACAAACAAAAGAAAGGAGAAAAAGGGGGAGATTTTGTTGGACCTATAGTTCGTTGGTGGCCCATTAAACCTATAAATTACCCACGATTTTAAAAGAAAGATTTTCTTTTGATTTTTCTTGATGAGGAAGTTAAGTCAATAATGAGAAATTCTAGTAATAGTTAGAGTGGGGAAAACCTCTATTTAGAAAGGATAAGGATCCTTTAATGGGTTGGATACTTATCTTAGAAGAGCTATGCCCTTTAGTACTCCTATCTATAAAAGAATGGATCGTCCTATCCTATTAAATGACTGAAACTCACTTTAGGAATCAAATTTCTAAAGTTTCTAAGTTAGAATCACTATATCTCAAATGTCAATTTAAGTCTAAGTTTTGTCATAGAGAAATAAGGATTGAAACCCTACACCAAGTATTACTTTCAAATGATAGACAAATCTTGAAAGAACTTGTGCTTTTAAATATAAGTGTTGATTTTGACCATTATTACTTCAAAAGTTATTTCGAATTTTGTAGGTATATTCTCTGTAAACCCTCACGAGTCAAACTCGTCCACTAAGGGTAACCTAGCGATTTAAAGGCTTACTGCATTCGTTAAATGCGGTTGAGAAGCCTATGAAAGTGGAAAATTTATTTTTTAAAAGACTAGAAAAAGATAAGTTTGGGGGTGTGTTCAATATCTCTAAACACTAATTTATCTGTACTTTTGCTAGGCATTTATTTCAATTTTCGTTCCTATTTCATTAGATTAGGTAAATAATTATGTTAAACCTCAATTTATCAAATTATATGTTCTACCATGCTAATTAGGGTTAATTGCATAAAATTAATGCATTTATCAAAAACTTGATTACGCGTGTTCATTATACAGATTAAATATCAAATCATCAATATGGACCACCAAATCAATAAATCAAGTGTGCATTACAATCTAGAAGACCAATCAAGCAACCATGCAAAACTGAAGATCCAGATGTCTCCAGATCAATGTGGCATAGTGAACATCCAATGTGATATTGTAAATCTCAAATGGAGTACTCTAAAAATTTTCCAGTGTGCTCCTCACGTGATAGTATACCCAAGAGTGATAACGACTATTTTTGGGTCCTTCAAGAGTACCTAATGTCTATAAATAAATTATATTCCTAATTAGGAAAGGTTCTTGGCCCATGGTCTATTATCTCTTCTCCCCTTAATGCCCTTGCATTTTTTTTTGTTGTAATTTACCATTTTTAAATAGATTTCATTTCTTAAATTTTTTGTAATTTCTCAAAGAGGAAATAATGTACCTTTGTTACTAAAGGAATACAAGTATTGGTTTCATTACTTTTCCTTGTATCCTTGCAATGCCATAAGCTAGACCTATCCATTAGAAAGAGGAGGAAGCCTAGGAGCAAGTTTTTAATTTTGTGTTTATGTTTTTTATCCTTCTATGATCTTTATGATTATTGTTCTTCAAGGTTTTATCTAACTCTAATAGATCAAAACTTTAGATGGATCTCTACACCTCTTATGCTTAATTTAGATGTTTTATGCTTAGATAAGATTAAGATAAAACATATTTAATCTAAATAATTGGTAGTAGGGGACTTTACACATTAGTGAGTGAAAGAGTCCTAACTATTGTATTATTTCAAGTTTCATGCTATATCTTCCAACCCAAGGAACTCACACCAAGTCCGTGGAGTTAAATAAAAAGAAGGATAGACTTAAATGTAATTTTATTTGCTAATCCTATGTTACTCTAATCATTAATGACTTTCTTATCTTGTTTCTTAGTATAATTTCCATCTCTATTGCTTTATTTTTCAGCAACATTTACTCTCCCTTTTTATTTCATAAAATACAAAAATTGATTTTAAAATTATAACTTAGATTAACTTTATTTTTCTTAGGTTAGTAATAACCTCCCTTTTTCTTGGGTTTGATCCTTTACTTGCCTCACAAGTTAAAGAGAGTATAAACATATTAATTTTTGATAAGATGATGACAACATCAAAATTTTGGCGTCGTTGCCGGAGAAAGGTGTAGTTGTTTCGAGTTTGGTTGAAGTTAATTTTATTTTTTTTTCTTTATTTTTTTCTATTTTTATTTTCTATCGAAAAAATTATTTTCAAAAAATAAAATTTTACTTGTCTTGATTACAACCAGGAAGTATTTCCAAGATCTGTAGACAAATTTTAAACACAAATTTCAAGATTTCAATGTGACGCAGTCAATATTCACTACTTTACATTGAGTCCAAAGACTTGACTCTTCTGCTTTTAACACAATTCTTAGTTTTACTTTTGGATTGTAACAGTAGGTTTAGTTTCTATTTTGTTCAATTTCTAATACTCTATTTTCTTTTGTAGGTTGGAGAAATTTTTGGATAAAAATATCAAGTTTAATCCATTAGATTCAAGATTCATTCCATCTTGCTATTTTTCTTTAATTTTTCTGCATTTTTAGTTAGGATTATTTTCTATTTTAGATCCATTTGTATTAGGAACTTTGTAAAAATTTCATTAGTAAATTAATTATCCAAAAAGGTTTAGATTGTAATAGACTAGAGAATGATGATAGTTGGATGTACGATACCATCACGACTCATTAGCAATGTAAAATTATTATAGAGAAAAAAAAAAGAGGGAGATTTTGTTGGACCTATGGTGGCCCATTAAGCTTGTAAATTACCCATGATTGTAAAAGAAATATTTTCGTTTCGTTTTTCTTGATGAGGAAGTTAAGTCAATAATGAGAAATTCTATAAATAGTTAGAGTGGGGAAAACATCTATTTAGAAAGACAAGGATCCTCCTTAGACTTGATAGTCTTTACTCACCTATAGGTCTCATCAATCATGATAATCAAGAGGATAGAATTGTAAAAGATTATAGTTTCTACAGAATTCTTTAAGGGGGTAAAAGAGCCTAAGTCCTAGGCTTTGGGTCAAATCCTAGATAACTAAGTTAGATGGCATGTAAATATAGACTTAGGTTTTAGACATTAAGGTCATCTAGCCTAACTAATCTTCTAACAACTTAAGGTTAGTAATGACTTTGTTCACAAGTTCTGGAGGAATTTGGTAAAGTTGTCAAAACTCATTGAACTTGGTCCAATTACTTGACACTTCTTAGAGTGTGGATAGACTTGGAGTTCATAAGTGTAATCTACCTTAGTTTAGTTTTAACAAGATGAGGTTAAGGTAGTAATTACACTTATGTGGGGACCAATTTGATTAAGGGTCTTTGTTAGAAGAATATGCAAATTACAAGATGACTATGATGGTGGGTATATTGAAGGATTAAAAGATTGGCAAAAGGGTAAAAGTCATTTTGGGGAAGGTTAAAGGGTAATTAATCCTAAGAAAATTTGAGTGCACGTGGGTTAGAAAATTACTCAACAGAATTGGCCTTAGGTGGCCTGAGCAAATATATGCTTGGTTTTGGGTCACCCTTGGACCAAGAAAATTTTCCTTTTGGCCATAGGCGACTTTGGCCAGGCTTAAAATTTTTTCTGGCTATGGGTCACCCTTGGCCAGATTAAATTTTCTTTTTGGCTGTGGGTGACCCTTCGAGACACCAAAATTTTCTTCTGGCCGTGAGTTACCCTTGGCCAAGCCAAAATTTTCTTCTAACCATGGGTCACCCTTAGCCAGGCTAAATTTGTTTGAAAAATGGTCATCAGACCTTGTTTGTTTGAAAAATTAGGTATTTGAACCTTTTTGAAAGTTATTTTTGGTCAAACCCTTTCTCGAAAGATTTTTAGTACTCTCGAGCTCGGCCTAGGAAAAAATGGGGTGTTTACATCTTGTTGAGCTAAAAATCGATGACATTTTCTTATGCAAAAGCAGTGGAAACTGTCATAACTTGTTCAAGCAATAATATTGATCCTCCAATGAAGAACTCATCTCCAACAACGACAACATCGAAGTCGAAAGATACACCGACGCCATCTCAAACATATTAAATCTTTAAAAGTAGGTTTACTTGTCCAAGTGTTTCAAAAAGAAAAATGTAAGACTGTTGACCTACTTTGAAAGATATGATCTTCTATTCTAATCATTATCAAAATTTCAAGTCCAACTCCAGTATTTCTCAAAGAAAGGATAATGATCAATTCTTTATTATGCATATGATAATTTCAAAAATCCTAAAAATTTAATGGAATGTCAATTCTTCTTTATGTCATTTGGTAAAGTTCATCATTTCTTATCCATACTTTTCAAGTATAATTTAATTCATCAACTTCATAGTCAAGTTTAGATTAGAAGTCAATCTTAAACTAGAGGCATTTTTTAATAGTTTATCAAGGTCTAGGAAGTTGTTTCTGGAGCTCTTATTATATAGACTTTATCAATAAATTGCACATTAAATCCCCTCATTAGACATAATGCATGGTTAGTCCATATTTATCATTAATTTCAATTAAATTATATAATTTGGAACTAATTACTGTTATTTATGTGTAACAGGACCTATTCGCGAAGTTTCAAAACGAATTGAGAATATCCGAAGTTACCACTGTCATCTAGGATCCAAAAACAGACCGTGAACCAAATTCAAGTCAATTGACCAAAATTTTACGACGGCGCTATGGTCAACGACGGCAGCGCGGTCAACTAAGAAGGCCAAGCCTCGAATTTCGTACTGAAGCTTGGCGGCTGCATACCAATCGCAATAGATTATTTTTAGTATTTTTTTGGTAACACAGAATGTCTCCGAAACCCTAATTTTCAGAGTTGAGGAGGCTAGATTTTTAGAGAATTAGTTTAGTTTTTATTTTCTTTCTTTATGGGTTTTATGAAAGTTGTAAAGAGATTCCATCGATTTCAAGTCAAGTAATAAATATAACTTCTTTTTCTCATCCCTCTTCTCTCTCCATTTTCTTTTTATTTTATTCTTGCTTTATTTTTCTTATGATAACTATTGGCTAAATCTCTGGTAGATCGGTTAAGGAAACTTGAGCAAGATTTGTCAGTGTTTTACTATTCTCATAATGATTTAATAGTTTTATTGTGATAGCGTATGTATTCATTACTAGGTTGAATATTAATTATTTTCAAAGTTTTGATGGTCTCTTTTTTTGATAAGTTTAAAAAGAATCATGTTCTACAGAGAATAGTTAATATGTATTTAATAATCTCGGCCTAAACTATTGCATACTTTTGATGTTGTTTATATTTTAATTGATTGATTTTCCGATCCACAAACATTAGCTTTGTTTAGAAGCTTGAGATAAATAGAGAACCAGAATTCACAGATAAAGCTTGTGAAGGTGGATCTAATTGATCTACACTTCCCTCTCATATTTCTAAGTTTATTTTATTTTAGTAGTTTATTTTAGATAAATCATCTCTTGCAAATTGTTTTTAAATCGTTTCCATAAACCTGAATCGGATTAGAAGTAAAAAAAATCCGTTGGATTAACGTTGTCTCTATGGTTCGACCCTTTCTTACCAAGGTTTTCTTTTTTTATTTATTTTATCATCATCTACAACCTCGAACAAATTGGCGCCGCTGCCGGGGACAACGGTGTAATCCAATGTTTTTTATCTGAAAATCTGATTCGATTTTCTGTCGATCAAAATTTTTATTTCAGATAAATTCAAAAAAAATACTACTGGATTCCTGAAGTTAGCACAAACAAAAAAAATAAATTTTGAGTCAATTTCATCAAAAAAATTTCGCGTTGCCTTGGTCAACTTTGGCGCTGTGGTCAAACTTTAAGATTCGTACTTCAAATTGTTGCAGAATTTTTCTTCAAACTTCTGGATTTTAATGAATATATAATTGTTTTGGAATTCTAACTTTGATTTGTCTTCTAATTTCAACCGAAGGATTTGACGAGGAGCAACGTGGTTGGAAAATTTTATTCCATCACTCGGATCCGAGTCTTTGACAAAGAAATAAGAATTATTTTTCTGTTTAAAGTAGAACTACAGTAGAATTTTTTTTATTTTTATAAGTTTTTAATTTATTTTTAAAATTTAATTTTAATTATTCCGAGAAGGCTCGGATTGTAAGAGAATTAAGGGAAGATGATAGTGGGACGTAACTGTCTTGGGTCATCGGTTTCGTACACCAAGTTTGTTGTCGATGGCCCAAGTTGACTCAAGTTGATCATCATCGTCTAGAACGGGAGCTAAAATTCAAAACCCCCACGCATCCCTTGCAAGTGGGTTTCTGTCTTGAATTTGAGTGAGTTAACTGCATACTTCTGATTGCACAATAGTAAAAATGGCACTCTTACGAGGATGACACAAATAAGATAAGAATCGGATTTCATCACCACATTCTTGTCCTATTAGGCAATTAATTCACACAAGCCCAAATTTAATTAAAATCTGATTAGACTTTACCATGGGTACCATTGAGCTCAATATCAAAGTTAGCTTAAGTTGTACTAATTATACTTCTTGATTGAAGTCAGTACCTAAAAGAAATCCTGTCCTGCTATACCCTACTGTACGAGGGGGATAGACTACGTCTATTCTAGACGAAGAGGTGATTTAAGAGTGCCCTTGCTCAGCATTGTGCGCCACCTCTTATCTGGGGATTAAACTGGCTGATTTCGATTTCAGAAAACTGGGTTGGAGGCTCAAGCTATCCCTTTGAAATAGTTAGGGGCTGTCTAGTCTAATAGGAACCCATCAAGCATGTGTGAAGTTCCTCCCTACTATCTGTGTTAATCATTAGTGCATGTTAGGTAGGAGATTTCAAAAGAATCCACTTGAACCATTCGATCCCGAGATCACAAGATCTCATCCACCTCAAAGGATTAGAAGAGAATTCGACTCCTCTCCTATCTCTCAGCCACCCGAGATGGCTCAACCAATTGCCCCACCTCAAATGATTCAAGAAGATCAACGAACTCTAAACGAGTTATTCGCACCCACTACAGCCACCCCCCCTTCATGTATTACCTTACCAGCAACTAATGTGGCACAATTCGAAATTAGGGCAGTCACTATCAATATGCTCCCTAAGTTTCATGGGTTCAAGAGTGAACAACCCTATAATTATTTGAACAAATTTCTGACCATATGTCAAACCTTTCGAAATGGTCATCTCGATGATGAAAATGTCAAGTTAAGGTTGTTCCCTATATCTCTAGAAGATCATGCAACAGTTTGGTTGAACTCGATGCCCTCTAACTCATTCACTACTTGGGATGAGTTATTCTGTAAATTCATAGTTAAGTTCTTTCCAGTGGAAAAAATAGAACAAATCAAAAATGCCATTATGAACTTCAAGGGCAAACCCGATGAAGAATTTTCCCAAACCTGGGAAAGATTTAATGACCTGCTTGTAAAATGCCCACATCATGGGATTGATAAAGTCCAACTAGTCAATTTCTTCTATTATGGTCTTACGACAGTCCAACATATCCTTTTGGAGTCTATGCATAAAGGAAAATTCATGAATCAGACTCCAAATCAAGCTTACGATTTTCTCGTAAAACTTGCTAAAAATACTCGAAATTGGAGCACCAATTTAGGAGACTCTGATAGGAGTGACTTTAGAACCGATAAACCATGAATGTACGAGATCAAAAGTGATCCTGGTCTCAAAAATGTAATGATTACTCTGGTTAATACTATGCAAAACTTAAATAAGAAATATGATGCTATTAGCATCAAAACTAACTACGAGGAGGTACATCCTGTACTCCAAGTAAATTCAGAGATGCCTTTCGCATGTAACATATGCGAAACTTTTGACCACCTCAAGGAGAACTATCCTATGGTCAATACAGAACAAGTCAATACCATTGGGTCATATAACACTTTTAGGAAATCCATTCTTAACTCATATAATCAAACTTATCACCCTGACAATATGTTTCACCCCAACTTTTCCTATCGTTAGAACGAACCTATCCAACAGGATAGTACTACAGGTTTTCAAAAAGGCTATAATAGGCAATCTCAATTTAATACGAACCTTTCTTTGGTTCCACAAGCATCTTACTCTTCACCCCATACATTTGATCAAAATGCGATTGTTGTCAACCCTATGACCAATTATTCTTCCATAGTTGCATAAACAAACTATGTATTAGAAACAATGATGACAGAGATGTTCAAGCAATAACAAAAATTCATGCAGGACCAGGATCAAAGGAGTCAATGATATGAACAATCAATTAAAAATCTTAAGGTTCAACTAGGATAATTATCTCTCTCTCTTGGGGAGAAAAACAAAGGACAATTTCCAAGTCAAAGTGTGCCTAACCCAAGAGGAACTGCCCCAAAAGGACAGTATGAGATAGCAAGTCAACCTAGTTCCTCTATTGACTCTGTTCAAGCAGTCCATACACTACGTTCTGGTAAGCTAGTGGATAACCAAGTACACATGCCCAACGAGGTCTCAATACAAGAGGACATTCAAAGTGCACCTTCAACAGAGGAAGAGAACCAACAAAAAGAAACTCCTACACAAATGGAAAAAGAAATCACCATTCCCAAGGTCCCATTTTCTCATAGATTAGCAGACAATAAAAAGAAAAAGAAATTAGAAGGTATTTTTAAAATCTTCAAGAATGTTCAGATTAACATCCCTTTTCTGGACATTATTTGTCAAATCCCTTCATATGCTAAGTTCCTTAAAGATCTCACTACGGTGAAAAGAAAAATCTTTGTGCCTAAAGAGGCTACAATGACAGTCCAATCATCATGTCTAATTCAACTGATAATTGTGCCTAAATTCAAGGATCCAAGCTATCCAACAATCTCTATGCATATAGGGGAAACAATGATTGAGAAATTTCTACTAGATCTAGGGGCTAGTATAAATCTTTTGTCATTTGCTATCTACAAACAACTAGGTTTGGTGGAATTCAAACCTATAGATATCACTCTCAGTTTGACAGACAAATCAGTTAAGATTCCCAAAAGGGTAGTGGAGGATGTAATAATCAGGATTAAAGACTTCTATTTTCTCACTGATTTTGTGGTACTTGACACTGAACTTGTCATAAACCCAGAAAATCATGTTTCAGTAATCTTGGGTCGACCATTTTTAACCACATCTGATGCTGTGATCAGATGTAAAAACGGGATCATGACTTTAGCCTTTGAAGACATGAAAGTAAAATTGAATGTCTTTCACAAAAAATGTCAATCCATTGACATGGATGACATGGAGGAGGTCAATATGATTGATACATTGGTCAGTATAACATTCTAGGAAGTGGAGAATATTGACCCGCTAGAAGAATACTTAAGTTAATTTGACATCGAGTTTGATGAAGAACAGTCCATCAAGGAGGTAAATGCCTTCCTAGAATCTGTCCTTGAGATGAAATTTGCAAATTGGCAACCTAAAATAGAGAGTCTCTCTACATATTCATCCCTACCTTCAGTTGAAGAGACTCCTAAACCTGAACTCAAACAGTTGCCTAGCACGCTGAAATATGCGTTCTTAGGGAAGGCCGAAACCTTTCCTGTAATCATATCACCTGACATAGAAAGGTCTCAAGAAGAACAATTATTAGAGGTCCTATGAGAACATATGGAAGCTATTAGTTGGACTATAACTGATATCAAGGGCATTAGTCCCTTTGTAGTTATGCACCAAATACACCTCGAGGATAACTACAAACCATCTAGAGAACTACAAAGGAGATTGAATCTGGTCTTACAAGAGGTTGTCTGAAGAGAAGTCCTCAAATTGCTAGATGCGGGTATTATATATCCCATCTCAGGTAGTAAATGGGTAAGTCCTGTTCAAGTGGTCCCAAAGAAATTCGGTGTCACCGTTGTGACCAATAAAGACAATGAACTAGTACAAACTCGTATCCAAACAGGTTGGCGAGTTTGTATAGACTATAGAAAGTTGAATTCTATGACATGAAAATATCACTTCCCTCTCCCATTCATAGATCAAATGCTTGAATGCCTAGCTGGACACGCTACTACTACTCTCTTGATGGATATTCGGGGTATAATCAAATCCTGATCGCCCTTGAAGATCAAGAAAAAATAATTTTCATTTGTCCCTTCGAGAATTTTGCCTATCGATGTATGCCATTTGGCTTTTGCAATGCTCCTACAACTTTTCAACGATGTATGTTGAGCATTTTCTCCGATATGATAGAAAACTTTTTTGACTTTTCAGCATTTTCTCCGATATGTTGATAATTGCCTACATCACTTAAAGTTAGTCTTAGCTAGATGCCGCAAAAAGAATATAGTGTTAAACTAGGAGAAGTACCATTTTATGGTCATTTCGGGGATTGTGTTGGGACACATCATCTCCCACAAGGGAATTGAGGTAGATAAGGTAAAAATTGGCCTTATCGCTAATCTACCTCCCCCTAAAACTGTGAAGGAAGTCGGTTCTTTCTTAGGGCATACAAGTTTTTACAAGCATTTCATTAAGGATTTTGGAAATATTTCCAAACCTCTATGCGACTTATTATCCAAAGATGCAAACCTTGAACTCTCTGTCACCTGTTTAAATGCATTTGACAAAGTCAAAATTTAGTTGACAATATCACCTATCATCCAACCACCAAACTGGAATTTGCCCTTTGAGGTGATGTGTGATACTTCATACTATGCAATAGGTGTTATATTGGGGCAACGAGTTGACAAACTCCCCCTTGTTATCTAGTATGTGAGCAAAAACCTGAACGATGCCCAACTCAACTATTCAACAACTGAGAAAAAGCTACTAACAGTAGTCTTTGCTCTGAAAAAATTCCGCTCCTACTTAATAGGATCTAAGATTATAATCTTCACTGATCACGCAGCGCTGAAATACTTTATTTCCAAGAAGGATACAAAAACAAGGTTAATGTGATGGGTTCTTTTGCTACAAAAATTTGATCTGGAAATCCAAGATAAGAAAATATGCGAGAATGTGGTTGTCAACCACTTATCCAGACTGGTAGTTGAAACAAGTTCTGACTCCCTCCCAATCCCTGAGAATTTTCCAAATGAACAACTGATGTCTATCTCCAATATGGAAACACCTGGGTACGCTGACATTGTCAATTACCTAGTGACGGGGCAAACACCTACCTCATAGATGAAACAAGAGTGATTGAGATTTCTCGCCTAAGCTAAATGGTTCTTCTAGGATGACCCATACTTATTTAAATACTGTTGAAAGCGCCCTCGATCCGCTTGGTGCACGGATCCGCTTTTGATATTTGAGGTTTGGGAGTCGCCACCTAGTTGTTACGGTCTAGGAACCGAATATAGACTCCAAATGGATAAATCAACTAATCTACTACAAAAATATGGGTCCGGGGATCACGCTACGGGATTCGAAAGTGTTAGGCACCAACCCCGCCCGACAAACGCCGGTTTCTACTGATTCCCAAATAACCTACATCGCTACAAAACCTAAATAATAATAAAAGAGTTAAGAAATCTATACCTTTCTGAAGACAACATTCTCGTTCCCTTAGATCTGACAGAGTAACTCCTTGTACAATATTCCTCACTTCGCTCTGTCTCTAGATCTGATTTCTGATCTCCGAGGTAATGTATCTTTTTCTTGGATCTGGATTCTTCGAATTTGTTATGGATTTTGGGATGTTTTTGAAGGGCTTCTTGGTATTTTTTCAAGCTAAAATTGAAGTATGGGTGTTAGGTAAGGAGTTGGGACTTCAAAATTAGGGTTTTGAGAAGGTTGTGGAGGCTTCTTGACCTACTTTTTTTAGGGTTTTTTCTTTGATACGAAAATAGGGTGTGGAGGCTCCTATTTATTAAAATTTTTTTTAGAAGAATTAAGATTTCTTTTAGGATTTTAATTAGGGTTTTGACTTTAGTCTTATGAGATTGACTTAGTCTTTAGGGTTTGAATTTAGGGTTTCGACTTTAGTCTTATGAGATTGACTTGATTAGTTTAGATTAGGGTTTTGATTTAGGGTTTTGACTTTAGTCTTATGAGATTGACTTTAATACTTTGACTTTAGTCTTTCGTTGTAGACTTTTAATATCTTGACTTTAGCCTTACTTGATTGACTTTAAGATTGACTTCAGTCTTAATTGATTGACTTTAAAATTTGGGAGAACCCCTTTTTATTATATCTTTAATTCTTTGGGCCCCCGGATAGAGGGGTCCTTGAATAAATATCCTGACAACCATCAATAATTTTGCCCGAAAGCCTGATTGATCGATTTTTTGGTTCAAAATTTTAAATTAATTTTATTAATGTTTCACTTTACATTATTTAATGGTTTATTTATTAATTTCAAAAATTTTAATTATTAAAATTGTAAAATTATCGTTTTACCCTCGGAGAGGATTTTTTGCATTTTAAGTCATTTTTCAATGTTCTAGGATGTTTTGGAATCAGTTTTTCATAAGGAATTCAATGGGAATGTTGGTTTTTGTCATTTATAAAAAATTTTGTATGAAATGGTCGTGAACTTTATGAGGGGCATTTTCGTAATTTTGTCAAATTCTGTGAAAATTGGCGAAATGATTTATTTGATTTTGATTTATTATTTTATGTGTTTGAATGAGTTTTCCTAATCGTAACATAGGCTCTAAGGTTGTTTTGATGTTAGGGATATTTTGGTAATTTGATCATTTTTAGTAATTTTTATTGTGAAGCTTCTTTTTGGTCTGCAAGATGATGATTTCTATGTTTCTGGGGTCGTTTTTCCTAGCGTAGCGTGGTTCCTAAGGTTTTGTCAGTTCGAGATACCTCATCCGAATTTTTGAAACATATCTGATAATAAAATAAAGCATTGGAATAAACATCCATCATTGGGAACCGTTACGATCGGGTTGACGAGTTGATTAATCAGGCGAGTGCAAAAATGGGGTGTCTACAGATGCCCCTCTTTGGCAGAGGGTTGAAGCAAACTAGATAGCAAATATATTTTGGTAGATAGTGCGATATCCGATTGCAAAAACCAGTGACAGTTCATTTTGCAGCCTAATTTAGCAATTCATCGGGGTGTTCGGATCTTTGAGGGTAAAACTCTCCCCGAATAAAAAAATGTCAGGTCCTTGCGCGCAAGCTCTCACTAGCAGTGTCAGATCCTTGAATTTTAGAAAATTCTCCTTGACTGATGTAACAACTGTGCAAGTGTGTGGACTTAAAATCTGAGATAAATTTCAAGGAGTTTAAGTTGGAAATGAGTCAAATCTGAGCATGAAGTGAATATAAATTGAGTTAAACTAAGCATAAACTGAGCATAATTCCGAGAAACCCTCGGCAGTATTTGAGCATAGTTCCGAGAAAACCCTCGGCGGCATCTGAGCATAATTTCGAGAAAACCCTCGGCGGCATCTGAGCAGAGTTCTAAGAAAACCCTCGGCGACATCTGAGCATAATTCTGAGAAAACCTTCGACGGCTGTAGACACCCCATTTTTGCACTCGCCTGATTAATCAACTTGTTAACCTGATTGCAACGGTTCCCAATGATGGATGATTATTCCAATGCTTTATTTTGTTACCAGATATATTTTAGAAATGCGGATGAGGTATCTCAAATTAATAAAACTGTAGAAACCACGCTACGCTAGGAAAATATAACCCCAAAAGCTTAGAAATTATCATTTTTCAAACAAAAAGAAGCTTCACGATAAAAATCACTAAAAAATGATCAAATTACAAAAATACCCCTAACCTTAAAATATCCCTAGAGCTTATGTTACGCTTAGGAAAATCCTTTCAAACACATAAAATAACAAATCGAAACCAAATAAATTATTTTGCCAATTTTCTCAGAATTTGACAAAATTACGAAAATGCCCCTCATAAAGTTCTTGACCATTTCACACAAAAATTTTTATAAATGACAAAAACCAATATTTTCATTGAATTCCTTATGAAAAATTGATTCTAAAAAATCCTAGAACATCAAAAACCGACTTGAAATACAAAAAGTCCTCTCCGAGGGTAAAACGGTAATTTTATAATTTTTATAATTAAAATTTTTAAAATTAATAATAATTAAAGTGAAACATTAATAAAATTAATTTAAAAATTTAAACTAAAAGAAGCGATGAATCAAGCTCTCAGGCAAAATTGTTGAGGGTTGCCAAGATATTTATTCAAGGACCCCTCCATTTGGGGGTCCAAAGAATTAAAGATATAATAAAAGGGGGTTCTCTAAAAAATTAAAGTCAATCAAGCAAGACTAAAGTCAAGGTATTAAAGTCAATCAAGTAAGACTAAAGTCAAAATTAAAGTCAATCAATTAAGACTAAAGTCAAAATCTTAAAGTCAATCAAATAAGACCAAAAGTCAAAACCCTAATAGAGTTTTAATTAAATAATAACTCTATTTAATAGAATTCTAACTAAAATATAAGTCTACCTAAAATAATTCTAATTAAAATACAACTATACCTAATAGAATTCTAACTAAAATACTATTCTAACTAAAAGAATTCTAATTAAACACTAATTCTATCTAAACAAATTCTTAAAAAAATCTATAAATAGAGGTCCTCACACCTTATTTTCGTATCAAATCAAAAACCTTAAGAGAAGTAGGTCAAAAAACTTCCCTAGCCTCCCACAAACCTTAATTTTGAAGCTCCAACTCCTTACCTAACACCCATACTTCGATTTTAACCTTAAAAACACCTAGAAGCCCTTCAAAAACACCCCAAAATCGATAACAAAATTCGAAGAATCCAGATCTAAGGAAGAGATACCTTACCTCGGAGATCCAAAATCAGATCCGGAGACAGAACTAAGTAAGGAGTACGGTACAAGGAGCAATTTTATCAAATCTGAGGGAATAGAACCGTTGCTTTCGAAGGTAAAATCTCTTTTATTTTTCTATCTAGATTTTGTTAGCAATGTAGTCTTATTTGGGATAAGTAGAGACCGACATTGGTCGGGCGGAGTTGGTGCCTGACACCTTCCAACCCCGTAATGTGATCCCCGGATTCAGTTTTTCTTTAGTAGATTAGTTTCTTTATCCATTTAGAGTCAGTATTCTGTTCCTAGACCGTAATAACTAGGTGGCGACTCCCAAACCTCAAAGGTCAAAAGTGGATCCGCCCACCCCGCGGATCGAGGGCGCTTTCAGCGACATCTAAGCATAATTTCGAGAAAATCCTTAGCGGGTAACTGAGCATAATTCCGAGAAAACCCTCGACGGCATCTGAGCATAGTTTCGAGAAAACCCTCGGCGACATCTGAGCATAGTTTCGAGAAATCCCTCGACGATAATTGAGCATAATTCTGAGAAAACCCTCGGTGGCATCTGAGCATAGTTCCGAGAAAATCCTCGGTGGCATTTGGGCATAATTCTGAGAAAATCCTCAACAGTAACTGAGCATAATTATGAGAAAACCCTCGGCGGCATCTGAGCATAGTTCCGAGAAAACCCTCGGCGATAACTGAGCATAATTTAGAGAAAACCCTCGGCTGTAACTGAGCATGATTCCGAGAAAACCGTTGGCGGCATCTGAGCATAGTTATGAGAAAATCCTTGGCGACATCTGAGCATAGTTTAGAGAAAACCCTCGGCGGCATCTAAGCATAATTCTGAGAAACCCTCGACGGCATCTGAGCATAATTTTGAGAAAACCCTCGGTGGTAACTGAGCAAAATCCAAGATAACCCTTGGCGGCATCTGAGCAAAATTCAAGATAACCCTTGGCGGTAACTGAGCAAAATTCAAGTTAACCCTTGGCGGTAAGGGCGGAACTTGAGCAAAATCCAAGATAACCCTTGGCGACATCTGAGCAAAATTCAAGATAACGCTTGGCGGTATCTGGCAGAGGAATGAAGGAATTTTGGGAAAGAAATAATGAATTTGGAGAAGAATGATTAAAATGAATCTGGATGAGATTGAAAATGAATTTGGATAATAACGATTGAATCGGGGAACGAAGGAATTCCATATCTCCTACTCTAAGTAATTGAATTATTAGTTAATCTTTGGACACAGTCAAATGTGAGATTCGAAGTGCTTTTGTTTGAACCTCAAGGTTTTCTCCAAAAGTTTTATGAATTTAAAACCTGAGTTTTTATTTCTTTTGAACCTCAAGGGTTTTTCGAAAAACTGTTATCAAGAGGGTAACCTTAAGTTTGGGGTTCCCATTATCTTTTAGGATTAACATTGCTCAAAAATAAAATGTCCCTAGTTTGACAATAAACATGACATTGAAGATAATTGAACGCATCATTAAAAATTGCCCCTGGTATAAGGGGGGAAATTACATGTTTAGAGGAAAAAGAAAATGCCCCTTGTATGAAGGTTTGAAATATTTGATTACTACAAGCGCAATAAAGATCCAACTTTTAATTTTGATTAATTTTATTGAAGGTTTTGAGTATGGCTCAAGAGAATAAAATTATTTCCTTTTGAGACTCATCATAGAATTCACCCTTCTCTCCCTTAGTTCACTTAGGGAAGTAAAAATTTTTCAGATCGATCGTAGACGAGATACTTGTGACTTCTGAGTCTGTGCCTGGTTTAAGCTAAGTATTGAAGTGGATTATTCGGACTTCTGATGTTTCAGCTCGGACTGCTCTTAGTTTTTCTTTGTTTTGCTTTGTTTCTCTAACTTTTGCCTAGATCACCTCTTCAGATTTTCAATCTAACGAGCTTGCTCTTTTTTCCTTTGCTCTGATTGTTACCAAAGTTGTCATTTCGAATTTTCAACCTTGCGAGCTTGCCTTAATTTTTGCCTAAGTCGCCTTTTTCGGGTTTTCAACCTAGTAGGCTTTTTTTTCTTTTTTTTTTCCTTTTCTTCCTTATAGAATTGTTGTCTGATCATGCTTTGTATCTTTCCTGACTTTTCGCACGGTACATAGGGGGACTTTTATGGGTAAGCTTAGGACTGGGTATAAAAAAGAAGGGGATTTTGAGGCTCAAAAACCCGAATGCCCCTTGTGTGACATTTCTTTTTATTTTGCCTTGAATTTTCTTCCCATTTTGAAGATATTTATTTTTTTTCTTTTGAATTTTTTTCTAGATTTTTTTTTCGAGGAATCTATATATTTTTTTATTTTGATGTGGTCGGGCCTGAAGTAATTTCTCAGGTTGCCTACGTACCCCAAATTTTTGGGATCAGACCAAAACGTAGTTCAAATTTTTTTCCTCCCCTGGGTTAGGTAATCAGGTTAGGAAGTAAAAGGCATAATTTTTCTCTTTTTGAACAGACTACAAAGGGGTTGTGAAAGGAGATAATGAACTAGGTAGTAGGAAAATTGATTCGGCCAAAAATGGCTTCCTTAAATGTAGTACCGTTTGATTTGGTCAAGGTTGGTTGGTTCTGGTAACTCGATTCCATCATGATCTTGAAGTCTGATAGCTTTTCCTAGTAATATTTCCTTGATGATGAGCGGACTTCCCCAATTTGGTTTGAACTTCCCTCTAGGGTCAAAGATAGGTGCCCGATTCTCTTTGAGTATTAAATCCTCGACTTGCAAGTGACGGGCCTCGATCTTTTTGTCAAACGCACGGGCAATTCTTCTTTGATAAGCTTGCAAGTGGTACAAAGCTCTTAGTCATTTTTCTTTGATCAAATTTAATTCTTCATACCATTGAAGAACCCAATCTACTTCTGACAATTGACTTTCCAACAAAACCCTGAGAGATGGAATTTCCATTTCAACTGGCAAGACTGCTTCCATGCCAGACTACTTCCATGCCATACACTAAGGAGTAAGGAGTGGTTCCAATAGAGGATCGAATTGAAGTTCGATATGCCCATAGTGCAAATGACAGTTTTTCTGACCAATCTCGATGCGATTGACACATTTTCATGATGATTATCTTGAGACACTTACTAGCTGCTTCAACCGCTCTATTAATCTGATAACGGTAAGGGGATGATTTGTGATGCCGAATCTTGAACTTTGAACACAGAGTAAGTTTTGAAGTACGACCCCATTATCAGAGATCAGTTCAAAGGGTACCCCCATATCAACTGATAATATGTGATTTGCAATTCAAGATCCAGTGAGGATAGCACCGATACATTTTATAACATCTCCATCGATGTTTTCATCTCATTGGGCGAGTATCTATTCAATGTGGAACAATACCCAAGCTTGCACCTAACATATCCTCATCAGACCACGCGAACAAGTCTTTCAAAATTTCTGAGTAAATTCATTATCCCCTCGTGTTCCTCTAGGGATAGGATAAATTCTATTTGAATTTCTCTAGGAATTATTTTTTTTTTATTCCGTGGTCAATGACTTTTGCTTTCCCGATTAAAGGTTGACTCTGACTCTTATCTTCTTGCTCAGGAAAGAAATCTATCCTTGAAGCCAGATTAGTAGTTAATTCGTTAATGCACTCGAGGTATTCAAAAATTTCATTTATCCAATCAAATTCAGACGGGGCGACAGACACCTCTATGACTCGACAAACTAACTCGACTTAATAGAAAAAGAGTCGACTCGAAAAGAAGACATGACCTTGATGAAAAAAAGGGACTCGAACTAACCCAAATGACTCATGAAAACTCAAGACTACCTACAACGGGCTTGATTAGGATTGAGGACTGAGACATTACTTACAACCGGCATAACTAAGGCACTGTGATCTTCAAAGAACAACTGAGCGATGTTGAGAAATTTTGAGGTCATTTCTGACTATTGACTTGATATTGACGTTTGTTCTAACTGACCAGATTTACAACCTTAGCTAGACGATGGATGATTGAGCTTAAGTACAATGATAACCCTTAAACCTCATTGAAGGTGAATTTAATCAATTCCAGTAATACCCCCTTGATAACATTTTAAATGAACCCTGAAAATTCATGCAATGATTATTCAGAAGGAAAATAATTCTATTGCACTCTTGAAAATTATTGACAAATAATGTTTTCATTGAATAAAATTTTCACAAATCTGATTATTTTTTGCTAGTCATTTTCTGTTTAGAAAAATACATTTTAGTAATTTTTCAAAGTCCATGCAAAAAAAAAATTTCCAAGGTTCATGCAAAAATATATCTTTTGTAAATCATTTTTCCTTCATTCTCTTTTCTTTTGGAAAACATTTTTCTGGAAAACACTTTTCTTCTGGAAAACATTTTTCTTCTTTTAAAATGAGTCGGAACCCGAATTTAGAAAATGATTTGATTTCCATTTTGATCTAAATGGCCTAACCCATTATGATTGTTGGATCGAGATGGACTGGGTCATTTGAATTATTGCAAGAAATGGATTCATTATTGGGTCGGGGCACTCATTTTAATTTCTAAAAACAAAATTTTTGATCCCTGAGGACAATCATACACTCTGATCTCATCATTCACATCATTCACATACACTCATCAATCATAGGTTCCATTCAATGAACAATCCGGGAACACCCACGTTAAGTTCGAGTCGTGACCTAGAAGGAAGGTTTCTAGACTCTAAGCTTACTATGTGCAATGCATTTTATCTGGCCACCCTTGCCCAAATACACCTATATACCTCTCGATACGTATTGACTTGGTTTGATATACTGTATAGGTGATAATCTAAAATCTCAACTCACTTCTTTGAAGTAAAAAAAAGTCAGTTTGATCTCCAGTTGAGAGGTGGCGCACGATGCTGAGCAAGGGCCCACTTAAATACCTCTTGTCTAGAATAGACATAGTCTATCCCCCTCGTACAGTAGGGTACAGCGGGGCAAGATCTCACTTAGGCACCAGTTTTGATCAAGAAGTGCAATTGATATACTTAGATTATCTTTTACATACCTATGGGTACGAGTCAAGAGTTGTAGCTTTCATAAATGGTTTGGCATCCCACGAGGGGACCGACCATGTACTAGTACTACATTGGCAATCGGGACATATGACTGTGTGGCTCACAATAGGAAAAAGGCTCAGATCGCTCCAGTCTGGGTGTATCAATACACTTCTCAGAATTACCTGATCAGACGGTATTGATATGCCAGTTTGATATACCCTAAGGTACATGACTGGAGTTGTGGTTTTCATGAATGACGTCGCATCTCCGAAGAGACCAGGCCACGCACTAGTGCTACGTTGGCTATATAGGACTTATAAATGTGCAAAACAGTAAACGTGCATGTGGTGTGTGCAAAACAGGGTGGGGTGTGTCTGGGGCCTTTTCGAATAAATGGGCCCATAGGCCAAATCACATCACTAAAATATGGATATTAGAAGAATATGGTCATACATCATAAATATCCAAAATAGCAAGATCAAGCTTAAGGCATGGATATCATAGGCATATCATACAAGCAATCAATCAGGATAACGCAAACATGAACAAGATGATCAATCAATTAGAATAATGCAAATTAATATCAATCATCAATCAATCGTTGAGGCATAAGAAAAATCCCTTTTCTTTATGAAATTTGTTATACGACAGATTTGAGAGTGAGAAGATAGGCAAGCTTCACTAACTAAGTAAGATTTGAAACCTTACTAAGGGTTATTGGGTTCACGTAAACCATCACATCGGCACATCAATACCACAACCTTCTATGTTTCCCGTAAAAAGCTTTGAAAAATAAATTCCTTTTTTTTTTTTTTTTCAAGCTTAGACCCAAGATTTTAAAAAACGTACGACTATCGCAATTCGAAATTTAAAATTTTTTAAAAATATTTAAGAGAAACTTTTAAAATTTATTCCTCCACAAACTTTTAAAATTTCCTTACTTATCAAGTCATGACATGGGCACACATTATATAATAAATTATTCACAATGTTCCTTTCCTGCAATAGCCAAAGAATAAAGGTGTGTCGAAAGTAATTTATTTCAAAAGATGCGGGTCCACTCCAAAACTTTGTTAACGAACAAACTTGATAAAGCAAAACTTCTTATTATTTTTTCAAACACAGCACCAAATCTGTCAATTAAATACCCAATTTTTTTTTTCAGTAAATCAGAAAATTGAATCGAAAACATGATTGTGCTATCAATTCGACCCATATGAGCAAACTGTCCACACTAAAACACATTGTAAATCAGCAACAAGACCAACGTTCTGGATCAAATTAGTAAATTTCGTTGAGTCAGCATCAAAAACATGAAGGAACTCATCCGATTCAGATTGGACTATCTAAACCGAACTCGGGAGGTAAACCGATTTGATCTTGAAACCATTGTTCTAGATATAAGGATTTCTATGTTAAAGGAAAAACATTGTTCATCGTCAGGGACTAAAGATGAATCTATATCTAGATCGACCACAACCTTGGACGTCGTTGAATCGTAATTAAGAGACAAACCCAGATCGTTTCGATCAAAGTTAGCTCTTAAAAGATCATGGAAGGC
This sequence comes from Akebia trifoliata, assembly GCF_017979445.1. Classification (NCBI taxonomy): domain Eukaryota; kingdom Viridiplantae; phylum Streptophyta; class Magnoliopsida; order Ranunculales; family Lardizabalaceae; genus Akebia; species Akebia trifoliata. The sequence goes on from NC_141378.1 coordinate 35,584,939, forward strand.
TTCTCAACACCAACATTGTCGCAAGAAACATAATCTTGAAACGCAAGTAACAGAACAGATCATTCGATTCTTCTCCTCTTCGTCTTCTTCCCCTTCTTTCTTAGTCTTTATCCAACATTGAAAGGTCCATGAGGTTTCAGAGATGAAACCGATCACCACCTTTCCTACGAGCGTGGATCTCAAAGGATTCTTGTTCGAAGAACAACTAGACTAAAAGAATCGAAATACAAACAGAACCACCCACGATTACCTCACTCGAAACCCTTTGCAACCGAATCATCAAATTCAAGTAAGTCTCATCAAGGGCCTTGCATTGGCGGATCTGATCTTGGATCTTCTTCGATTTTGATCCTCAAAATCCCACCTTAACAATCTGATAACCCTAAGAATTAAAGGTTTTCTACCGAACAAAACCAGTAAAAACGATCGAACTCTAGTAGTCTTTATTAAGATCGAATAAGAGAGACCGATGATCTTAATCTCCGTATTGCTCCCTCAAAATGAATCGAAAATCCCCCTCGAGTGTTTGGGGTCTTAAACCGATCGGCACAAAGGGTCTCTCCAATCTCTGTTGATCGATGGAATTAATTGGGGAAGAAGACATGTTATGAAGATGGAGGTGTGAGAAAAAACAGATTTCTTGTTTTGCTAATGACACACCTCCCATACTAATGGGTTGCTGTTGCTAACAACACACCAAAGTTTTTTATTTTTTACTATCCTCTTGCTTGCTGTCACACGCCCAAAAAAAACATTTTTATTTATTTATTTATTATATATATACTACTGTCAAAGGACAGTTTGACATACATGAAAACATTATTTTTTTTATTTTTTTTTAAAAGATAGATCGACACCTGATAAACAAAATGTAAAAAGAAATTTCAAAAGAAAATAATATTGCCAAAGGGCAGATCGACACACACCTAAAAAATATTTTTTTTTTTTAAAATAGATCTACACACGTGAAAATAAACTTCGTAGTCCAATGATCATTATACTATCCTCAATAAAACCAATCATCCTGAAACCTTGCATTATTTAGGGTCACCTTAAATGACCCTTAATTAAATCACAAGAATAATATGCCAAATCAATGTGCTCAAAATCAAACCAAATGATGTTAAATAGAGGATGATATAAAATAAGATATCTCAAAAAATAATCCAATCAAATAAAATGGGCCAACCCCCATTTTTCCACATCATCATACTCTAAATATCCTGCATTATTTAGGGTCATTCCGAGTGATCCTAGATTGAACCATAAAAATGTGCCAAAAGAATGTATTCAACATCCAAACCAGTGATCAATAATTGAGTAAAAAAGAATGATAGAAAATAAAATAAACAAATAACTAAAATTAAAATAAAATAATTAAAAAAAATTAGGTCCTATTGGCAATGCTTCCCATACTTGGGGCTTTTCAAGTCTGATCCTCAATATCCCCAGTGGAGTCGCCACTGAAAGGCCCTAGATCCGCGGGGTGCACGGATCCGCTTTTGACCTTTGAGGTTTGGGAGTCGTCACCTAGTTATTACGGTCTAGGAACCGAATATAGACTCTAAACGGATAAATCAACTAATCTACGACAAAAATATGGGTCAGGGGATCACGTTACGGGATTGGAAGGTGTTAGGCACCAACCCCGCTCGGCAAATGCCGGTTTCTACTAATTTCCAAATAACCTACATCGCTACAAAACCTAAATAATAATAAAAGAGTTAAGAAATCTATACCTCTCCGAAGACAACATTCTCGTTCCTTCAGATCTGACAGAGTAACTCCTTGTACAGTATTCCTCGCTTCATTCTATCTCTAGTTCTGATTTCTGATCTTCGAGGTAAGGTATTTCTTTCTTGGATCTGGATTCATCGAATTTGTTATGGATTTTGGGGTGTTTTTGAAGGGCTTCTTGGTATTTTTTTAAGCTAAAATTGAAGTATGGGTGTTAGGTAAGGAGTTGAAACTTCAAAATTAGGATTTTGGGAAGGTTGTGGAGGCTTCTTGACCTACTTTTTCTAGGGTTTTTTCTTTGATACTAAAATAGGGTGTGGAGGCTCCTATTTATAAAGTTTTTTTAGAAGAATTAGGGTTTGATTAGGGTTTTGACTTTAGTCTTATGAGATTGACTTAGTCTTTAGGATTTTAATTTAGGATTTTGACTTTAGTCTTATGATATTGACTTGATTAGTTTAGATTAGGGTTTTGACTTTAGTCTTATGAGATTGACTTTATTAGTTTAGATTAGGGTTTTGACTTTAGTCTTATGAGATTGACTTTAATACTTTGACTTTAGTCTTTCGTTGTTGACTTTTAATATCTTGACTTTAGCCTTACTTGATTGACTTTAGTCTTACTTGATTGACTTTAAAATTTGGGAGAACCCCCTTTTATTATATCTTTAATTCTTTGGGCCCCTAGATAGAGGGGTCCTTGAATAAATATCCTGACAACCATCAACAATTTTGCCCGAAAGCCTAATTGATTGATTTTTTGGTTCAAAATTTTAAATTAATTTTACTAATGTTTCACTTTATTTTACATTATTTAATGGTTTATTTATTAATTTTGAAAATTTTTATTATTAAAATTGTAAAATTACCGTTTTACCTTCGGAGAGGATTTTTGCGTTTTAAGTCGTTTTTCAATGTTCTAGGATATTTTGGAATCCGTTTTTCATAAGGAATTCAATGGGAATGTTGATTTTTGTCATTTATGAAATTTTTTGTATGAAATGGCCGTGAACTTTATGAGGGGCATTTTCGTAATTTTGTCAAATTCTGTGAAAATTGGCGAAATAATTTATTTGATTTTGATTTGTTATTTTATGTGTTTGAATGAGTTTTCCTAATCGTAACGCAGGCTCTAGGGTTGTTTTGATGTTAGGGATATTTTGGTAATTTGGTCATTTTTAGTAATTTTTTTTGTGAAGCTTCTTTTTGGTCTGCAAGATGATGATTTCTATGTTTCTAAGGTCATATTTTCCTAACGTAGCATGGTTTCTAAGATTTTGTCAGTTCGAGATACCTCATCCGAATTTCTGAAACATATCTGGTAACAAAATAAAGCATTGGAATAAACATCCATCATTGGGAACCGTTGTGATCGGGTTGACAAGTTGACTAATCAGGCGAGTGCAAAAATGGGATGTCTACAACTATCCAGATCAAATAATCCATCGGTGTATTTCTAATCATACTCGTTTTCTGCCATAACAACGCCTGTGGTGGACACTTTGGAAGTAAGAAAATATCAGTAAAAATGTTGCAATACGATTTTTACTGGCCAACGCATTTTCATGATGCCCACATCTTTGTTAAGTCTTGTGTTGATGCCAACGTTTAGGAAAGATTAGCCGAAGGAATGAAATGCCTCAACAACCCATTTTGATCATCAAAATTTTCGATGTTTGGGGCATTGATTTCATGGGACCTTTTCCCATTTTGCATGGATTCCTATTTATTTTAGTCGCAGTCGACTATGTGTCTAAATGGGTAGAAGCAACAACGTATCGAACCAACGACCACAAAGTCGTTGTGAACTTCCTTAAACATACCATATTAGCTCGCTTCGATACTCCAAGGGCGATCATTAACGACAAAGGTAAGCACTTCTGTAATCGAGTATTTGAAAGTCTCATGTGTAAATACGCTATTATTCACAAAGTCGCCACTCCATATCACCCTCAAACGAGTGGACAGGTCAAAATTTTGAATCCCGAAGTTAACATCATTCTTGAAAAAATATTAAATCCTTCACGAAAGGATTGGACTTTTCGATTAAATGACGCATTGTGGGCATATCGTACTGCTTTCAAAACTTTGATTGGCATGTCCCCCTATCGTCTCATATTTGGAAAAGCCTATTACTTCCCAGTAGAACTCGAAAACATCTTAACTTTGATCTTGCCAAAGTAGGAGATCACAGAAAACTTCAACTCTCAGAGTTGGAAGGACTGCGTAACGATGCATATGACAGTATTCGACTATATAAGGATCATACAAAGGCCTGGCATGAAAAATACATTCAAAGAAAGTCCTTACATATAGGTCAACAGGTATTACTTTATAATTCTCACCTCTACCTATTTCTTGAAAAATTGAAATCTCAATGGACAGGACCCTTTGTGGTTTATAAAATTAATTCCTTTGGCAACATCAAGATACTCAATACAACGGACGATAATATTTTTCAAGTCAATGGTCAACAGCTCAAGTCCTTTCTTACACTCCTACACCAAGAAAAAGATTCCTTCTGAGGAATCTTGTGTATCAGGATTAGCCTCATGTCGTTGTCCGACTGAAGACAATAAACTTAGCACTGATTGGGAGGCAACCCATGTATTTTTATTTTTGAATAGTGTAGTTAAGATATCTTTCTTATATTAGGTTTTTTTTATTAGAATTTCTTATTTAGGTTGTTTTTCAACTCTTAGGTAGGATTTTATGCAACCTTGTTTTAAAAATCATCATTATAACTTTCACCATTTTCAGATTAGTTGTAGCAAGAGTTTGCTAATTATTGCCAAAATCGATTCAGGTGTGATCTAACCCTTCTCTTTCTTTCCTTGCTACTTGCATATTGAGGATAATATGTCATTTAGGTTTAGGGGTATTAGGTTAACTCACAATTGCATTGCATTTCATTGCTAGTTTAGTTTGCAATTCATTGTTAGTTTAGTTTCATGTTTTTAGAAAAAAATTAAATATATATATATATATATATATTTATTTAGCACTTGAAATATTTTCTTCAAACTTTTTCTATGTATTGTTTACATATGAATTTCAAATTTTAAGTTCATGTCCTAATTTTTGATCATAAGTTCTTGTTGATATTTCTCATAAAGAAAATCAAAAGAATATTTTGAAAAATTCACGACACTTCTGATTAAGTAAAAATGAGATTTTATGGAACAAGTATTGACCCTCTCTGTCTAGAGTGTTAGGGGACACTGAGTCTAATGAACTATGACTTTCTTATCCTTTGGTTGGCTGGTTATAAGAAAAACAGAACTAGAGATAATATGACTTGGACAGCAACTACAGGATTAGACTGGATACCTTGAAAAGGGCTACTTGCATCTTTTTTTTTTTTTTTTTGTAAAAAGAACACCATAAAAAATGGTGAAGTGTGAAAGAGTTGAAAGAAAATAAAAAGTAGAAATATGTGAAAAAAACCAAATCAAAGTAAATATGATTGAGTTGAAAAAGTGCAAAAATAAAAAAAGTCCAATGAGACCAAATAGTTTCAATAGGGTGAAAGTCATCAATGGTAAAAACGTGAGTAAACTAGAATATCATAGATAGAGCCCCTTAGAGGTATTAAAGTGAACATCCACATATGTCACAATCCTAGACAAGACGCTTACTTTCAAGTAATAATGCAGGTAGAACCGACCATTCTTAGTAGTTAAGAGGTGAAATTTTGTACTTGAAAGGGTGTTGCTTTTAAAAGAAAAATAAAAAAAATTGAACGAACACTTAAGTTACTCTTGAAATTTTCTTAACTAAGGAGAAGAAAACTAGAACTTTGCTCAAACGTATGAACCTTTTTAATAATTTATGAAACGTCGTTATGTTCGCTTTACATACTTTGACTTTGATTTTAATATTTTTTTTAAAGTGGTTGAATTTTATGGGTATATTCACTAGGAAAGTTTAAGGGCTTATTGCATACGCTAAATGCAGTCGTGAAACCTACGAAAGTGATTTGTAACTTAGTTTTTATTTTATTTTTACTCGAGACTAGCAAAATCTAGGTTTGAAGGTGTGATCAGGGTCTAGAAAGTCGTTTCTACAGCCCTTATTATATAGACTTTATCAATAAATTACACATTAAATCCCCTCATTAGACATAATGCATGGTTAGTCCATATTTATAATTGATTTCAACTAAATTATGTAATTCGGAACTAATTACTGTTATTTACGTGTAACAGAAATTATTTACGAATTTTCAAAGAGAATTGGGAAAATTCGAAGTTACCATTGTGATCTAGGATCCAAAAGAAGACCGTGGACCAAAATTCACGTTAATTGACTAAAACTTTACGGTGGCGCCATGGTCAACGGCGGCGACGCGGTCAACTAAGAAGGTCAAGTTTCGAATTTTATACTAAAGCTTGGCGGCTACATACCATTCACAATAGATTATTTTTTGTATTTTTTTTTATAAGTACGAAAGGTTTTCGAAACCCTAATTTCCATAGAAAACCCTAATCTGGTATCTCTATAAATAGAAGACCAGAACAAAAGTTGAGGAGGTTAGATTTTAGAAAATTAGTTTAGGTTTTTAGGGAAAATTATTAAAAAAACCGAATAAAAAAGTTATTTCTAAAAAAGAATCAAATTTATTTAAAATTAGCAATTTAATTTGAATCAGTATTTCTCAAAAGTCAATTTACTAGTTTTTAGCATTAAGTAACAAACAATTGTATGTTATCACAACGCTTAATTTGAATCAGTTCAGCACAATTCATATTGGTAAACAAACAGTAATTTCAGCACTTAAATTCAGCGCTTAAACAATTTCAACAATTATAATCATTCAAAACTTATTTGTTCAGTTTTAACAAACAATACTTTAGCTAATAGTCATTGCAAGAACAATAAAGTAAGAATAAAATAAAGAGAACATAGAGAGAGAAAAGAGATGAGAAAAAGAAGTTATTTTGTTTCTTGACTTGAAATCGGCAGAGCCTCCTTACAATTTTCATAAAACTCAAAAAGAAATAAAAATAGGAAAAATTACAAATAAACCCTTAAAAAACTTATGCCGTTCCACATACCACCTTTTAGTTAATTAAAATTAATATTGTACTTATAGGATTACTTTATGATATAAACACAGTCAAAAAACAATTATAATAGTTATAATCGCTATATGATTCATCCTACATCAATGTTATTGGAACACCTGAGACGACTAAGATAACAAGCTCTTTATATATCAAGAAACATTTAACGAGATTTACATGTTTGGGAGAGGTGCTTAACATGAATAAACACGTGGAATATGTAAAACATGTCTTATATATTTAGGTTGCATTCTATACCTTGATACGTTTACTCCTATAATTTAAAGTAAATAACGCTAACATTAAACCAAGCAAATACTTAATATAAAATCAGAGAAATTCTATTGACACATCAACTTTTACTTACAACACACCAATCATTTTGAAATTATACAATTGTTTACCTTAGATTGGTGTGAAATAAGTAAAAGTTGGTGTGTTAATATAATCTATCTAATATAATATGATGAATCGAGGTCAAAACACAATGTTCTTAAAATATATCAAATGAGTCTTAGAACATCTATTAATGAACCTGTAGACACCCCAATTTGCACGAACCCATTAGAAAAATTCACGTTTTTTCAAATTGATTTCAATTTAGGACTTAAGCCTCTCAACGGGCCCGCATTGCCACTTGGCATCATTATTCATGCATACATGCATACTTGCATCATGTCATATAGTTTGCTTGCTCAACCTTTTCCCTAACCCATACCACCTCTATGATCCAAGCCGGATCCGTAACTGTTCTTCATTCATCGTTCCATCACCCATACCATTACCAAGGTCCATTTCCTAATCCAACATAAGCCCAAGACAAAGCCCACTTTCTAACCCAAATTCAAGTCCATTCTTTTAACCCACCCTTAAAGTCCATAGTCCATAACCCAAGTCCATCACCTAAGTCCAATACCAAGTCCATTCCAAGCCCATTCTCTCACAATCCTTCAAAAGATGACACATGTTGATATCTCATAAGCCCTCAATACCCAATGCATTATCTAATTGGATGGTCAACTCCCTTTTTGTGAAAACTCAAGAATGTCCTTCCAAGACATGCCCAGTTTAGACACAAATCTAGTCGTTCACAAATTACCTATTGGATCAGAAAGTAAGTCAGTCAAGCATAAATTGCGAAGGTTGAAACCGGAGTGGACACTTAGTAGGCGTTTGGATAGGACTCATTGGCTACTTTTGACTCTTCCGGGGAGTTAGAAGTCGTTTGGATGTGTTTGGATGAACAACTCCTTCGAAGAGTTACTCCGCGCAAGAGCAAGAAATTACTCTTTGTGAAGAAGTTGAGAAAACCTATTTCTCAAAACTCATCTTGCGGGGAGTCAAAATCTAATGGTTTGTTTTACCAAAATACCCTTAACTTTATTAATTTTCTATGAAAATATTCCTAATTCATTTGCCCTTAAATCAAACGAAAGAAACCTTTATTAATATTAAATTTTTTTTTTTAATTTTGAGTATAATGGATTTAAACACATTATATTATATTATATTAATATTTATTATATTATATTATATTAATATTTATTATATTATATTATATTAATATTTATAGTTAAAATGTCAAAAACAATATAGTTTGAAGGCATATTATGACACTAAAAGACGGTTTGTCAATTTTTTTTTTAAATTTTGAGTATAATGGATTTAAACACATTATATTAATATTTAATATTGAAAATATTATATTATATTATATTAATATTTATAGTTAAAATGTCAAAAACAGTATAGTTTGAAGGCATATTATGACACTAAAAGACAGTCTGTCAAATTTTTTTTAATATTATGTCATATTATATCAAAAATAGTCTATCAATTTTTTTTTAAATTTTGAATATAATGAATTTAAACATATTATATTAATATTTAATATTTATTATATTATATTATATTAATATTTATTATATTATATTAATATTTATAGTTAAAATGTCAAAAGCAGTATAGTTTGAAGGCATATTATGACACTAAAAGACAAAAAACAATAACTAGTATAATATAAGGGTATTCTGGTCTTTTTTCTAGAAGTTATGAGAAGTTAGTATGGTTCCCAAACAGACTTCAAGCACAAAAGTACTTCTACCAGTACTTCACAGAGTTGATTGCCAAATGTCCTTTCTGCACATAATTACTTTTCCAACTCCTCCACAGAGTACTTCAGCTCCTGTTCTTTGGAAGAGTAGTTCTACTCCTGGTATCCAAACAGGCCCTTAAAGTCAAAGATGAAGTAATGAAACAATTCCAAGCAGGATTTCTCGCAGTATCCACCTACCCTGAATGGCTCGCTAACGTCATTCTTGTACCAAAAAAGGACGAAAAAGTGCGTATGTGTGTAGACTACCTTGATCTGAATAAAGTCAGTCCTAAAGATAACTTTCCATTACCACACATTGACACTTTGGTCGATAATACAGCAGGGCACGGTATGTTCTCGTTCATGGATGACTTTTCGGGTTACAACCAGATAAAAATGGCAATAGAAGATCAAGAGAAGACTGCATTCATTATACCTTGGGGTATCTTTCATTATAAAGTAATGCCATTTGGTTTCAAGAACGCTGGGGCAACTTACCAACACGCCATGACTGTCTTATTTCATGACATGATTCACAAGGAGATAGAAGTAAACGTGGATCACATGATAGCTAAATCTAATCTCGATGAGGATCATCTGGTAAACTTGAAGAAACTGTTTGATCGATTAAGGAAGTACAGTTTTAGACTTAATCCAACAAAGTGTGTATTTGGGGCCACGTCAAGAAAGCTATTGGGGTTCATTGTTAATAGAAAAGGTATCGAAATCGATCCAGCTAAAACGAAGTACATCATAAATATGGAGCCACCCAAATCAGATAAAGAGATAAGGGGATTCCTAGGGAGAATTCATTACATTAGTCAGTTCATCGCACAACTAACTCCGATCTGTGAGCTAGTATTCAAACTACTAAAGAAGAATGAGTCGAAAGAATGGAATGAAGACTGTCAAGAAGCTTTCGACAAGATTAAGAGATACCTGCTTAATCCACTAGTTTTAGTTCCACCTACACTAGGTCGACCTCTACTGATGTATCTTTCCGTACAAGAAAACTCTATGGGTTGTGTACTGGGACAACATGATGAAATAGGTCGAAAAGAACGAGTCATCTATTACCTTAGCAAGAAGTTCACAAGTTACGAGACGAACTATTCAACCTTCGAAAAGACGTGTTGTGCCATCGTCTGAGCATCACAACGACTACGCCACTACTTTCTTAGTTATTCGACCATGCTCATTATTCGAATGGATCCTTTGAAATATCTCTTTGAGAAGTCAGCACTCACAGGATACATTGCGAAGTGGCGACTACTATTATCTGAGTTTGACATCACCTATGTCACTCAAAAAGCCATTAAAGGACAAGCTATCGCTGACCACTTAGCTGAACACCTTCTGCCCGACTATGAACCACTAAAGACAAATTTTCCTGATGAAGCCATTTTATTTGCTGAAGTCGAGAGCAACGATGAAGAATCTAGTTGGAAAATGTATTTCGATGGAGTAGTAAATAAAAAAAGAAACGGAATTGGGGCGGTTCTGGTCAAACTAGATGGAACTCATATCCCCATTGCAGTCAGATTAAGGTTTCAATGTACCAATAATGAAGCTGAATATGAAGCATGCATTGTGGGGTTGAAGGCAGCGATCGACCTCAAAGTAGATAAAATAGATGTATTTGGAGACTCAAGTTTGGTAGTCTACTAGACGACAGGATAATGGAAGACCCGAGAGCAGAGACTAGTTCCTTATCATGAGTATCTCAAGGATTTAAGCTCAAACTTCGTCCGGATCTCATTTACTTATATGCCGAGAACTAAGAACCAGTTTGCAGACGTGTTGGCCACTCTAGCCTCAATGATTAGCATCTCCAAAGATACCATAGTCGATCCTCTTGAGATTGGTATTCAAGACGAGCTGGCATATTGCTTACCAGTGGAGGTTGAAGAGCCTAAGGAAAAAACCATGGTATGCAGACATCAAGGCATTCTTAGAGAACTGAACTTTCCCGTCAGATGCCACAACAACCGATCGAAAGACTATTCAGAGATTGGCAGGACAGTTCTTTTTGAGTAGTGGAGTCTTATACAAAAAATCACACCACGAGGTCCTCCTCAGATGTGTAACAGAAGCAGAAGCTCAACGTTTAATTGATACCGTGCACGATGGAGTCTACGGACCTCACATGAATGGACATATGCTCACAAAGAAGATTATGAGAATGGGTTACTACTGGATGACCATGGAGAGCGATAGGTACCAACATGTCCAGAAGTGTCACTTGTGTTAAATCTATGCCAACAAGATCAATGCACCACCTTCAGAGTTGCACAACATGACATCTCCTTGGCCCTTCTCACTCTGGGGCATGGATGTCATTAGACAGATCAATCCTCAAGCTTCCAATGGGCATCGCTTTATCTTGGTTGCCATCGACTACTTTACAAAATGGGTAGAAGCCGCATCTTACGCTAATATTACGAGGGGAAATGTCTTGAGGTTTGTGAAGAACAACATCATATGTCGGTACGGCCTCCCAAGCAGGATAGTAACCGATAATGCCAAAAATCTCAAGAACAAAGACATGTCTAAGATGTGTAAGGATTTTCAGATCACCCATCACAAGTCAGTTGTTTATAGACCAAAGATGAATGGAGCAGTCGAAGCCGCCAACAAAAACATCAAGAAAATCATCGAAAAAATGGCCGTTACTTACAAGGATTGGCACGAAATGTTATCCTTCGCTCTACATGCTTATCGAACGTCAATCCGAACTTCGACTGAGGCAATGCCTTATTCACTAGTCTACGGAATGGAAGTAGTCTTGTCCGTTGAGGTTGAGATTCCCTCCCTTCAGATCTTAAAAGAAGTTGAATTGGATGAAGCAGAATGGGTCCAAGCCCGATTCGATCAGTTGAACTTAATAGAGGAGAAATAACTTTCAGCAATCTGTTATGGGAAAACTTATCAACGGAGAATAACACGAGCTTCTAACAAGAACGTTCGACCTAGAGAGTTCTCACCAGGAGATCTTGTCTTGAAGAAGATTTTGCCAATACAAGAAGATGCTAGAGGGAAGTTTCGTCTAAATTACGATGGGCCATTCGTTGTCCAAAAGGTACTGTCCGGAGGGGCGCTAATCCTTACAAAGATGGATGGGGAAGTTTTTTTACAACTGATCAATGCCGACACCATCAAGAAGTATTACGCCTAAAAGTTATCCTTTGAAATGAAGAAAGGCCATCTTTCTACTACCTGAACAATTATCTACCCTTAGTTAACCCTTTTTGAGCCATACATTCATTTCTTAACCTAGGACCGGGGCAAGTCACCGCAAAAAAAAAAAAAAAAAAAATCAATCAATCAAAAGTCAAAACAAAAGTACCAAAGTATACTCCTGGCCCGTATGAGGATAAACTGTGAACAGCTAAAAGTATAAAAAAATCAAAAAGTCAAAATTCTCGAATACTTGATCTCAAACTCGACCCAAATCTCCCGCTTAAACGAGTTCGTGAGACGTTGGGAGGAGACATAGATCATATTTCCAAAACAAAAATAGACAAACCCTGCGTCCATTCTATCCCTCAATAAATCCAGATTCAACATTTCTTATCTTTTCGCAACCATAGCCTAAGCCTACGTTTCGTCCTATTTAAAGTTCTCTTAGATCAGGGAATGGTTCAAGACAACTCAACTACGGTGGAAGCATGTCATGAGAAATATTGTCAAGTGTAGTCGATCTTGCCATTCAAATTGGATTTCAAGCAACCAAAGTCGTTGGAAGACCCGAGAGGGGAGACCAGATCGAATATTCGAAAAAAAAAGAACGACTCAAAGTGTAGAGTCGTTAATCTCGAAGCTCAACTTGAGGCACCGCACCATGAAAATCGTCGGAGGAACTCAAGAGGGGAGTCCAGATTTGTTACTTAAGAAAGAGCGCCACTAGAAAAGTAGAGTGTTCGATCTCGTAGCTCAATTTGAGTCACCAAGCCACGAGGGGAACAGAGAAATCAATGAGGTATTCAAAGTAAAAATCTATAAAGTAAGCATAGACTGAAAGGGCATGGTAAAACCCGTTAGGGCACTGTGAGCAAAAAAATCAGTCTATGACAAAATCAAAATCATCGGCACGATGAAAACCCAAAAAAGGGCTTCGATGCGCAAAAATGTGAAAATCGGGTCTGGTGAAAACCGTAATTGGCACCAGGAGAAAAAATGAAAAAAAAGAGAAAAAAAAAACTCTTGGCCCGCAAGAGTATAAACTGTGAATAGTAAAAATTTCGAGGTCCTCAATGATCCCACGGATACAGTGAAGATAACTCAGTCAAAATCCTCAGTCTCGGGGATGACTCTAAAGAGGCTAAGGATTAGCTGACACTTGTATCCTCGGCATTTGGCAAAGGCACCATGATCGTTAACTTTCAAAGTTTTCAAACACAGTCTGTCACAGATTATTTGACAAAGGCAATCTTTTTAAACCTAAAACAAAAAAAATGCATCATCAAAATTACTATTTTTGGTATATGACGAAGAATCTAAGACTTTTCTTCAAACCTAGAGTTTTCAAAACTAGTAGATATATCTGAGGCCACTATATATAAAAAAAAACCTAATTCATTTATTTCAAATAGTGATACATCATTCTTTTCAAAAGTAGGGTACAAAAAGGAACAACGGGCAATGAACCACTCATATATTCTCTTGAGGAGCATAATAGGCATCAAGTCTATCTTCTAAGGCTTGATCTGAGAATCCTGATCAATGATGATTCTCTTCACATTTGAAGTAGAACCACTTACCAAGTACTTAACTATAATGCCGACATGCATCCTCAAAGCAAACGTCTCTTAAGAACGGCAATGTCACACCAAGCCTCTCTAGACGATCCTGCAATTGCCATGAAAGAGAAGAAGGAAGTTTGAAGTTCGGAATCAACAAAGAAAAAATATATTTCAAAATTGCATTACATAATTTAAAATGTCGATCACTTTCAAAAAATCATAAAAAATGGTATCTAAGATTTCAAACGAGCTCCGTGCCGCGAAATCAAAGGTTTCAAAAAGTTTAACCTTATCAGACCCCGTGCTTGGGTAGCCATATTCAATGAAAAATCTTAAATCCATTCGACGTTTTTAACCATCTTGCTATTAATCGTTTTGGGTTCGCATAAATAAGGGTCTAGTCTATTCTTTGCAGTTATTTGCAAGCAACTCCTGCAAAAAGGGGCAGCTGTAGACACCCCAATTTGTACAAATCCATTAGAAAAATTCACGTTTTTTTAAATTGATTTCAATTTAGGACTTAAGCCTTTCAACGGGCTCGCATTGCCACTTGGCATCATTATTCATGCATACATGCATACTTGCATCATGTCATATAGTTTGCTTGCTCAACCTTGTCCCTAACCCAGTCTAATTCCATACCACCTCTATGATCCAAGCCGGATCCGTAACTGTTCTTCATTCATCGTTCCATCACCCATACCATAACCAAGGTCCATTTCCTAATCCAACCTAAGTCCAAGACAAAGTCCACCTTCTAACCCAAATTCAAGTCCATTCTTTTAACCCACCCTTAAAGTCCATAGTCCATAACCCAAGTCCATCACCTAAGCCCAATACCAAGTTCATTCCAAGCCCATTCTCTCACAACCCTTCAAAAGATGACGCATGTTGATATCTCATAAGCCCTCAATACCCAATGCATTATCTAATTGGATGGTCAACTCCCCCTTTGTGAAAACTCAAGAATGCCCTTCTCAAAAGGTGTGGTCAAACTAAAAAGATACTTTGATCTTTGGTAATAATTCATAAAATTGAGAGAACTTTCAATCATACCCTCAAAAGGTGAGAATCTTCAAGTACATACATGGAGTTTTCCCATTAGTCCATTTCAAAATTATACTTACACCCTTACTTTATGTGTTATTTACAAATGAATCAAGGTCTACTTTTCACCTACCATTTTACCTTTACACATGTTATTCTCCTACTCATCTTCCCAAAAGTACTTTTGTTCTCCCATTGGTACATTTCAAATATATACTTCTACTCTTGCTTTATGTGTTATTCATAAATGAACCAATGTATACTTTTTACCTACCACTCTACCTTTACACATGTCACTCCCTTATTTACCCTCCCAAAAGTACTTTTATTCTCTCATCCTCTATTTACCAAAAAATAAAAAATGAAAGAATGCTTTTAGGGTTTCTTCACAAATGTCATCTTTACCCTCCTACAAATGGAAAATCTAAAAAGAAACAACATAAATCTCATGTCCATTTTCATTATTTTTAGGGTTGGACCACTTTATCCCCAAAAATTCTCCAAAAACTCTATAAATACCCACATTTTCTATAAATAATTCATACTCTTTAGCCCCCATTTCTCAACCTAAAACTCTACTAAAATCTCTACTCATCTCTCATCTCTCATCTCTCGACCTTCAATTCTCTCAATCCTCAACTACATCCTTTAACTTTCAAGTTCATTTCTCAAGTTCAAGTTCATTCAAGACTTTCAAGGGGACAAGGTGGGTATAGTAGTTGTTATTTATTTTTTAACTTGCATCTTCTTCTTCTATCCTTCTATTTTTATTTTTAGAAACCTTAAGGATGTGATGGAAAACCCTTCTTCATTTCAAGTAGATTGAACCTCAACCTTGGGCATGGAATGCTTGAGGCGGTTTGGTAAAAAAGATAGAGGTTGAAGCCCTTTTTTACCCATTTTTATCTCATACATCATAATGTACACCATTCACACACACCACACATACTTGGCAACTATGAAGAATTGTGTAGCTCTTTTGATGGGGCTAAAACACTAAGTTTCTAGCTAAACATGCATGCCTTAAGATTGTGAATCTAAGGGGACTTTATCCATGGAATTTCTCTAAAATTCTATACCAACCTTTCAACTCATGCAAAAAGTGTGTTGACTCCATAGAATATCTTCTACCATAAGATATTTCTTATGTCAACACTAACACCAACTCCTCTTTCAAAGAGGTATATACTTACCACAGACACACACCACTTCATGCATCTCATGCATTTTCTTTGTTATGTTAATCATTTTAAAAATGGCCAAATCTAAAGGTAACCACCATAGGTGGAGAGAATGGGGTGCTTAACACCTTCCCTATTCTCTAACCGAATCCCCTTACCTAGATTTTAGGTAGACCATACCTTTTCCATGATTGAGAGTCACTACAATGCCATGAAAAAATTATTTTCAAAAGAATCGATTCGGGTGTCCATTCATACCCATTTTCAAAAAAGAATGGTGGTGACTTCAAACAACGTATCATTGATGCTCAAAGATGAACATTCTCATGTCTACAGAACCATTTAAATGTTGTGTTTTGTCTTGGATTTCATTCTCCTTTTAACTCATACTAAATTTATTAATATGGAATAACAGACATGTCTCCCTACCTTGATAGTTAGATTTTGCCTCTAACATTTTAATCGACACTTTCTGGTCATAAGTGTTTGCGAGGGCATAATTATGTTTCACGGCGAAGACCAATAAGATGCATTCACGTAACCACTAAAGCAAGGCAAGACTGAGTCGGAAGTGACATGTGTCTCATCCTTAAAGTCAGTAGAATCATTCGATAGGTGAGTAGTTTAGTAACTAAGACATCCATCAATCATCTTACATAATTCTTTGAAAGGACTTAGCTTAAGTGACAAGTGTAAGAATTTGAAGCACTCGATTTAACATGACCTAGAGCTTTTGTGCAAATTACATAATTAGTAAGAGAATAAAGACGGATCTTAAACGAAATGTTTCCTAGGATCTACATGATTTGTATTAGAGTGAAATTATCAAACCAAATTAGAAGAAGATTAGCAAAATAAAGAAAAAATAGAAATTCATCACGAAATCAATAATACAAAGACCATAAGATCCTAATCCAAGTAAAATTTTAGAATATGTGCAAGATTTTCAAAAAAGGAGTTACTAGGACTCTAAGAATCTATAAATACATGTACCAACACAAAGGAAAAAGGCTTTGTTTCAGACCCTAATTCAGTCTTTCCGATTTTTTTTCCTACCAACTTGATTGTGATAGGGTCTTAATCTTAAAAATTCTCATATATTTGAATCAGAAAACAAGAAGGAGATCATCCTCAAGATATGAGTCTAGGGGTGAGATAATTTATTTTTACCTATAGTAAAGAAATCACTCTTTTAAGTAATTAAAATTTCAAATATAAGATATGTTGAAATTAAAAATTTTACAATTCAATACTACAAAAAATATTGTGCGGGTACATTGAAATGAACTTCTATTTTTGGTATCATACTCTAGATAATTCCCATAAGGAGATCCATAACTTTAGAGGTGCGATGTGTTGTCTCCAAAGCAGAGTCGTGGTTTGTTTTACATGAAGACATGAACAAGTGCATAGACCAATAGGATGGGTTGTCTCCAAAAAGAAAATGAGTATGATATAGCAAAAATAAAGGAGGGCAAAATTTGCATTGAAAATCGTTTCGATGAGGTCAAACATATGTGATTAAAATATTGGGAAAAAAAAGAATTGTCAAATCAACAAGTTCATAGACCAAAGGGTTTTTCCAAGGGTCTAACTCCAAATCACATTAGACACTAAGGGGTTTCTATTATTTCTTTTTTTTTCTCTATTTATATAGAAGAAGAGAAATTGAATGGTCAAATCAACAAATGCATAGACCAAAGGGTTTTTCCAAGGGTCCAACTCTAAACCACGTTGGATGCTAAGATGTTTCTCTTCTTAATTTTTTTTCTATTTCTGTAGGAGAAGAGAAACTAAATGGTCAAATCAACAAGTGCATAGATCAAAAGGTTTTTCCAAGGGTCCAACTTCAAACCAAGTTGGACACTAAGACGTTTCTCTTATTAATTTTTTCTCTATTTGTGTAAGAGAAGAAAAGAATTGTCAAATCAATACTAAGTTAAAAGAACAAAGGATTTTTCCAAGGGTCCAACTCCAAATCACGTTAGACACTAAGATGTTTCTCTTCTTTAATTTTTTCTCTATTTATGTAATAGAAGAAAAGAATTGTCAAATCAATACTAAGTTAAAAACCAAAGGGTTTTTCCAAGGGTTCAACTCCAAACCACATTGGATACTGAGATGTTTCTCTTCTTTATTTTTTTTTCTATTTATGTAGGAGAAGAGAAACTGAATGGTCAAATCAATACTAAGTTAAAAGACCAAAGGATTTTTCCAAGGGTCCAACTCCAAACCACGTTGGACAGTAAGATGTTTTTTTTCTTTAATCAATACTAAGTTAAAAGACCAAAGGATTTTTCCAAGGGTCCAACTCCAAACCATGTTGGACACTAAGATGTTTCTCTTCTTTAATTTTTTCAATCCGACCGTTACATAACCGTTTTTTAGTCATTTTTTTACCGTTATACTATATGTATATATATATATACATATCTCACTATTTTACTTAGGAGTTTATCTTTCTCACTATTTTGATTCTTTAATAATTCTCTATATTTTATTCTCTCACAATTTACATCGAATATGAATTCAGGAGCAATTATTTGTCGATATGGTGGTTCTGTTGAAGGTATCACGTATATTGGTAGAAATACACGACTTTTATTAATTTCATCAGAAATTATATATACGGAGTTAAAAGCTCTTATTTTTTCAATCTGCAATATTCAACGACAATTTTCAATAAGGTCAGTTATCAATTTAGATAATGAAAAATTTTTAATTGATATTTTTGATCAATGAACTTGAGAATATATATTAAATTATAATCAAAATTCCCAAAGTATAATTATTTTTGTGATACAACATAAAAATTTTGTAATGTATCAATCAAATTATGGTCAAGGTAAGCCTAGTTCTTCAAATCAATATCAAAATACTGATATTGACCATAATATTACATACAATACAACTCAATGTAATGTTGTAATAAAAAATGATTTTTACAGTGATGTAGATGAATTTATTGATAATAATTTGAGCTCATCATCCGACAATGATGAAAATATATTAGATATTTATATTGGTAAGATTTTTAATAATGTAATTGATTAAAAAAGTATATAATTTCTTTAGCTATTACTTATAATTTTAGAATAAAATATATTATTAATAATAAAGTGAAAGTTATAATTAAATACGATGTTCCAAACTGTGGTTGGCGCATATATGCAAAAAAATTACAAATGATGATTTGTTTACTATACGTAAATTTAACACAACCCACACATGTATGGGTACAATAGACTCATGGCCTCATCCTCAAGCCAGTAGTAACTCGATAAAGGATAAAATATTAACTTGAGTAAGGAATAATCAATTTCATTCTCCCCAATCTATAATGGCTGATATTAGAGATGAATATAATGTATCTATCACATATATAAAAGCTTGGAAAGCAAGTGTAGCGCCCCGCCAAACTCTAACACAAATCCCAATACCGCCTCGAGGCACTAGGTGGCGCCTCGAAATTTCGGCATGGTCTCCTCTGTTTATGTTAGCGTTTCACGGAACTCAAACCTGATAAACCATACCAAACAATCCTGTATAAAGCAACGAGAGACAATATATTTTATGAACAACAAAATAAGCAAGATCAGAGTTGCGCAAAAGGGTATAAAGTTATACAGGATTACAAAGTCTATCCTCCCTCTAACATAGACCTAGCACTCGGTCCCAAAATACTATGTACACCTCCTAGGATGAACAGACTCCTAATAGAAGTAGTCGTGTTGCTCACCGGGCAACGGACTCTGGTCGTCGGTCTGACCGACCAGGCGTTCCTCGGCTAATAGCTCAGCACCCGCTGCGCCAACTGGAGGCTCTGCAACTAAAAAAAATGGAAGGAAAAGGGTGAGTAACAATGGTTACCCAGTAGGTCCACAAACAATTCCTACTAATAACCTCCCCTAACGTGATCGAATAATCATACTTCCTTATTTCAAAACATGCAAGTTTTACAATTGAAACTACGATTAACTGGTACATATAGCCAGGGATGAGCAACTAAACAGTTGTAAAAATTACACATAACATCAATCATCCATACTCAGTATACATTTTCTATTTATGCAAATAATATTGACAACATTGGAATAATAGACATGCTTCTCAGTTTGTAATTCGAAATATAACAACAGATACATAATACAAATGGTGGAGTATTGGAATTAAAGAGTTGGGATTCACGACTGGATCGCTCCCAGTCAGAACATGATATTCCTTAACATAAATCTGGCTTTTAGTTCCTGATTTTGTGGCCGGTCGCTGCACTTACCACACGGGTGACCATTTATCCGGCTCAGGCTGGCCGTTTGACGTGACCGTAAGCAATGGGTCTCTTTTCGATGTGTCAGAACGTTCGACTACTACTAGATTGTTAGTGATCACTGACTAATCATCTTCGTCTATGCCTATCAGGCGTGCATGTGATTCCCAAATGACACTCCACTCGTATACGACCACCTTTACAAAACACGTTCACTGGTAAAGATAAGAAAGGAATGGACCCGGATTCCAGTTGTGACTCCACTCTCATACGCGTCCCATACCACATATGAGTTTGGTGGTCCCTACCGTACATCCCAGGATAGTGCACCCCTCCGGATGATGTGACACACTATCCCTTCAGGCATTCACAAACCCTTTAACAGCTCACAAAATAGTTACGTATATATATAGTTTTTCATTTAAAACAAAAGAGAAATTAACAGAACAGGGTTGAGAATGGATATCCAGTTCCTACCATGCAACTGTGGCCCCCCGGCCTAAAAATAAATAACAGTACTCAGCGCACGCGCTAACATAATCGGAAATAAACATGCAACCCTTTCATTAATAACCTGGATATCCTTTCACCAACCTACACACAACATACAATGTAAAATGTAGACATCACCCCGCGGGTGTGATTCTGACATTTTACCGTTCATTCCCTTTTCTCATTCTCTCGACATTCTCACTTTTCATCTTTTCACATCGACCATCCATTTTCAATATTTCAAATCGTTCTTTTGGTCTTTTCATTGAAAACCACCAAAGTTTATTCAAAAACAAGATCCCAGCTATGCTCGGGATCGAAGCTGTTAAAAATAGAGAAAGCTGGTGAAAATTTGGCTAAGTGTCAGAAACTCAATTTTTCAAAGTTCTCGAAATTGAAAACGGGTTTTTCGAAATGAAAGTCTCCATCATGAGATTCGACACCATATAGTTTTTGTAATCTAATTCAAAGAAACGCGAAAGTTATTTCATTTTGAAAACTTGCCGAAAACATCGAAAATTACGTTTTGTTCTTGAAACCAAAATTCGGATTTTGATCCTTTGAGATTTGGATCTTAAAACCATTCCCATTGTTCCGAAATGGGGGGTAAAACCTTAATTTCATTAAAGAACTTAAAGTAAATGGAAAGTAAAAATTAAAGAGGACATTTAATGAAATGAAGGGTGAGAAATAGTGTATAAGGTGTGAGGAGGTCAAGCCAAGAGTCGGAACACTGTTCTGATCAAAACTGTGTCTGTCGGTGGCTGTCGGTGGCAGAACCAGGATTCTGTCGGTGGAACCGACAGATTGGTCATCGGCAGATGTCGGTGGGACCGACGGTCCTGCCGCCAGAACAAAATTTTCTGCGGTTTCTTGATTTCGTCGGTGGCAGAAGCAACATTCTGTCGGTGGGACCGACAGAATGCCTTCGGTAGGTGCCGGTGGCACCGACCCTTCCCACCTACAGCCTGAACCTCACTCGCGATTTTTGGGTTTTTCGATCCCTTTTTCGATTTCTTCTTCCATTCTTCAAAGCATTCAACCCACCCACGATTTTGTTATCAAATTTCGATAAAACATAAACAAAACACCTACTTCTACCATGAATTTGAAATAAAACACCAATTTCTACGATTTAAATGCAAACAATAAGTTTTGTTTCAAAACCCTAAATGCACATTGAGAAATCTAAAGTTACCAATAGGAATTGAAAGTCCCCTACTTGTTTGTGGATGCCGAAAGCGATAAACTCGTATAAGGATCAAAGTTGGTGGTGAAGGAGTTGGTGTTGAGTTGAGTTTGATGCAAAGTGAGCTAGGGTTTGCAAATCCCCTTTTGACGACGGCACTCCTTTGCTTCTACAATGAATGGTGGCCCCAACTCTCACTCGATGGAACCCTTGATGAAGATGTGTTAAGATTCACTCGAATCACACGGCTGGGTTTTGATGGAAGATGGAAAAAAACAAATGAGAATGGGTTAACAAAGAGGGTGAGGTTGTAGCTATCGTCGTAGCCGACAACTTTGTCTTCTTCGTCGAAGTTCAACGGTCATTCGTTCTTAATGGATCTTGAGGAGAAGAGAGGAGAACCCTAGGTCTTTAGAAAAATCTGAGCTTTGGATGCTTTGGAGAAGAAAGAAAGTGGTTTAAAAGAAAATAAATTTTCTTTTATAACAAGGGCGAGGGCATACTTGTAATTTCCCCATCATTTCTAGTTTCGACCGTAACTTGACTATCCGGACTCGAAAAATGACAAACGAATATATCATTTCGAATAATTTTTCGTTGCGGTCCTAATGGTGTGGTCGAATCTTCCTGATTCTCGCTCTAACGAAATTCCACTATTTTGGGGTCCCACTTAACGCGAAATTCGAGGATTTGTTAACTTTTTCACCCGAACTTGAATTCAAACTTGCTTACAGGCTAAAGTATATATTTCGATCGTTTTGAAACTAATGGCGAAGTCGATCTTCAATAAAAACGAACATAGCATAATCCGGGTACTTGACTCTAAGTTTCCTTTCTAAAATATTCTTCAAATAAATACTATCTGTTTTCCTCGAGATACGAGTTAAAAATACGGGGTGTTACAGCAAGGGAAAAAGTTAATCATGAAATACATGATTGTGAAGTTGAGGCATATAAAAATATTGAATATTATTGTCAAACTATTTTAGAAACAAATCCAAGAAGCTTTTGTTTTCTTAAAATTAGTCCAAATAGTCATTTTCAATGTATTTTTATATGTTTTAAAGCATGTATAGATGGTTTTAAAAATGGATGTTTATCAATTGTAGGATTAGATGGTATATTGCTTGCTGTGATTGCTCACGATCCAATTTATGGTATTTTTCCACTTTCATATGCAATAGTTGAACAAGAAAATAAAGATACTTGGGAATAGTTTTTAAATTATTTTAAAATGTCACTCAGACCTTATGATTTTAATAAAATTTCATTTATTTCAGATAAACAAAAAAGAATAATATTTATAATTAATAAATATTTTCCTTTATCATTTCATTTTTTTTGCATTCAACATTTCCAAGCAAATTTAAAAAGAATTTATAAATCAGATTTATTTTGTAAATTTTTAGAAGAAGTTGTTAAAGCTTATGCTGAAATTGACTGTAAAATAAAGTTAGAATTAATTAAGAGAGAAAATATTAAAATATATAATTGGATAATATCAGAGGAAGATCCGACACATGCATTATTTCATTGGGCAGTAAGTCATTCTCCAATACCTCGTTTTAGAATAATAAGATCAAATGCAAATGATAGTTTTAATTTGTGGATATTAAAATTACGTATGAAACCAATAACCGGATTACTAGAAGGTATTAGGTGTAAAATAATTGAATTACATAATAGACGTAGATTAAAGAATCTTACTTGGGATTTTCAATTAGTTCCAAGGATTGAAAATAAAATTTAAAAAAGAATACAAAAAGACTATTAATTGTGAACGTTTAACTATTAATGATATGAGATTTGAAGTATATGATCGCTAGAAATAAAAAACGCACGTACTTCAAATGGGTAATAGATATTGTACTTGTGGCAAATGGCCTCAAACACTTATTTCATGCCAACATGCAATCAAAATATGCGATACGAAAAGATGGGATAAATATCAATTTTGTTCTAACGAATTTAGCATTGAAAGATATAGATAATGTTACGCATCTTCTATGGAAGGTATTCCTGATTCATATGAGTTAGAAAATCCTCCTCAATGAGAAGAATAAATTTTACCATCTATGACTCGACATCGACCTGGTCACCCAAAGGTAAATAGAAAGAAGACTGACGTTCAAGATGTGCGACCATTGCTTTGTAGTCATTGCGAAAATATTGGACACAATCAATCCACTTGTAGAAATTCAATTTGAAAATAATTGTAATTTTTTAATCTTTGTTAAATGTTTGTGTTTAATTTTGTACATCAATTTGTAAGTTGAAATGTAATATGTACGTATGAAAATAGTGGATTGGTTCGTAAGAACTCGGGGACGTAGTTCCTAAATTATGCAACGAACCTTGTAAACAAAGATTGAGTGCCTTTTACTTGAATTATGTTATTTTATTTAATAACTTAGTATTGAGTTCAAATTGTTTTAACTTAATTAACTTACCACTTAGTGTTGAGTTTACCATTTTTTATTTAATTTCCATCGAACTCGACAGTAATTAAATAAAATGTGGTGAACTCAACACTAAGTTAGAAAGTGGTGAACTCAACACTACACAATGTTAAAAATTGGTAAACTCACCACTTAGTGTTGAGTTCACCACTTTTTAACTTAATTAACTTACCACTTAGTGTTAAGTTCATCATTTTTTATTTAATTTCCATCGAACTCGACAGTAATTAAATAAAATCTGGTGAACTCAACACTAAGTTAAAAAGTGGTGAACTCAACACTACACAATGTTAAAAACTGGTGAACTCACCACTTAGTGTTGAGTTCACCACTTTTTAACTTAATTAACTTACCACTTAGTGTTAAGTTCACTATTTTTTATTAATTTCCATCGAACTCGACAGTAATTAAATAAAATCTGGTGAACTCAACATTAAGTTAGAAAGTGGTGAACTCAACACTACACAATGTTAAAAATTGGTGAACTCAACACTAAGTTTTTAAAACCAATGTGGTGAATTTTATGTTATGGCTAATATAGAATGCAACCCAAAGATATCGTGCAAAATACTAATTTTTTTAAAATGTATAATTGGATAATTGTGTAACTCTAACAATTGTATAATTCAAACTTTATATCATGGCAAACTTAATTACGTGGAAAACTTAATTATGTGGCAAATATTTCGAATATAAACTTAATCACGTGGTAAACAACATAATAAATAACTAATAGCGACAGTGCTTGCCTCGACTACAATCACCTTTTAATAACTCTCGAGCAGATTTTTTAGACACGTTTATTTCTGGATTACGTCTAGGTAAAACAATACCTAATTCTTCAACAGATGGGGGCTAAGATGACTGAAGATGTGGAGCTTGTGGACTTTGTGGAGTCTGTGGGTATTGCATCAAATATTCATATGCAGACTGAAGATGTGGATCCTTTGGAGTCTGTGAGTATTGTGTATGATATGGTTTTAAAGGAGAAAATGATGAGTGCATATCATAAGAGGGATCCAACAAAGATGAAAAATAACCTATCTCGAGATTTTCACGCATCATTTCCTCATTCTGATCAGCATGTACTGGAATATAATCACCCTGACTCATCTACGTGTAATATCCAGTCCCATCATCCTGCTGCTCTCGAAACTCCTCATATTGCTGCTCTCGAGACTCTTCATCACCACCCTCCTCTTCCTCATCCTCATCTTCATCCTCATCGTATATGTCATCCTCAGGCTCAGGCTCAGGTTCAGGCTCAGGCTCAGGCTCGGGTTCAGGATCAGGTCGACGATGTTGACGTTGCGAAATTGTATAGACTGGTTCACTCGATTTAGGTATCTGAAGATGCAAAGGCGATAGTAATGTCAAAGTCGAGATAACATTTTCCAACTGATTTATGACTCATCCATGGACATCCATCTCACGAATGTGCGAAGTCAAAGAATTAAGAACACCGGCCTGAAAAATAATACATTATGTTAGATATAAATTTTTATTAAAATAAATTAAATTATTAAAATAAATGTTATAACTTACCACATTATTACATCTGTCTCTGTATAATGTGCACAAGTTATCCGTATAACCACGAGGCCTATATCGCGGTTCAAGAAAATATAGTGCTGGATTATGCATCCAAGGACAACCATACCATCTTCGAAATTCTTCAGATGGCCAATCATCTAAATATTTTTAAAATTATCATGTAAGTCTCAACATAATTAACATAATTGACATAAGTGAACTTCACTTTAAAATTACCTTGCAAGTTCTGGCATAATTGACCATGTACGCGAAATCTATTAAATCTTTCTTCCCAATCTATCATTAATGTGGTATCTATTATTCCCCTCCTCCCCACTGTAACCCATCGTTGGACAGGACCCAGGATAAACTGTTGTAAACTGAATTGTCGCATACATCTATCCACAGGATGATACAATGTAGTATGTAAAAATATTACAGAAGATCGGTGTAACCTCAGATCACGAGTTGTACGTATATTCTCCATATCTCCACCTGCAATATGAATATATGGGGTGGGGTCCATACAACCTAAAAAAGAATAAATAAATAAATAAGAAGAAATATCATAACAATAATTTAATTAAACATATAAATTAAAAATATTTATATTTACCATAGAGGGAAGAAGAAAATCCAACTCGATTCGATATGGTAAGACACAATGATGCGGATCACCAATATATGTCCTATTATGCATCATCCATCTATATGCTCGAGGGAATGAAAGATCATAACTCGTAAGTATGGGCCTACCTACTGATAATCGTTCGTGTGCCCATACTTATAATAACGGTGTACATCCCATAAGTCTCGATAGTCGCTTTCCCTCGTTTCTTACAAATTTACTAAGAGAAGAATATAAATATGCAAGAACGATAGCACCCCAAACATAACTTGATGTAATAGATAGATCTCTAAATAAATGGAGTAAACTACTATCGACAACATTACTCGATGCATCTGGAAATAGTGTGGTTCCACATAATGCCAATAGATATCCACGAATATAATTATTTACCTAATATAAAGTAAAATATTAATAAATAATTAAAATATATTAATTTTAATTTAATATTTTTATAATAATAAAAAATTAAATTTTACTTCATTTATAGACATATCTCTATTTGACAATCTCCCAAATATATCATGTAGCCATGTAAAGTTAATAAAACTATAAGAAACGCTTTCCATCAGCAGGAGATAGTCTTCCAAGACACTCGTAGATAAGATTGGGATACTCCTCTCTCCTTATACGTGACACAACAGTCGGGGACCCATCGATCTTCAGTCTCAAATAATGAAAAGTGTCCTCTAATGTGATGGCCATCTCTCTGAGTGGAAGGTGAATCGTGCAAGTCTGTGGTCAAAATCTCTTAGCTAATGCATAGCAAAGGCATACATCATGATTCAGCCACCGGATGCACTGGTAATGCTCAAAACCAGCAGCTGCAGCAAGAGCCTCTCGTGGACCACTAATGTACCAATCTCTAAAAAATTGCTTATGATATCGCAATCGTAAATGGGAGTCGTAATCAATCTGCATAATTATAAAATTAATTATTAAATAATTATATAATTGTAATCAATCAGCATCATTAATTTTTAAATAATAATTCTAACCTGTCTCATCCATATATCACTCGATATATGACCATGTCGATCGGCTAAAATAACATCTGTAGTCGGACCTCCAGGAATACGTCCATCATTGGCTACTATCTATAACAATAAATCAAGCTCATAAGATATCGACATTCATATCAAGATCATAAGATATTGATATTAAAATCAAGATCTTAAGATCTCTTAAGATCATAATATAAAGATCTTAAGATCAAAATGTTAATTGCCGAATTATTTTCATAATTTCCCCTAAAAAATAAAATGTTATTTTAATATATATATATATATATATATATATATATATATATATATATATATATATATATATATATATATATATTTTAATTTTAATAATTCTTAATTTTATGTAAATATCATTATAATATAATATTACAATAACAACATTTTTACTATTTAGTCTAAATTTCATTAATGAATTTTTTTGTCAAAATAAGTACGATTAAAATATCACGATCCCTAAATTCATTTTAATTTTAAAAAAATTGTCAAATTTTATCTTCAAAATTAACTTAATTAATATTTTAAATTAAAAAAATCTTTACAAAAGAGATAACATTAGAATATCATTAGATTTAAGTTAGTTAATTTTAAAAAATTATTAAATATTTTTTTATGAATTTATATTCAAAATAATATAGTTTTAATTAGAAAAAAAGAGAGATAATTCTAATTTTAAGTTTTGGGAGTACGGTAACCACCCAAATTCCAAAACATGTAGATTTGAAAGACTTGAAACTCTCTGAGTTTTTTTTTCATTTTTTTGAAGGGAAAGAACAGTCAGTTCAAACTGCATCTTAAGTATTTTTGGGTTGCTACTTCTTTGATAAAATTACTTGAAGAATTTAAAGATTTTTTAAAAAAAACCCCTAACTTGAAAGATGTTATACCATTTGGATTATTAATGGTAGTTTGGTTTTCTTTACTTATGTTTTTGATTCATTACCAAACCACAGACTAGCAATTAAAAATCACAAAGCATAATCACAATAAAAATATATATAAATATTGGTAAGAGTGTTGATTTTGTAACTCGTAATTTGATTCTAAGGTCACGTGACATTTAAATTAAGGGTGCTGAATTTGTAAATATTTAGTTATCTTTTGTAGTTTCTAACCAAGGAAATTAACCTAAAGAGAAATAAAATATGACTTGAATGTCTTTGCATCTATAATAAAACGTGACATGTGGACAATAAATAAAAAATAACATGTGGATTGTGGAGTGTTGCTTGTTAATTATTGTTTATAACATACCTGTGGATTGTGGAGTGTTGCTTGTTGTTTATAACATGTGGATTCGCGAATCAATCGTGAATAATACGCAAACTAGCCGTATAATACTGTTCCCGATCAGAATGGTTGTTGGATTCAAAGATTCGGATTGATTCATGGATCTTTGAATCCCAACGATTAGATCGTGATTTATACGTATATTCCGTAAGTATTTTATTAAGATACGGTGTATTTCCATGTTCTCTTCTCACTTCAAAACTCAAGACTTAACAGAAGGGGAAAAAAAGAACCCTAAGTTGAAAATCGCCCTCACCGGCCCACCGTGAAGTTTACTAGTTGGCCATCCACATTTCGGTGAAATTTTCATTATAAAATTATGAGTAACTAAGAATTTCCTCAGTCTTTCATTGCTCCACGGCTCCACGCATCCTCACGGTCTTTCTCTAGAGGTAATTTCATTTTCTCTATCTCTCTCTATTCTGTTATGTGTGTGGGTGAAGTTTTTCTTCAATTTCTCTTCTCCTACAGAAAAAGAGAAAAAAAGAGAGAAAATAAACCCCTTAGTGTCTGTAAAACCCCAAACTTTCAATTCGTATCTCGAGAAAAATAAATAGTAGAATTTTAAGAAAATCTTGAAAATGGGACTTAGGAGTAAAACTTTAAGATGTTTCTGATCATTTTTAATGGAATCTGACCTCACCATTGGATTCAAAATGATTGAAAAATATACTTTAGCCTGTATGCACGCTCAAATGCGAGTTCAAATATAAAACTTACAAAATCCTCGATTACCGAGTCGGACCAGGCTAAAATAGTGACTTTTAGCTAAAATAAGAATTATTAAGATTCGATTTTACCATTGGGTTAGTAACGAAAAATTATGGAACATGGCCTATTTATTTGGCATTTTTAGAGATCAAGAAGTCGAATTATCGTCAAAAACGAAAACGACATCAAGTTTAGGGGTCACCTCATACCAAAAATGTAAACTTTTGATAGAGACATAATTTGTAGAAATTAACTGTACCATTAGATCCGGAACAAAAAATTAGGCGAAATAGAGTATTCATTTGTTAGTTTTGGAGTTCGGATAATCAAGTTATCGTCGATCGAAACAATAGGCGAAATACCGATTTCATCTTAAATTTTATATAAATAAATTTTTTAATAATTTTTTAATTCATTGTCTTCCCCAGCCGTTCAAAACCAGCCAACGCGTTAAAAAAATAAATTTTATTTTTTTTCTTCGAATTTTAACTTCAGATCTCTCGCAAACGGTTCGCCGTCGACGACCGACGCAGAAGGGAGAAATGTCTGCAGCTGCGTTCTCTACAAAACCCACCCAACCTCTTTCCATTTCACTTTTTTTTCATCCAATATCGTCAAAAATCAGTCATATTTATATACAGGAATTTCAAAACTTTGACCTCAGATTTCGTCCGTTTCGGGGTCAAATCGTCTTCAGACGCAGAAGGGAGAAATGTCCAAGCCTCATTCTCTACAAAATCCATGCAAATTCCTTCATTTTTCTTGCCTTTTTCACCCCATATCGTAAAAAATCAGTCGTATTTTTATATAGAGATTTCGTAACTTCGACCTTGGATTTCATCCATTTCGGGGTCAAACCGTCCTCCGCTGCAGAAGGGAGAAATGATGACCACATCGAGATCTTCGAAACCACCGGGTCGGTTTTGAAAATTAGCCACTTTGAAGTTCGATCCATCTTGATTTTCATGCCAATCGCCTCTATTTCCACGCACATGCTTCGATCCTTTCACCTAGAGATTGTAATTAACTTTCAATTTCTATTAGTAATCGTAGATTGTAAAAATTGCATTTAGGATTTTCTCAGAAAAATTTTGATGTATTTCCAAAATATAGAATTCTTTTGTTATTTAAAAATTCACACCAGAAATTGTATGTTTGATATGTTTAATTATATTCTTTAACAATTTATACGTGAGTAGTGTATTTTAACGGGTTATTTCCATCAATTGGGTCTTGTACACTGCTCGGACCCCGTTTTGATATAAAATTTGTATTCTTTTTCAATATTATCGATAAAAATAAATTCTATAGTTGAAAAATGTGATTTAATATTCAATGAACTCATATTGAGTTGATGAATATCAAAAAATGGATATTTTATTGAAGAGATTGAAAATTGTAAAAATCGAAAAAAGGGAAAAAGGGTATGAAACGGTAAAATGTCAGAGTCACACCCGATGGGTAATGTCTGCATTTTACGTTGTTGTGTTGTGTGTAGGTTGGTGAACAGATATCCAAGGATAATATTGCTGGTTGCATGTTTATTTAAATTTCTATTAGCGCGATTCGCTATTTACGTTTTCGTTTTGTTATTTATATTAGGCCGTTTGGCCATACTTGCATGGTAGGAAACTTGATATCCATTCTCAATTTTGTATTTTTAATTTCTCTTTTATTTTTAAATGAAAATAATATATATATGTAGTTATTTTGTGAGCTGTTAAAGAGTCTGTGAATGCCTGAAGGGATAGTACGTCATATCATCCGGAGTGGTGTACTATCTTGGAATGTACGGTAGGGACCACCAAGCTCATACGTGGTATGGGACGCGTATGAGAGTGGAGTCACAATTGGAATCCAGGATATTCCTCTCTATCTTTACCAGTGAACTTATAATGTAAAGGTGGTCGTATACGAATGGTTTGTATAATTAAGAATCACATGCACGCCTGATAGGTATTGACGAAGATGATTAGTCAGTGATCACTAACAATCTATAGTAGTCAAACTTTCTGACACATCGAAAAGAGACCCATTACTCACGGTCACGTCAAACGGCCAGCCTGAGCTGGATAAATGGTCAACCAAGAGTGGTAAACAGCGACCAGCCACAAAATCAGGAACTAAGAACCAGAGAAAAATTCTAACATCATGTCCCGACTGAGAGCGATCCAGTCTTGAAGCCCAACTATCTAATTCTAATACTCCATCATTCTGTATTATGTATCTGTTGTCTTATTTTGATATATAAAATGAAATGCATGATTAATGTTTCCATTTGATTAATTAGATTTGTATAAAAAAAAATGTTATAGTGAGTACTGCTTATCGATGTAATGTGAGTTTTAAAATGTTTAGTTGCTCATCCCTGACTATATGTACCAATTAATTGTAGTTCTTCTTTAAAACTTTGCATATTTTAAAATGATTCAGTATGTTTATTCGTTCATGTTAGAAGAGGTTATTGAAAGAAATTATTTTCTTCCTTACTGGGTAACCATTGTTACTCACCTTTTCCTTCTCTATTTTTTAGTCTCAGATTCAAAGCTTAGCGAGGCAGGTATAGAACACGAGTGAGGATCATTTGGTGGGTCAGATAGACAACCAGAGTTTGTCACCTAGTGAGTATTAGGACTACACCCCTAGTGAGTCGATTTATCAAGGAGTATAATAGATTTTGTTCTGAGCGTTGGGACTTTTGTTAGAGTAAGAAATATTTGTAAAATCTTGTATTCTGGTTATTCTTCTACGCTTTGATCTTTCATGCGTTGTTAGATGTATATAGGCTTCCGCTAGTATTATATTTTGTATATATATATATATATGCAGGATTGTATGTCGTTTATCAGGTGCAGGTTAAATTGCCTTGGAATGATAACATAAACAGAGGAGACCATGCCGAAATTTTGAGGTGCCACCTAGTACCTCAATATCTGACATGGGGATTTGTGTTAACATTTGCGGGGTACCACGGTGTCCAACATGGTTTGGAGTTAGACCCTTAGAAAAATCTTTTGGTCTTTTAACTTAGTATTAATTTGACCATTCAATTTCTCCTCTCCTACATAAATAGAGAAAAAATTAAAGAAGAGAAACATCTTAGTGTCAAACGTGGTTTGGAGTTGGACCCTTGGAAAAATCCTTTGGTCTTCTAACTTAGTATTGATTTGACAATTCTTTTCTTCTATTACATAAATAGAGAAAAAATTAATAAGAGAAACATCTTAGTGTCCAACGTGGTTTAGAGTTGGGCTCTTAGAAAAACCATTTGGTCTATGCACTTGTTGATTTGACCATTCAATTTCTCTTCTCTTACATAAATAGAGAAAAAAAAGAAAGAAGAGAAACCCCTTAGTGTCCAATGTGGTTTAGAGTTGGACCCTTGGAAAAATCCTTTGGTCTATGAACTTGTTGATTTGACAATTCTTTTATTTTTTTTCCAATATTTTCATCACATATGCTTGACCTCATCGAAACGATTTTCAATGCAAATTTTACCCTCCTTTATTTTTGCTATATCACACTCATTTTTCTTTTAGAGACAATCCATCCTATTGGTCTATGCACTTGTTCATGCCTTTGTAGAAGTCATTGGCCTAGGCTCTTGTTCATGTCTTCATGTAAAACAAACCATGACTCCACTTTGGAGACAACCTATCGCATCTCTAGAGTTATGGATCCCCTTATGGGAATCATCTGGAGTATGATACCAAAAATAGAAGTTCATTTCAATGTACCCACACAATATTTTTTTCTAGTATTGAATTGTAAAGTTTTTAATTTCATTATATCTTATCTTTGAAATTTTAATCACTTAAAAGAGTGACTTCTTCACTATAGGTAAAAATAAATTATCTCACCCCTAGACTCATATCTCGATGACGATCTCCTTCTTGTTTTCTTATTCAAATATGTGAGAATTTTTAAGATTAAGACCCTATAACAATCAAGTTGGTAGGAAAAAAAATCAGAAATACTGAATTAGGGTCTGAAACAAAAGCCTTTTTCCTGTGTGTTGGTACATGTATTTATAGATTTCTAGAGTCCTAGTAACTCCTTTTTTGAAAATTTTGCACATATTCTAAAATTCTACTTGGATTAGGATTTTGTGATCTTTATATTATTGATTTCGTGATGAATTTCTATTTTTCTTTATTTTGCTAATCTTCTTCTAATTTGGTTTGATAATTTCACTCTAATATAAATCATGTAAATCCTAGGAAACTTTTCGTTTAAGATCCGTCTTTATTCTCTTACTAATTATGTAATTTGCACAAAAGTTCTAAGTCATGTTAAATCGAGTGCTTCAAATTCTTACACTTGTCACTTAGGCAAAGTCCTCTCAAAGAATTATCTAAGATGATTGATGGATGTCTTAGTTGCTAAACTACTCACCCATCGAATGATTCTACTGACTTTAAGGATGAGACACATGTCACTTCTGACTCAGTCTTGCCTTGCTTTAGTCGTTACGTGGATGCATCTTATTGATCTTCACCGTGAAACATAATTATGCACTCGCAATCACTTATGACCAGAAAGTGTCGATTAAAATGTTAGAGGCAAAATCTAACTATCAAGGTAGGAAGACATGTCTACTATTCCATATTAATAAATTTAGTATGAGTTAAATGGAGAATGAAATCCAAGACAAAACACAACATTTAAATGGTTCATTAATAGATTTTCTAAGACCCATTTAATATATTTTAAGAACATTGTGTTTTGACCTCGATGCATCATATTATATTAGATAGATTATATTAACACACCAACTTTTACTTATTTCACACCAATCTAAGGTAAACAATTGTATAATTTCAAAATGATTGGTGTGTTGTAAGTAAAAGTTGGTGTGCCAATAGAATTTCTCTGATTTTATATTAAGTATTTGCTTGGTTTAATGTTAGCATTAGTTACTTTAAATTATAAGAGTAAACATATCAAAGTTTAGAATGCAATCTAAATATATAAGATATGTTTTACATATTCCATGTGTTTATTCATGTTAAGTACCTCTCCCAAACATGTAAATCTCGTTAAATGTTTCTTGATATATAGAGAGCTTGTTATTTTAGTCGTCTCAGGTGTTCCAATAACATTGATGTAGGATGAATCATATAGCGATTATAGCTATTATAATTGCTCTTTGACTATGCTTATGTCATAAAGTAATCCTATAAGTACAATATTAATTTTAATTAACTAGAAAGTGGTATGTGGAACGGCATAAGGTTTTTAAGAGTTTATTTGTAATTACTCTTTTTAAGATAGAGAAAAAATCGATTATTTAATGAATTTTTTTTTTAAATTCTATTTTTTTTAAATAATCAAGAGAGAGAAAGTGTAGAAAGAGAAACAGGAGAGAGAAAATAAATCGGTTATTCAATGACCTTTTTTTTTAAATAATTAAGAGAGAGAAAGTGAAGAGAGAGAAAGAGGAGAGAGAAACATAATCGACCATTTAATGACCTATTTTTTTAAAAAAAATCATTTTTTTAAATGAGGAGAGAGAAACACAACCGCCCATTTAATGACCTGTTTTTTTAAAAAAATTTGATTTTTTTTATTTTAAATAATTGAAGGAGGAGAGAGAAAATAATCGACCAATTAATGGCCGGTTTATTATCCTTTTGCTAATTTCAAATAAATTTGATTTTTTTTTAGAAATTACTTTTTTATTCAGTTTTTTTTAATAATTTTCCCTACTTTTTATTTTCTTTCATTCTTTCTGAGTTTTATGAAAGTTGTAAGGAGGCTCTACCAATTTCAAGTCAAACAATAAAGATAACTTCTTTTTCTCATATCTCTTTTCTCTCCATGGTCTTTTTATTTTATTTTTTCTTTATTGTTCTTGCAATGACTATTAACTAAGGTGATGTTTGTTAAAACTAAACAAATATGTGCTGAATGATTATAATTGCTGAGATTGTATAAGTGCTGAATTTAAGTGCTGAAATTGCTATTTGTTTACCAATATGAAATGTGCTAAACTGATTCAAATTAAGCGATGTGATAATATAAAACTGTTTGTTACTTAATGCTGAAAGCTAGTAAATTGACTATATTACCCTTTTCAACTGTTGTAATTACATAATACTGTCTGTTCAACTATTTTAATTACTACTTTATATCACATATAATAAAAAAGCATACATGTAAAAGATAATCTGATCAGTTATTTTAAATTACAAACACAATTCATTGTACCCAAATTTTGAATTACATACAATTCTATTCATCTTTTTTTAGATTTAATTTTTCTTTCAAAATTCTTGCATAGTTGTACAATTTTTGTCCAAATTTCTTCAATCTCTCTATTTTTTGCATTTAATTTTTGTTTCATCTTCCTTCACGTTTGTTGATGAAACAATATTCGGTTCCTTGTACCACGCGAATAAATCACAATCATTGTGTACTGTCTATAGTAAAAATAACATAAAAATTAAATGTATTAATCCATTATATGACATTGAATTAAATCATTTTTATGTTATATCACCATTAACTAATATCTTACCGTTGATTTAGGACAACTATAAAACCTCCGCCCTTTGTTACCATTTTTGTTGAATGTAATTGTTAATAACTTGCAAAGTCCACATCCATATTTGTACCATTTCAATTCATCCAACCAAATCCAAAATTAACATCCCTTGTTATTTCTAATCTAAAATAGATAAATAAA
This sequence comes from Akebia trifoliata, assembly GCF_017979445.1. NCBI lineage: Eukaryota > Viridiplantae > Streptophyta > Magnoliopsida > Ranunculales > Lardizabalaceae > Akebia > Akebia trifoliata. Next base: position 35,621,085 of record NC_141378.1, read on the forward strand.
TAAATATTATATTTTAGATAATAACATGTGATTTCAAATGAAATGTCATATAAAAAAATTATAAAGTTACCGCATTTGGACATTTTATACACAAACGATCTGGATTTCTTGAAGTTCCTGATATATAAACTTGGCAATGGCCTTTACCACACGCACATGAGATTTTTACATCCATCTAAATAGACAATACAATATTATAAATAAAACAAATAATAAGCACAGAAACAAACATGAAAATAAACATATATCGACATAAATTCGAATGTTTACAATGACTTATATTCTAATAACAAACAAATGAGAAAATAAATATTCATTCACATCATACAAAATGTCTAAACATAAATTCAAGTAACAAAATTCACATAAATTCAAGGGTTTGCATTGATAAGTTGATTTGTAATTTGATCGCGTAAACCAATCATGAATGCCCATTCATTTTGCCCATATAAATGATTGATTTCGTGAAGGTTATGTCTATCGTTAGTTATATTTAGAGGAATATCATCATTTTCAAATTGTCTGAATAGCTCATCTGTCATTGAAATCCGTCGAAAGAAATTGTGGATTACCATAGATGTAATTATTATATTCCTTTGTGTTAGAAAATTAAATGGCACCATCCTTTTTAAAATTGGGAAACGTGCTTTTAAAACTCCAAAAGACCTCTCTATTACATTTCTCAACTAGGCATGTGAATGATTGAATATCTCTTCTTTACCCCTAATTCTCCCACGATGAAAATCAGGCAATCAATATCGAACGTTACGATATTATGTCATGAACCCACATGTGTGTGTATAGGCAACATCACAAGATAATATTTATCTACATCAAAATAAAAATAACATCACATTAAGCTTATAAAATGTAATGACTAATACCTAATATAAAATAAATAAAGATTATTTTTATCAAGTGGAGGTATTGAAAATCTATTTGTAGGATCAGAAATGGTCTCCATTAGGATTCGTGAATTATGTGCCACTCTTTCCCAACCGACTTGGATGTATGTGAAAATCATATCAAAATTACAAATAACCATAACATTTTGATAGCATTTGGATTTTCCTCTTTCTCTATAAGGTATTTATTTATCTGCTGGAATATACGCATGAATGAATGTTCCATCTAATGCACCAATTGCCCCATTCACAATTTAATAACATCAATGTTAGTTATTTAATAATATGTATATAATTATTATGTAACCTCTAATGTAAAATATACCTTGAATATTTGTCTAAGACATCTGTGACTTCTAATTTCCTCCATAGATCCGTCAAGAGATGGAACAATAATCATTTTCTTTGAAAAGTGTAACATTGCAATTAACACTTTACGAAAGTATTTGTGGATGGTTTGCAATGAATGCTCGAATCGATTTTTAACCAATCGATACCTACAATTATGACCTATTATAATAAGAAACATTGCAATCATCTTTGATACTCTAATATTCAACTATCTTGAAGTCATCCTCAATCTTGAAATAAATGACAAAGACTAATGAATGTACTTTTCTCTATCGTCAATAATTCATAACAATTTGAAGAAGCTCTACCTAAAAGGTCCTTCATAAATTCTGTACCAGATAGTGAGGATACATTCACAGGTTCACGTGTAATAGATAATCACTTCAGACTTTTCAATAATAACATCATTATTACTAATATTACTTTCCTTCCTTGTTGTAACACCCCGTATTTTTAACTCGTATCTCGAGGAAATCAAATAGTATTTATTTGAAGAATATTTTAGAAAAGAAACTTAGAGTCAAGTACCCGGATTATGCTATGTTCATTTTTATTGAAGATCGACTTCGCCATTAGTTTCAAAATGATCGAAATATATACTTTAGCCTATAAGCAAGTTTGAGTGAAAAAGTTAATAAATCCTCGAATTTCGCATCGAGTGGGACCCATACAGTAAAATTTTTGTTAGAGGAAGAATCAAGAAAATTCGACATTTCCATTAGATTCGTAGTGAAAAATTATTCAAAATGGAATACTCGTTTGTCATTTTTCGAGTCCGGATAGTCAAGTTACGATCGAAACTAGAAATAATAAGGAAATTACAAGTATGCCCTCGCCCTTGTTATAAAAGAAAATTTATTTTCTTTTAAACCACTTTCTTTCTTCTCCAAAGCATCCAAAGCTCAGATTTTTCTAAAGACCTAGGGTTCTCCTCTCTTCTCTTCAAGATCCGTTAAGAACGAATGACCGTTGAACTTCGACGAAGAAGACAAAGTTGTCGGCTACGACAATAGCTACAACATCACCCTCCTTGTTAACCCATTCTCATTTGTTTGCCCTATCCTCCATCAAAACCCAGCCGTGTGGTTCGAGTGAATCCTAACACATCTTCATCGAGGGTTCCATCGAGCAAGAGTTAGGCCCCCCATTCATTGTAGAAGCAAAGGAGTGCCGTCGTCAAAGGGGATTGCAAACCCTAGCTCACTTTGCATCAAACTCAACTCAACACCAACTCCTTCACCACCAACTTTGATCCTTATACGAGTTCATTGCTTTCGACGTCCACAAACAAGTAGGGGACTTTCAATTTCTATTGGTAACTTTAGATTTCTCAATGTGCATTTAGGGTTTTGGAAACAAAACTTATTGTTTGCTTTTGAATTGTAGAAATTGGTGTTTGATTTCAAATTCATGGTAGAAGTAGGTGTTTTGTTTATGTTTTATCGAATTTTGATAACAAAATCGTGGGTGGGTTGAATGATTCGAAGAATGGAAGAAGAATCCGAAACATGGATCGAAAACTCGAAGGTTCGAGTAAGGTTCAGGCTGTGGGTGGGAAGGGTCGGTGCCACCGGCACCTACCGAAGGCATTCTGTCGGTCCCACCGACAGAATGTTGCTTCTGCCGCCGACAAAATCAAGAAGCATCCAAAAATTTTATTCTGTCGGCAGGACCGTCGGTCCCACCGACATCTGCCGATGACCAATATGTCGGTTCCACCGACAGAATCCTGGTTCTGCCACCGACAGCCACCGACAGACACAGTTTTGATCAGAACAGTGTTCTGACTCTTGGCTTGACCTCCTCACACCTTACACTATTTTCCACCCTTTATTTCATTAAAAACATTTAAGTAAATGTCCATTTACTTTAAGTTCTTTAATGAAATTAAGGTTTTACCCCCCATTTCGGAACAATGGGAATGGTTTTAAGATCCAAATCTCAAAGGATCAAAATCCGAATTTTGGTTTCAAGAACAAAATGTAATTTTCGACGTTTTCGGCAAGTTTTCAAAATGAAATAACTTTCGCGTTCCTTTGAATTAGATTACAAAAACTATATGGTGTCGAATCTCATGATCGAGGCTTTCATTTCGAAAAAACCCATTTTTAATTTCGAGAACTTTGAAAAATTGAGTTTCCAACACTTAGCCAAATTTTCACCAGCTTTTACCATTTTTAACAGCTTTGGTCTCCTGCATTGTCGGGACCTTGTTTTTTAATAAACTTCGATGGTTTTCAATGGAAAGACCAAAAGAATGACTTTGAAAGATTGAAAATGGATGGTCGATGTGAAAAGATGAAAAGTGAGAATGTCGAGAGAATGGGAAAAGGGAATGAACGGTAAAATGTCAGAATCACGCCCAAGGGGTGATGTCTGCATTTTACATGGTATGTTGTATGTAGGTTGGTGAAAGGATATCCAGGTTATTAATGAAAGGGTTGCATGTTTATTTCCGATTATGTTAGCGCGTGCGCTGAGTACTGTTATTTATTTTTAGGCCGGGTAGCCACAGTTGCATGGTAGGAACTGGATATCCATTCTCAACCCTGTTCTGTTAATTTCTCTTTTGTTTTAAATGAAAAAAAAAACTATATATATACGTAACTATTTTGTGAGCTGTTAAAGGGTTTGTGAATGCCTGAAGGGATAGTGTGTCACATCATCCGGAGGGGTGCACTATCCTGGGATGTACGGTAGGGACCACCAAACTCATACGTGGTATGGGACGCGTATGAGAGTGGAGTCACAACTGGAATCCGGGTTCATTCCTCTCTTATCTTTATCAGTGAACGTGTATTGTAAAGGTGGTCGTATACGAGTGGAGTGTCTTTTGGGAATCACATGCACGCCTGATAGGCATAGACGAAGATGATTAGTCAGTAATCACTAACAATCTAGTAGTAGTCGAACGTTCTGACACATCGAAAAGAGACCCATTGCTTACGGTCACGTCAAACGGCCAGCCTGAGCCGGATAAATGGTCACCAATGTGGTAAGTGCAGCGACCGGCCACAAAATCAGGAACTAAAAGCCAGATTTATGTTGTAACATCATGTCCTGACTGGGAGCGATCCAGTCGTGAATCCCAACGCTCAAATTCCATTACTCCACCACTTGTATTATGTATCTGTGTTATATATTTCGGATTATAAACTGAAAATCATGTCTACTATTTCAATGTTGCCAACTGTATTTGCATAAATGGAAAACGTATAATGCGTATGGATGGTTGATGCTATGTGTTACTTTTAAATTGTTTAGTTGCTCATCCCTGGCTATATGTACCAGTTAATCGTAGTTTCAATTGTAAAACTTGCATGTTTTGAAATAATGAAGTATGATTATTCGATCACGTTAGGGGAGGTTATTAGTAGGAATTGTTTGTGGACCTACTGGGTAACCATTGTTACTCACCCTTTTCCTTCCATTTTTTTTTAGTTGCAGAGCCTCCAGTTGGCGCAGCGGGTGCTGAGCTATTAGCCGAGGAACGCCTGGTCGGTCAGATCGACGACCAGAGTCCGTTGCCCAGTGAGCAACACGACTACTTCTACTAGGAGTCTGTTCATCTTAGGAGGTGTACATAGTATTTTGGGACCGAGTGCTAGGTCTATGTTAGAGGGAGGATAGACTTTGTAATCCTGTATAACTTTATACCTTTTTGCGCAACTCTGATCTTGCTTATTTTGTTGTTCATAAAATCTATTGTCTCTCGTTGCTTTATACAGGATTGTTTGGTATGGTTTATCAGGTTTGAGTTCCGTGAAACGCTAACATAAACAGAGGAGACCATGCCGAAATTTCGAGGCGCCACCTAGTGCCTCGAGGCGGTATTGGGATTTGTGTTAGCGTTTGGCGGGGTGCTACACTTGTGGTGTCCTAAGCATTGAACGCATAGCTGTTTTCAAATAAGAATACAAAACATAATAAAAACACAAATCCCAACAAAATTTTATGATAAAAATATATCTATCTACCAATAAAATATTTCCATCCACCAACAAAATATATCCATCCACCAATCAAATATTTTCATCAATCAACAAAATATTATATAAGTAAAAACATCTATCACAAAGTTTAGTACATAACTCATACTCATAAAAAATATTGTACCACATAATAATGTTCATACAGAATTCATTCAGAAAAGTAAATAGTTCACTTAAATAAAACTCTTTAACCAAGACAACCGCTCATCTTCATCATCTAACACCATCCATGTTTCACGATACTCTTTCGATTTGATAACTGTGTTGAGCACAAGATTATAAAGATGACTCCCTTTCTCTAAATTAGTCATTTGTTTCAATATCTTAATACAATCGGGAACAGATGAGCTATTGTCATGTTCTTTTCCAAGTACAGTGATAAGGGACTGTACAGTACTTTGTAGCTTAGCAAAATCATTATTTTTTCAATGCTTACTGGTTGAAGAATTACGAAAAAATTCTAGATGTTCTTGACTTGCATCTTGGGTATTTGGAGCAGTGGGTATGGTCATTTCCTCTTCCTTGTTAAATGCATCCAAATTTTATGCACTATCATCTTCTAAATTTGTGGATGCAACAGAATCTACAGGCAATCCTGTTCGATGTTTTCCCTCTGTCAAGGTGCACTTAAACAAAATAGCCAACTTCTTTACATCCTTCAATGAATTTGTATGAAATTATTTCGCAATAGGGTATTTCTGTGACATGAAATGTATTTCGCCTAATTAGAATGTTTCATCCACATTTTGAAAGAAGAATAGAAAAAAAATAATTTTAAAATTTACCTTAATGAAGTTGTCCCATTTATCATCCGACCAATCGAAGGTATCCATCTCAGCGTTATATCCATGACCGGTGGTGGTCGTAAGTTTCACCCAAACACCGTAAAGCCGTTTTAGGTAATCCCATTCATTCTTTAGTTATCGTTGAGTCAACTTTTCTTTTGTAATATTTTTTATCTCAGTAATTAGCCTTATCCAGCTGGGATTTGAAGCTCCCTCCTAACCTCCCACCTTGATTGACTGCTTCAATCCATAGATTGATAAACAAATTCTTAAGCACTGTTGTCTAATTTGCTATTTTTTCTTTAAGAGGCATATCTAGTCAATAACAAACATTTCAAATGTTTGATTAAACAAAAAAAATATCACCCTAGTAACTAAGGCACAAATAAAACATAAGAGATGAAAGAAATCGAGTATGATATAATAGTAAACAATATTGCTAATGAAATAAGAAACATAAGAGTTTTAGCAAGATTTTATATTTAACTAACCTTTAACAAATCACAAATCTTATTGCTTTAATACCCATAATGATTTCCCATATGCAACAGCCCATTCCCTACTATGGTTTCCCATATGTAATAGCCCTTTAGTATTTTAAATTAAATTTTTTACTAGAAAAATGAATTATCCTTCCTATTATTGGAACCACTGAGTCTTATTAATATGACGTGATACCTTGATGCATGTTACATACATCACAAGAGCATCCAAGATCTTCTAATGACAACCTTTACCCTTCTGAAGATGTTTTACTATTGCATGATATGTAAGCATGATTCTGTATACATCCAAATTACATATTCATGTACTTTAAATTAGATGTAACATTTATAAAGTCATGGTTGCTTATCAAAAAACACACAGAAAATTAACTTGAAGTCATACTCAAAATCCATTTGAACTGATGGCAAACTAGCACAAACAAAAGCTACCTAACCACTTTTGTTGATATATATACATACTGCACCCAAATAGGATAGCAAATCACATTGTCTTGCCCATAGGTCCGTTCTAGTTTTTTCTACTACTAATACAATCCTAACTCATCCTTCTGTAGGTGGTTGATAAGAAGCAAACTTCATGATCAACAATTTTACAAAGTAGTGCATGCACGTTGAACCACAATTCAAGGTGCTAGAACCTATATGAAGGAGCTAATAAAGACAATTTATTTAAATACAACATACAACAACATGGTGTCCTTCAACCATTAACTAATTGGGGATCTTCTTTCACTAACAGGTCACTACCAGCTTTTAACAAAACCTAAAATTTTATTAGTAAAACCTCTCAAGTATTGAATATCATACCAAAATATCTCTTCAGTGCTTGGGGTACCTGAATTTCACTTCAATAGTGGAAGCCCTCCTAAAATCCTTTAGAAACCCGTGTGTAGAATAGCCGATTTGAGAAACCCAATGTGGTTGGCTATTGACACATCTCAAATCAGCTATTATACAACTGATCCCACTATTTTTCATCTTTTTCTTTGCTATGGACTCCAAATTCAAGACAAGCAACAAAAGACTCACCAAACTTTCTCGATTTTGGAGTGTCTAGACTTTAGATATAATTTTGTGAGGTACTAACACACGTTTGATAAGAATAGATCATAAAAATTGGTGTTAACTCAACTAAATCACCAGTAATTGGTACAGATTTCAATTTGAGTCAAGTTTCTATACTGAGTCCTAATTCTCACTCTTGACCAGATCTCTTAGGCCAAAATTTTCCTGAACTGTCATCCTTGCCATCCGTTTTTTACATTATTTAATCCATTAGATTGGTGAGCTAGATGATGCTTTCTAAATTGGATGGTTACAATCATCTTGATTTGTTGCTTCAAAAATCTCCTAGGTTATGCATCCCATGTTTTCTACTATGCAACTGACATACTGCCCTTTTGATCTACTAGGCAGGAATATTTGATTCTCTTTTTCAAAAATAAAATATTCTTACCTATAAAAAAACAAAAACAAAAACAAAAATAAACTTTCCTTGCTACATAATACATAAGAAAAGTCACAACAGTCGCACATCTTGTGGGCATGGGCTGAGTGGTGTGCTTGGCTATTGTTGGTCCTTAATTTTTTGTTTTTATTTTTTTGGTGTGTATATGTGCTGAAACAGGAAAAATTATACTGGTTTTGACATTGAGTTGTTCCTTGTTTTTGCCATTTACTATAGGTAACTGAAACAACAAATAATACAGAATCATGCTGATTCATCTCAGATTGACGACTCTAGCAAGAAATTTCAGAAAATAAACAACCCAAAATCAGAAAATAAAATTCTCAGATTTTGCCAAACATGGAAAATAAACGAGATCGGACCCTAAACCTGTCCAAAATGGTTAAAATATAATAGAGAAGACATATTTGTATATTTAACAAACATCACAACAGATCAGTTTTCGAAGAACCAGATAGGAAAGATTAGGGTTTTTGTTGAACGTACCTAACGATTCAGAGAGCTTCTGTATGAGAGCTTGTTTTTGACGATGAACCTCTAACAACGATGAATCTCGTTCGGCGACAGCGATGAACCTCGTTCGGCGACAGCGATGAACTTCGTTCGGCGACAGGGATGGGCTACTGTTCAACGATGGATATCTCTTATTCATAAAGATTAGGGATTTGTTAAAGGATATTTGATGTAATTTTTTTAAATCTAGAAGGGCATACTTGTCCGCCCGGATATGTAACGGTGTTGAGCACAAATAATATTCAACATTAAGTGAAAAAATTTCGCTTAAAATTTTGATATATTTTTCAGCATTTTTCACTAATTTTTTATTACAAACAAACGCACTGATTTTGAAATATTACTGATGTTGAATTGTGTTCAGCATTAAGCGCTTCTTTCAGGGTTAAACAAACGCCCCCTAAATCTCCGGTAGATCAGTTGAAGAAGCCTGAGCAAGATTTATCAGTGTTTTACTGTTCTCATACTGATTTAATAGTTTTATTGTGATAGCGTAGGTATTTATTACTAGGTTAAATATTAATTATTTTCAAAATTTTGATGGTCTCTTTCTTTGATAAGTTCAAGAAGAATCATACTCTACAGAGAATAATTAATATTTATCTAATAATCTCGACCTAAACTTGTTTATATTTTAATTACTTGATTTTTTGATCCACAAACATTAATTTTGTTTAGTGGATCGAGATAAATAGAGAACCAGAATTCACTGATAAAGCTTGTGAAGGTAGATCCAATTGATCTACACTTCCCTCTTATATTTCTAAGTTTATTTTATTATAGTAGTTTATTTTAGATAAATCATCTCTTGCAAACTATTTTTAAATCGTTTCCATAAATCTGAATCGGATTAGAAGTAAAAAAAATGTGTTGGATTAACGTTGTCTCTGTGGTTCGACCCTTGCTTGCTAAGATTTTCTTTTGTTCTTTATTTTATCATCATCTATAGCATCGAACAATAGTCACCATGATTCCAAAATTTTACTCCTTTTCAGATGATAAAAAAGATTCTTACTCAAAATTCTAAAAATCTAGTATAGCTCAATGGTAGTTATGAATCTAGATGCATGATAAGTCAATAATAAGGCCCAACACCTTGAGTCCAACAATATTGTGGCTCCCAATATCCTAAGCCCGAAAGTACAGTTACTTAGACGATTTTTCAAGCCCAAAAAAATTGTGGCTTCGACCTTGAATTCGACAATACTGTGCCTCCCAACATCTTGAACTTGCAAATACCTAGGCTTCAACCTTGAGTCCGACAATACTGTGACTCCCAATATCTTAAGACCAAAAATACTGTGGCTTCGATCCTAAGTCTAAAAATGTAGTGACTCCCAATCATTCATCATCTAAAGATACAACAATTCTTTCAATCTTTTTGAGACCAACAATACCATGGTTCCAATTAATCAAAGAACAAATACTTTCATCTCAAGACTACATCAAGTTGCAACCCAAAGATACCGAGGCTTCACAATTTAGTATTCAAAAAAACTAAGACTCTCTTCATACCCTTTTATCATTACATGCATTCATTGTGCACATGCACGCCTTAAAAAAAATTTCTCCAGTTTTATCAAGTCTTTATCAACATTTTATCAATGAGAATTTCGATACTCCGAGACCTAACACCTTTAATTGATGAAAGTTTACACTCTCAGATTTGATCAATATTCAAAACATTACACAAACACATACTATACTTAGTTTTTATTTTATCAGAGTCAATACTAAAAACGTCCTCTAGAAAATCTGTTGGTAAATGTGGATCCCAATGTTTTGGAGTCGTCACTTAGTTTAGGTCTAAAAATCATAAAATGACTCTAAGGGTATGTTTGATTGCACATGGAAAATAAGGTGGAAAATCAATTTCCATGGAAAATGACATTTTTCAAGTGTTTGATTGCACATGGAAATGGAATTCATTTTCCACCCCATTCAAAAAGTCCATTAAATCATGGATTTCACTTTCCCACCCATATGGGTGGGAAAATGAAATCCACCCATGTTTTCCATCATCAATCATTCCCTACCACCACCACCACCACCACTGCCACACTAACCTTGCCGTCGTCGTCATCACCGTCGTCACCATCGCCGTCGCTGTCGGTTCCGTCTCCGACCACCTTCTCTCTCTCTCTTCTTATTTTTCTTCTTCTCCATCCCTCACCTCCTCCGCCACTACCACCACCAAGTTCTCCCCCCATTTTCCTCACTTACCTTCATCGTCGCCGCCGCCACCGTCGTCGTCGTCGTCGCCGCCGCCACCATCTCCACCATCGTCGTCGTAGCCGCCATCGCCACCGTCGCCCTCGTCGTCGCCACATCCTCCTTCTCCTCTTCTTATTTTTTCTCATATTTTTTCCATGATTTTATCCAAGTGAAATTAAACAATGGAATTTGATTTTCCAACCTTACCTATTTTCCACAACTAATTTTCCATGGATTTTAAATTCCATGGAAAGTAAGATGGCGTTTGGATAGGACTCCTTGGCTACTTCTGACTCTTGCGGGGAGTTAGAAGTCGTTTGGATAATTTAGATAAGCAACTCCTTCGGAGAATTACTCCGCGCAAGAGCAAAAAATTATTCTTTATGGAAAAGTTGCTAAAACTTACTTCTCAATTTCGCATCTTGCGGGGAGTAAACTTTTAACGGCTCATTTTACCAAAATACCCCCAACTTTTCTAATTTTCCACGAAAATATCGCGCCCTAAATTAGACGAAGAAGGAACTCGCCCTTTCTTCTTCATCGATCTACTGCTTGCAGCCATTCGGCCATCTGAAGGAGTTGCTTCGCCCTCTCTCTCCCTCCCTCTCTCTCATCGTCGTTCAGCTAGCCGAAGGAGTTGCTTCACCCCTCTCTCTCTCCCTCTCTTTCATCGATCTGCTGCTTGCAGCCACTGCAACCGTTCGGCCAGCCAAATGAGGTGCTTCGCCCTCTCTCTCATCGATCTGCTCCTTGCAGCCGTTCGGCCATCCGAAGGAGGTGCTTCGCCCTCTCTCTAATCGATCTGCTGCTTGCAGCCGTTCAGCCATCCGAAGGAGGTGCTTCGCCCTCTCTCTCTCCCTCCCTCCCTCCCTCATCGCCATATAACATGTTAATTTCGAAGGTCTGATTGGTGATATTGGAGAAGCATCTGTTGTTGATTTAGTTAGATTTGATTGTCACTATTTCTCTTTCTTAATCTAGATACATTGCAGGTTAATTCGCTCTCTAGATCGCTGAACACAATTCCACTCAAAATATTCTGTCCGCCTTTATAATTCCAAATCACAAACAAAAAAATCGATTTAGTTCCTTGATAAACATGTGATGAATCAAATCTTGTTTATCAGATCTTGATTTGATTTTTTTATGTGAGACAATGAGATCTCTGTTCATCTACAAAATGGTTTACATTTATATTTCTGCCCTTATTGCAGATTTAGTTCTTAGCTCATTTGGTCAACCAGAACACCGGTGTGTTCTTCATATTTTCTTCAATCTCTCTCCCTCTCTCCACAGACGAAAAGCCAATGTACGAACCTTCGTTCGATCTCTCCCTCTTTGAGTTGAAAATGATTTTTTTTTCCATACAAATTGAAATGAAATTATATGTATTTGTTTCAAGGATCTAGTTTGATCAACGACTCACTTTGGAGACTATCGTGAGTGATTTTCAGTATAGAACCAAGCTTAGCAAACAAATATATTGTAAGAAGTACATTATGCCCATGGTTCTTGCCTTCATTTCCCTAAGCTAATTAAACATATATGTAATTCAACAGGTGATAGGTTAAACCATCCAATTTTTAAGAGAGGTGTTGTCAATTTTTTTTTTAAATTTTAAGTATAATGGATTTAAACACATTATATTAATATTTAATATTTAAAATATTATATTAATATTTATTATATTATATTATATTAATATTTATAGTTAAAATGTCAAAAATAGTATATTTTGAAGGTATATTATGATACTAAAAAACAAAAAACAGTAACTGGTATAATATAAGGGTATTCTGGTCTTTTTTCTAGAAGTCATGAGAAGTCAGTATGGTTCCCAAACAGACTTCCAGCACAAAAGTACTTCTGTCAGTACTTCACAAAGTTGATTGCCAAACGCCCTTCTGCACAGAATTACTTTTCCAGCTCCTCCACAGAGTACTCCAGCTCCTATTCTTTGGAAGAGTAGTTCTGCTCCTGGTATCCAAACAGGCCCTAACTTTCCATGCAATCAAACATACCCTAAATGGAATTTAGATCGGTCTACGACAAAAATAATAGGTAAAGGGTCAGATTACAAATTTTAAAATGTGTTAGGCATCGAACCCACCTGATCAAAATGATCGGTCTCTACTATGATCCAAGATTGTCTTATGATAGATGAGAGAAGACTAAAGTCAAGTTAGGGTTCAAAATCGAACCTACAATCAATATAAAAAACTACAATCAAACTTAAAGTCAACAGTGGGGAGAAATAGTTTTGCCTGTGCAAGCAGGACAGATAACTTCAATCTCAAGTGAATTTTAAAATCATGGCTCCAATAGTATAGGATTTAGATTCATTAAGAGGGACGCAAAATACATTATTATTGTGAAGCTAAACAAGTTATAAACATTGTAGAAGTTCAAAACTTAAATTTTGTATTATAGGGCCCAGATGATATTGTTTCTAAAAATAGTTTCTTATTTGCATCTTTGTTTGATGTACTAATAAATATCTTCGGAATATAACTTTTGTTCCTCTCATTTGAGGGAGAAGAGAGAAGTAAACAAGAGAATGTGAAACTATTGACAAAGCTTAGATCAACCGTGATTGGTGTATATCATTCATCGAGAATTGGAAAGGTGAAAGGACCAATGATTTAATTAAGAAATTAGTATAAATTTTCCATTTGCATTTGTGTGATTTAAATTTGCCAGTTTTTTCCTATTGATTTGATTATCGCATGTTCCAAGATCTGTTAGTCTCACGATTTTAAAACTTGATCATGAAATCATATTAATGTTTGAAATTAGCACCCCTTGGCTTTCTTATAGAATGAATGGGACACAAAATCAACAAATGAGATTCGTAAATTGTTAAACGAAGATAAAGCCACCAGATGTTCTACGAAAGACAAATTGTTGGTTAAATGTGAGAAAAAACATGAAGAAAATAAGGGTGACCTTAGTTTAATAAACCCTTGTAGCCAAACACCAACAAAGACATTAGTATCTTAACCATCTACTTGTGAAAAATACGAAATAACAAAGATAACTCAAACTCACAAAATACAAGGATTTACGTGATTCGGTAGTGTGCCTATGTCCATGGAACAAAACAAGAACAATCACTATTTTCTCATAAGTTTTACAACCCTAAAGATATATATTTATAATATTGAGAGTTATAAAACAAGTAAAAATCCCCAGAATAGAAACCCCTAAAAAGTAGAAAAACCCTAAAGAAAATATTACAAGACAGTGGGAACACCGCCCCCCCCCCCCTCCCCCCCTTATACTTAGCATATCGCGACAAAATACAAGACATTTACACAACCAATAATATTTAAATATAACACCTTATTAGGAACTAATAATAACAACAACAACAACAATAATGTACTACAATCACCATCACATGAAGTCTTTAAACAAAAAAATTGTGGCCTAAGGAACAAAGGTATAAACAATGGGGCTTCTAACAACACACTTCCCACTAACCTCATACCAGCTAAGATACCCACAATTCCCAGTAATCACTCTTTGCTCTAAAACCTCCCAAATCAATCTCAACTCCTATTATAAACTTTGCTTTGCTATATTCACCACTAAAGGATATTGTCTTGGGCTTCACAGTAATTTTCATACTTGTCGGAGCCCATACCACTGCACGATAAACCGATCGAGAATCATCAACATTCATCAAAACCCTCTTAAACATGTAACTTGTTGTGTTCATATTGTTAAGGATGACGATGAAAGAATCTCCATCTGCAACAACGATCATGGCCAATGAGCTACCAAAAAAATATTCTGTTATCAAGTTCAACCTTTACAACGGGTATACTGATCTAATGGATCATCTCTACCATTACAAGTAGGTAATCATACTCGAAGAAGGGAAAGATGATTTCTTATGTTGAGTATTTCCCATCAGCTTGCATGAAGAACTTTGATATGTTTCCTCAGACTTGCTCCAAGGTTGATCGATAGTTTCTCTATTCTTTGCATGAGGTTCATGGCATAGTTCATGGGAAGCTGATGGAAGTAGCAGGGGATACATTCTCTATTTAACCCCAAGAAGAAAATCTAAGACACCACAAGGGAATATACTCACCGATTCAAGATGGAGTTTCTTCAGATGAATAACTTTGATGATTGTACGACAATCATCATTTATCGAAAAGGACTCCCCAACAATCTTAAATTGTACAATTCTCTGGTGAAAAGCAACCCAGAGAAGATGGATGATCTCTTATTAAATGCAGAAAAGTATATAAAATTAGAAGAAAACAAATTAAGCATTACTTCAGTAGCTCCGACCATCCTTCAGACAATAAAGAAAATGTCCTAGCAAGGACATAAAAGGTCAATCAAGTTAGAAGTAAAAAAAAATAACATAATGAGTATAAGAAATTGAGACCAGAAGGCGCTCAAAACCACACCCTAGTAACTGACTCATTGGACTACATCTTCCAACGAATTCAGAATGAACCCTTCATTAGATTGCCAAGGCCAATGTTTTTAGATCCTTTTAAGAGAGATGTTACAAAGAGGTGTGTTTTCCACAAAGATCATGGACACCAAACTGAAGATTGAAAGTCTCTGAAGACTAGATCTAAGATGTCAAAGATTGAGGATATCTATAGGAGTTTATTGCTTGTCCAAGGTAGACACATGCCAACCAATAGTGACAACACTTTCTTCCTCCACCCCAAGAGGATCAGGGCAACATAACCAGAGAGGGAACATTATCACCGTAATATATGGAGGAACGATAACTCAAACAAACCGAGCAAGGTAGATAGGGAAAAGGAATCTTATCAGAAAAGGAATCCATCTCATTTGACAACCACGATGATTCAGATAATATTTTGATTCAATATAAATCAACTAGATCAACAAGGATTTTGTATTTTTATATATTATGTACAATAAGACTTTGAGAAGAGAAGAGACTTCTAGCATTTTATAATTTAAATAATTTTACATAAATAAAAGTATGATCCCGTGACTAAGCATCTATCACTCTACCTATTATCATTATTTAAAAAAATAAAAAATAAAAATCATAATGTGGTTAGGGCATCCATTCAAAAAGGGGGAAGTCTTGAGTTCAAGCCCTCACATTTGCCATCAATAGGGAATTATCCCGCTTATCGAATATGAATAGGGTCCTCTAAGAGGTCAGTTTTCTCATTCTTTGCTAGTCGGGCCTACGGTTTGGACAACCACTCATCAAAAAATAAATCATGATTATTTATATTAATAAATAATTGTAAATCAAGTTTATCTTGTCCAAGACAACTCGATCTCGTCCACGAACGAGATAGTAACCATGGTTGGAGCAGGTTATAAAACCAATTCTACTTAATTAATGTATGGTTTACTCACGCTAAGAAAGGACAATTGACACAAGGGTTATAAATGGATTGATCAGGTTCTGACTGGATTGGTATGTAACAAGTTGTCACCCACCAAATAACATAAAATATATGAAATATATAAAATATAATGCATTTTTTATATTTTTAAAATACATTATCAGACCTTACGTTCCTATGGGCTTGGAAGATATGATTGATCTTGAACCAATCCAATAAAATATGACATGACTTCCTTATGGGATTAGGTCATTATCAATACCCAAATCCTTGATTTGGTTCCATGATTATAAGATCGGAATGATTCAGATTTCAGGTCTGAATTGGCACAATTAATGGGAAACATGGTTTTAACATAAATGAAGGGGTTGGTTGTGCAACATAACCCAGTTTATTTTTGCTTAATTAAAAGCACTCTTTCAGTAATATTAATAGGGTTGTGCTGGAGTAACATTGAAATGTACATTGTGAGGGGACATTATGAACTCGATGAAAAGCATCTATGGTTCCAACACACATCCACGTCACAAATGTCCCCCATGACATACATTTCAGTGTTACTCCAGCATTATCCTTTTCCATAATCTTACTTCTTTTCAAAAATCATTACGAGTTAGAATACATCCCCTCGGAGCGGATCCTCAGTAATACATAGTGGAGAGATTTTTAAAAACGACCACATCAGTTATAAAATGATCATGACTTGGGATCAGATTTTCTTAAAAAAATTGTTAAATTTTTTCTTCAAAGTCTTATATATGGCTTTGAAAATGAACTGCCAAGTGGTGCTGTCTCAACCGTCTAATTGCACTACAGGGAACTGCCCGAACAAAGTACTACAAAAGATCTGTTCCTGCGTCCCCTTAGTAAATCACTTTCCCGAAAATTTGTAAACCACTTTTGATGGACTTAGAAATTTCAATTTCGACTGATTTTTGGTGAGGATGATCTCCTCACCATAGGGATCATCCTCACAAAAAATCAGCTCAATCCAAAACTTTTAAGCCACTTAGGACAAACGTGTTTGCTCCCTAACTTTGGCTCGCAAACGCCACCCATACATAGGGGATAAAAACTCATTGAAATTCTGGATGTTAATATATTAGTCAAATGGATTTATGATATAGAACCAAAATATATGGAAAGGCAATCACCTCAAATGAACCTAATATACCTAAAGGTTGGAATCCATGGATCGATATGGAAAACAACTCAACTGTTCCCAATATGATGGTTGGGATAGCATGTTTTTTTATTTTATATGATCAACTGTTCCCATCCCTATCTAATTGATGTTAAACCTAAATGTGAAGAAATATCATAGATGCACTATGGCGATGATACAGTGTATATATATATGTGTGTGTGTGTGTGCAAGACAGAGAAACAAAATTCGTTTGTGTAGTAGTGTTATATATTTTAATTATAGAGAACTTTCTCATATAATTATTAGATCATCGTAAATATCGAAAGTGTTCCAAGTGTTGACAGATATTTCACATATACAAAAGATTTGTCAACACTTAATAATATTAAAGGTATTTACAATAACACTTATAATATTAAAGGTATTTACAATAACATCAATCAATACTTATTTGAAAATATGTATCTTTCTTTTAAGCCTACGCTACCAATCTCAAGATAAGGAGCGTGATGACAGGTTGACGGCAGCCAGGTGTAAAAATTTTGCCCATTTCCTAGCAAAATATTGTTTTCTACGACGGATTAATTAAACTTTGTTTGGTTTTTTTGCCAAATCATTTAATTTGTATTAGACAAACCATGCAACAACAAAGAAACTTAGCTTAAGCCATAGATATTAAAACAATAATTATAAACTTAGTTTAGTCTATACAGGTCATTTCAATCGGTTTCTTTAACCCCATTAGATTGGACGACTTCTTATAAATAGGTATGTTGTTGAACTGATCATAACACATGCAACCAATGTTCCATATGTCCCTAACCATGGACCACATCATCACTTTCAACCTTCTCTTCTCACTCTTCCTTTTCTCTCACATTGCCACATCATCTTCCACCATGGACCCACGTGGAACATACATCATCCACATGGACAAATCAGCCATGCCGGCCCCCTTCTCGACGCACCATAACTGGTACACGTCAACACTCTCCTCGCTATCAGCACCCGATGTCATTGCCCCAACCCATCTCTATACTTATAATCATGTCATAGATGGGTTCAGTGCCGTGTTGTCCCAATCACAGCTCGCTCAACTGGAGCAAATGCCAGGCCATGTCGCCACATATCCAGAGACATTTGGCCAACTCCACACCACCCACACCCCAAATTTTCTAGGCCTTAAAAAACATGTTGGATTGTGGCCTAAGGGAGGATTTGGGGATGATATGATCATTGGTATTATCGACACTGGAATCTGGCCCGAAAGTGAGAGTTTCAATGATCGTGGCATGCCACCAGTACCCCAACGATGGCGTGGAACATGTGAGACAGGAACAGAGTTCAATTCTTCATATTGTAATCGGAAACTGATTGGTGCTCGGTCTTTTAGTAAAGGCATGAAGCAACGTGGCCTAAACATATCGACCACCGATGATTATGATTCTCCTAGGGACTTCTATGGACATGGCACCCACACATCCTCAACTGCTGCGGGATCTCGTGTCCCAAATGCCGACTACTTTGGGTATGCAAAGGGTACGGCAGTTGGAGTTGCCCCACTTGCCCGGCTCGCCATGTACAAAGTTTTGTTCTTGAATGATACTTATGACTCTGCCGCGAGCGACACATTGGCTGGCATGGACCAAGCCATAGAAGATGGGGTCGATCTAATGTCATTGTCATTGGGTTTCTTTGAAACACCATTTTACAACAACCCAATTGCATTGGGCGCATTTGCAGCCATGAAGAAAGGCATCTTTGTCTCTTGTTCTGCCGGGAACAGCGGCCCTCATGCCTACACTATCCTTAATGGTGCTCCTTGGATCACAACAGTGGGTGCAGGGACTATCGATAGAGACTATATTGCTCATGTGACGCTTGGTGAAGGTGATGTAACAATCAAAGGAAGATCAATTTATCCTGAGGACTTGTTTGTATCAGGTGTTCCCTTATATTATGGACTTGGCAATATAAGCAAGGAGAATTGTGGAGCTCTTGACCCAAAAGATGTCTTCGATAAGATAGTTTTCTGCAAATTCAATGATGAATCGAATATTTATGCACAAATATATGAAGTAAATAGAACAGGTGCTGCAGGAGCAATCTTCGCTACGGATTCAGCGCAATTCATGCACCCCGATGATTTCTTTATGCCGTTCGTGGCTATAAGCCTAAACGATGGAAACGTGGTTGAGGAATATCTAAGCAAGGCGACCCAACCGCCTACTGTGGACATCAAGTTTAGGATTACAGTATTGGGTACTAAACCAGCTCCTCAGGTGGCCTACTTCTCATCGCGTGGGCCTGACCGTAGATCCCCATGGATCTTAAAACCCGATATATTAGCCCCCGGTGTTGATATATTGGCAGCTTGGGTGCCTAATAGGGGATTTGCACCAATTGGGAACGATTACTTGCTTACAGATTACGCTCTAGCGTCTGGTACATCCATGGCCTCACCCCACGCAGTTGGTGTGGCAGCATTGCTGAAATCAGCTCATCGTGATTGGAGCGCTGCTGCCATCCGATCTGCAATGATGACCACAGCAGATATTCTCGATAATACAAACAGTGGGATCATTGATATGACCACCGGAACATCGGGGACCCCACTTGATTTCGGGGCAGGTCATATAAACCCCAACAAAGCCTTAGACCCTGGTCTTGTTTATGATATTGAGGCTAAAGACTACATCAATTTCTTATGTGGGCTAAACTACACAAACGATCAAATTCGGATTATTACTAGGACTTGGAATTACGGTTGTGAACAGAGTAATCTCGACCTTAATTATCCATCATTCATCGTCATTCTAAACAATACCAACACGACAAGCTACACGTTTAAGAGGGTGTTGACAAACGTTGATGATTCTCGATCGCTTTATCGTGCGGTGGTGTGGGCTCCAACGGGTATGAAAATTACTGTGGAGCCTGACACAATATCCTTCAGAGGTCAGTATAGCAAAGCTGAGTTCACAGTAGGAGTTGAGATTGATTTGGGAGGTTTTAGGGCAGAGAGTGACTACTTTGGGAATTATGGGTATCTGAGCTGGTATGAGATTAATGGGAAGCATGTTGTAAGAAGTCCCATTGTTTCTGCATTTGCCCCTTAAGCCATAGATTATGTTTCTTTAGCTGTTCGGGTCGATCTTAGACCTTGAAACATTTTGGATTTTGTACCTCATTTGTTTGGTGTTTGGATTCAAATATTCCAAATCAAGAATAATATGCTTACAGCTATATATATAATCCAAAATTAAGGTTCTTCCGTCATTTTCACAACGAGGTATATATCGTACTCGCATATCTATTTGAAATTTGAGTACAAGTCGGATATAGATATCCTTTAAAAAATTGGATAAATAATCGTATATGAATATCCTTAGCAAAAGTGGGTAATAAGTCGGATTAGGAATCCAGATATAGAGTTAGATAAGGATATGGATATATGCTTTATCCAACCCATTGCCAGCCCTAGATAACCATGTATATGCTAAAAGAGTAAAATCCAATACACTCAACTGTTTAACTCGTGATCTCCCGCCTTTTCCCCTTTTTTATGGACAGGTGACTGTTTTTAATTGATTTAATCGCTTAGAAACCTCTTTGTTAACATTAAATCTTTATTCGAACATGACATTAATACGAGCAAGTTAAATGATGCTAGTTTCAAACATTAATGTGATTTCATCATATTTTAAATTGCAAACTGTGAGGTATTTTAACATACGATAATCGTATCAATAGAAACATATAACAACTTAAATCACATAGCTTCCATCATCGTTTAAATCCTTGATTTTGTTACTTTTTAAATCATCCACAAACATGTACTCCAATTAATATGGATCCAAAGAGTTTTTATTCCAATTAATTTTTTTCAACCCATTATGAATTATAAGAAGTCTTTTATTTATCATATTATATTGTGCTAAGATTTTCACTGTATTGGAATTCAGATTATCCATACTATCTATAGGTCATAGAATGGAAATATCTAACTAGAAAGCCTTTTGGATGAAGTGTTAGGTTTAAAAAACTGGTGAAATGCTTTTTAACATTTCCAAAGATTAGTGGTATAAAACAATTCTATTAATGTATGGTTAGTCACAGCAACAAAGAACAATTGACACAATTATTTTTTGGGGGAGTATGACATGGATGCCAAGTCTGCTAAGCTATGAAGTGCAAGGGTCACTTGCGTAATGCTTTTCTTAAGGGTGCTTAAGTCATTTGAACTATATATACTTATTTTAAAACCCGAATTAATAGAATTAGTGTGGCTCAATTTTCTTAGTTATAAAAGGAAGAGAGTTACTATTGCCACACCAACTGTGTGCAATTCTTTGGTGATTTTCATAGGAGTTGGTGTGGCATTAGTAAAAGGAATTGCAATCCCATTTTTTTCCATAGTTATAAAAGGAATCTTTTTGTATGAGCCAGGTAAATTTTGTATTGTTGCTTGCGTTTTTCTATTTATTTCTTTGGTGATTGTTATCATGATTTCCAATGGCGAGAATCATGGTTTTAAGGTAAATGAAGTAGCAGTATACTAAAACTTGCACTGAAAATTGAAAATTATCAAAACGGCACATTTTTTCATTTTGAGGAAATAATTTTCCTTTAATGCTTATAATACAAGCACTCAACTCCATGTCTACTCTTCACTCCACATGTCACAAACTTTTTTGGTCTAACTCTCCAAAATCTAATTTCCTTTCAAAATGGGATTTCTACCAGGGCTTCAACTTTTAGGCTAGCGAAGCCCGAACCCATTGGTTTGTACCCGACCCTTGGTCAAGTTTGGGTATAATTAGCTTGGGTTCGGTCTTAAGTTCAGGCAAAAAAAAAAAAAACAAAAAAAGCCCGAATCAAATCATGTTGGGTTCAGGCATAGGAGTCGGACAACTCAGTTTGCCTGGACTTGAACTTAATATGGTTATGATTCAAAAATATTTCTTATATCTTGGTTCTTTCGCATTCATAATTCATATTTGACTATGTTTTCTTTTGTCTATGTAATTTAATATTTCCATACAATGATTATATTACAACTTTAAACTTTTTTTTCGTTGAAAATTGCAATTAATAGTAAATAAAGATGGATACTTTAGTTAATCATCATTTTCTTCTTATTTTAATTTACTTATATTTTATGTATGCATATTTTGAAACATATTTTTAGAAAATTTTTTTTTAATTTCAAATTCTGATACATACCACTTATCTTTATAGAAACCCTTATCATTACTAAATTGTTCAGCATGAATGGGGAAATGAATTAAATCGAACAACCAGAGTCATGGGCTCAAGTTGGTGTTTGTCGTCAAGTTTGGGTTGGGCTTAAGTTGAATCCCAACTCAGCCCAATGAACACGAGTTGCAACCCTCGTTTTTGTATAGAGGTAGGTAGTTTATTAAATGGATTTCTAGGGTCAATGAAATTAGTTGATATTGTATTTTGCTCGACTTTCTTAGTGAAATATTGATTGTACTGCTTAGTAGTCATCATTGTTGTAAAAAAAGTTATGGAAGCAATGTGAAATTATTATAGTCAAAAAAAGAAGGAGATTCTGTTGGACCTATAGTTTGTTGGTTACCCACGAATTTAAAAGAAAGATTTTCTTTTGGTTTTTCTTGATGAGGAAGTTAAGTCAATAATGAGAAATTCTAGTAATAGTTAGAGTAGGGAAAACCTCTATTTAGAAAGGATAAGGATCATTTAATGGGTTGGATACTTATCTTAGAAGATCTATGCCCTTTAGTACTCCTATCTATAAAAGAATGAATCGTTCTATTCTATTAAATGACTGAAACTCACTTTAGGAAATCGAATTTCTAAAGTTTCTAAGTTAGAATCACTATATCTTAAAAGTCAATTTAAGTCTAAGTTTTGTCATGGAAAAATAATGATTGAGACTCTATACCAATTATTACTTCCAAATAATTGACAAATCTTAAAAGAACTTGTGTTTTTAAATATAAGTGTTGATTTTGACTATTATTATTTCAAAAGTTATTTCGAATTTTGTAGGTATGTTCTCTGCAAACCCTCACGAGTCAAACTTGTTCACTAGGGATAATCTAACGATTTAAAGGCTTACTGCATTCGCTAAATGCAGTCAAGATGCCTGTGAAAGTGGAAAATTTATTTTCTAAGAGACTAAAAAAAGATAAGTTTGGGGGTGTGATTAGTATATCTAAACACTGATTTATCTGTATTTTTTTTAAGTATTTATCTCGATTTTCATTCCTATTTCATTAGATTAGGTAAATAATTGTGTTAAACCTCAATTTATCATATTATATGTTCTACCATGCTAATTAGGGTTAATTGCACAAAATTAATGCATTTATCGAAAAATTGATTACGCGTGTTCATTGTACAGATCAAATATCAAATCATCAATATGGACCACTAAATCAATCAATCAAGTTTGCATTACTATCTAGAAGATCAATCAAGAAACCATGCAAAATTGAAGATCCAGATGTATTTAGATCAATGTGGCACAATGAACATCCAATGTGACATTGTAAATCTCAAATGGAGCACTCTAAAATTTTTCCAGTGTGCTCCTCACGTGATAATATACCCAAGAGTGATAACAACTATTTTTGGGTCCTTCAAGAGCACGTAATGTCTATAAATAAATTATTTTCCCAATTAGGAAAGGATCTTAGCCCATGGTCTATTATCTCCTCCCCTTAATGTCCTTAATATTTGCTCTATACCATTTTTAAATAGATTTCATTTCTTAAATTTTTTGTAATTTCTCAAAGAGGAGATAATATACCTTAGTTACTAAAGGAATACAAGTATTGGTTTCATGACTTTTCCTTGTATCCTTGCAATGACCATAAATTAGACCCCTCCATTAGAGAGATGAGGAAACCTAGGAGCAAGCTTTGAATTTTGTGTTTTTTATCCTATTATGATCTTTATGATTATTGTTCTTTAAGGTTTTATCTAACTCTAATATATCAAAGCTTTAGATGAATCTTTATACCTCGTATGCTTAACTTAGATGTTTTATGCTTAGATAAGATTAAGATAAAACATACTTAATATAGATAATTGGTAGTAGGGACTTCACACATTAGTGAATGAAGGAGTCCTAACTATTGTATTATTTCAAGTTTCATGTTATATCTTCTTACCCAAGGAGCACACACTAAGCTCGTGGAGTTAATAAAAAGAAAGATAGACTTAAATATGATTTTATTGCTAATCCTATGTTACTCTAATCACTAATGACTTTCTTATCTTGTTTCTTAGTATAATTTTCATATCTATTACTGTATTTTTCAGCAACATTTACTCTCCCTTTCTATTTTACAAAATACAAAAATTGATTTTAAAATTGTAACTTACATTAACTTCATTTTACTTAGTTTAGTAACAACCTCCCTTTCTCTTGGGTTTGATCATTTACTTGCCTCACAAGTTAAAGAGAGTATAAACATATTAATTTTTGATAAAATGATGACAGCATCAGAATTTTGGCACCGCTGCAGAGGAAAGGTGTAGTTGTTATGAGTTTGGTTGAAGTTAATTTTATTTTTTTCTTTATTTGTTTCTATTTTTGTTTTCTATCGAAAAAATTATTTTCAAAAATTAAAATTTTATTTGTTTTCATTACAACCAGGAAGTATTTCTAAGATCTGTGGACAAATTTTACACACAAATCCCGAGATTTCAATGTGACACAGTCAATCTTCACTACGCCACATTGAGTCCAAAGACCTAAGTCTTCTGCTTTTAACACAATTCTTAGTTTTACTTCTGGATTGTAACAGCAGGTTTAGTTTCTATTTTTATTTTTCTGTTTTGTTAAATTTCTAACACTCTATTTTCTTTTATAGGTTGGAGAAATTTTTGGATAAAAATATCAAGTTTAATCTATTAGATCCAAGATTCATTCAATCTTGCTATTTTCTTTTATCTTTCTGCATTTTTAGTTAGGATTATTTTCTATTTTAGATTCATTTGTATTAGGAACTTTGTAAAATTTCATTAGTTACTTAATTATCCAAGAAAGCTTAGATTGTAATAGACTAGAGAAATATGACAATTGGACGATACCATCACGACTTCTTAGCAATGTAAAATTATTATAGAGAAAAAAATAGGGAGATTTTGTTGGACCTATTGTGACCCATTAAGCGTAGAAATTACCCATGATTGTAAAAGAAAGATTTTCATTTGATTTTTCTTGATGAGGAAGTTAAGTTAATAATGAGAAATTCTATAAATAGTTAGAGTGGGGAAAACATCTATTTAGAAAGATAAGGATCCTTTAAAGGGTTGGATACTTATCTTAGAAGATGTATGCCTTCTACTACTACTATTTATAAAAGAATGGATCATCATATCCTATTAAATGATTGATTTTCCTCTAGAAAATCGGAGCATTCTCAAATAAAAGGCATAATTGATTTTTCTGTACAAATCGATGGAGAAAATAACATGTTATTAGGAATCTGAGTTCCATAACTAATGGCTATACCGATCTATAAAGAGTAGATTAAGGAGAAAAAAAGTTGTGGGGGATTTTTTGGATCACCAACTCCTTGATATTTGTGTTACAATAGATAATCAACTCTTCCTTGAGATATGTGTTATAATAAATAATTAACTCCTCATCGAGATATAAAATACAATAAACAAACAATCCTGGTCATCTTCTCCAATAAAGCTTATGAGTTTCGATCATCTTCTCCGATAAAACTTCTAAGTCTTTGATCGCAGTCTTGTGTTGCTTTAACTTGAAAAGACACCAGTGGAGTGCAACCCAAGGAGCCTCCGATGATAAAGTTAGATATTAGTTAAATTGTAGAGCAAAAAAAAAAAATGAACAAGTGTAAGAAAGTTTTGTGTGCCTTATGCCATGTTGCTTGAGTGGGTGAAGTCTCCCTATTTATAGGTTGGGCTCATTGAAGGAGGTTGTAACCTCAGATGTAACCTCTCTCGCCCATGTTTTTTAGTATTTATGAAAGTGCCCATGATGCATTGATGACAATGAAGACTGACTCCCATGATTCTTGTAACTTACATGAAAAGTGGCCTTAAATGTGTAACTATCTTGACTTAGTGACTACTCAATTCCCAAGTTTCCTTAGTCAAGTTATGTAGTCGTGGTTTCTTTGGTCACCATATGTAATTTGTACTACTAGGGTAGCTTGGCATAAGGTTGCCTCTTAAGTTATCGCGTGGGTTTCTTTTTGGCTTGGTTTGCTGAACTATGTAGTATAAAGTGGCATATTAGTCAACCCGCATAATAAAATGGCTCATTGTCTAAATCATACAATAAAGGGGCTCATTGGTCGAACTATGTAGTGAAGGTGCTCATTGGTCAAACCAAGTAGTGAAGGCGCTCATTTACTTGATGGGTCGCCAAGGAGGCTGAACCACCTAGGGTGAGCACATTGGATTGAAGGGTCGGCCAAGGCGGCTGAACCACCTAGAGTGAACACGTTGGATAGCGGGTCAGCCAAGCTAGTTGAACCTCATAATGTGAACATGTTGGATTGAGGGGTTGGCCAAGGTGGCCGAACCTCTTGATGTAATCACATTGGATTGAAGGGTCGGTCATGGGGGCCGAACCACCTAGTGTGAGCATGCTAGATTGAGGGGTTGGCTATAGGGGCTGAATCACCTACTGTGAGCATGTTGGATTGAGGGTTCAATATAGGGGCTTACCGATTAAATGTTTGATCTGATTCGCATTGGTTTCGGTTAAATCAGGTTGAACCGAATCCTAATACCTTAATTTGGTAACTTTATAAATCCCAAGGAAAATAATTTTGTGGTTCTTATGATGCCCTTCTCTCAGGATTCTAGATCTTTTATGAGATCTAGGATTCTAAGAATCTTCTAAATTGGTATTAGTAAAGAATATATGATAAAATACTTCCTGCTTGAATTAGTAAGACGATTTTTGGTAACCTTTTACTTATAAAAAGACTAGACTTTGAATCATTCTTACTCATTTTCTTGTGGGTGGGGAACTCTAGGTTTTTGTGTGGAGCATTCTTGGATAGAGGGGTTTTAGGTTCTTCATCCTCGACATACGATTTGATTTGTTTTGATCTTTTCCCTCTCTTATTCTTTCTTATTTCTAGTATTTTATTTTTTTCTCCTTTTGTATTTATCTATTATTCACTATTTGCTACCAATTATGCCTTCTCCTAACTCACCCTCTTCTTTAGAGAAAATCTATAAACACTTCAATTTTATGTCTCATGTTTAATTAGAAGAGTTAAAAACATTGATGACCTCTCTATTGGGCATGAAGAGTACTCCTTCTACTTAGGACAACTATATGTCGGGCAAAGATTTCATCTCCCTTAGCTTGTAAGCAAATCTTTTGTCCTTTTTAACCTTCACCCTTTCAAGATTTGAATAGAAATTTTCTCAAGAGTGCCTATAACATGTATGCTCTTAATAACATTCATGACTATGACTCGAGAATTGATGAACTATTGTTTATCTATCGCATCATGTCTTCTCCTTCAGGATGACTAAGCTATTACTTATCTGTTAGGAATGATTCCTTAATTACTAGTCATCATATCTTCGATAAGCATTGGTTTTGAGATCCCTTCATCATGTCGGACAATAATTTGATGAAAAATCTTTTGGAATTTATCCTATCACAAGGTCTCTTTGCTTGAAAGGTAGCTTCTTTTTTTTCCTATATACTATTAATTTCTTCTTCTTTTACTTATGTATTTATTTTTTTTATTATCTTTCTCTTTGCAGGGAACCTTTCATTAGGTTCGCTAGAGCATAGTGGGTTCTTAGTATTTCCTTCTCTCAGATAAGCTTTAAGACACTCATTTCTCCTCCTTGTCTCAAGGTTCCTCACTTTTCTCTTCCTATCGCTCTCCCAATCTACCATTCAGATAGAGTTGCCTACTTCAAAGTTTAGAAAACGACCAGGCTTTTAGTATAGAGGATAGTATGTCGAATGGATTGCTAGTTTTACCTATCATTGGACAATCTTCTCGTCTTTCACTTAAGAGAATGCATAATCTTTCTAATCAAAGGAAGGATGAGCTACTAAGGAAAGATCTCAAGCCTACTCTTCTTCTAAAGAACATGCTCTTTAGGCAGATGAAATTGGTGACACTTCCATTAGTCATCATCACTCTTCTCGATCTTGTTCACTCTGAAAATGCAATGGTCTTTTTGTTGATGGTTCAATCAACGAACATTAGTTAGCTCTTAAGGATCCTTATATTGCAAAATGTATCCTTGAGTCTTCTTATCTGTCAAGGACGAGAAGACTATTAGTCAACTCGATTTGAATATTCTGATGAACGCCCATTTCTCTTACCTTCTTGCTGTAACTTTCTCCTTTAAACCTTTTTCTTTCCTTTAGATATTCACCTAACTTATCATTTTTTTTCTTTGGAAAACTTCTTATCACATGATCACACTTATTGATCGTTTGATAGTTGTTGATGGAGAAGTTGTTACACTTCATCTTTAAAAAAAAATTTGTTTTGTGCTGGCTTAGATGTCTTTGAAAAATTACTGAAGGGGAAGTTGCTATACTTCATCTTCAAAAAATTTACTCTGAGTAAGCCTCATCATCTTTGAACAATTCCTATCAATCTGGAGTCTGTAAACTAAATAACAAGAAGATTTACAATGTTTTTCTTAAGAGACAATTGCTTACCTTAAGGTAGAAAAAGTGGAAGAGGCAAAGAGAAGCTATGAGAGTATGTGTTAACAACTTGATGAGTAAGTTCACAAATCTCATGATGAGGAGAAAGCTTGAGTTATGTCCTAGTTTGGATTGGATGGGGATGAGAATACCATGGTTTCCCAAGGAGCTGAGAAGGAGATGAGGTAGAGAAGACTTTAACGACTTCTTCTACTCTTGTTGTTGATGAGATTGATCTAGAACGCAGGGTTACTGTTGTTGTTGCCCCTGGGAATTATAACACTAAGGATTCTTCGTGAACTTCTTCTTTTAGGCTTGCATGCCTTGCTTAGGATTTCATATTTGAGTACTTTGATAATTTGACTCTTTGAGCTATTAACTCTCTATGTTAGTAATAAAATCATGTTTTTATTTTGGATATTTTGGAGTTTGTACTCATTTTTGTGCAATTTTTATGAAGCTAAGGCTTCTTTTAAGAGCTTAAGCTTTGTGTAGTATGGACTTCTTTGGAGAGCGTATTATTTTTTGCTGAGAAACGTGGACTTCTTTCTTGTTGGCAAAGTGAGGGCTTCTTGCCGAGAGCAAGTGCTTTGAGAACTAAGGGCTTCTTTATGGTGAAACAAGAGCTTCTTGGAGAATGATGGTTCTTTAATGTGAAGCAGGAGCTTCTTGGAGAACGAGGGCTCTTTAATGTAAAGTGGGAGCTTCTCAAAGAGCGAAAGCTCTTGATTAGAAAGTGAAGGCTACCTTAGTGAGTGAGGGCTCTTTTATAACGAAGATGAAGCTTCTTTTGGTGAGCGAGGGATCTTTTATATTGAAGTGGGAGATTCTTTCGGTGAACGAGAGCTCTTTGGTAAGAAAGCGCTGGCGACCTTGGTGAGCGAGTACTCGTAGTCATAGGCTTATTATTGTGCTGACTCTTCAAGTTGGAATTTAATTCCAATCAACTTGGTAGAAAATTTCATGACTTGATAAATGGCAATATGTTATTGATAGTACTTTCATAAATTTGATATGTTCTATGGACTCTTAAGTACATAACCACTAGAGGTTTTTAAGTAGTAAACCCTTGTTGCCCCCATTTTATCTACATTGTGTGGTCGTTCCCAAATTTTCACCAATTTTTTGTTGCTGAGTTCTTTTGTATTATTGAACAACTTTCTTAGGACCAAGTTTTGAGGCTTAAAGGCTTTTCGATCATAAGCTCTTTTGAGTTGTTGTTGGTAGGTGATAGCACCTTAGATCTGTCGGTTGTGGATTCGATTTTTAGGAGTTATCACCTAGTTTAGGTCTAGGAACCATAAAATAACTCAAAATGGAATTTAGGTTAGTCTAAGATAAAGATAATGGGGAAGGGGTCAAAATACGAGTTTTAGAAGGTGTAAAACATTGAACCCGTTTGATTGAGATGATAGCCCTTTACTACGATCCAAAATTATCTTATGGTCGATGAGAAGAGAATAAAGTTAAGTTAGGGGTCAAAGTCAAACCTATGATAAATATAATAGATTACGGTCAAACTTAAAGTCAACTAGGAGGACTAAAGTCAAAGTAAAGGTCACAATTCCTCATACATGTTCTAAACCACCAGTTGAGCCTTTTTAACGAGTCATCTGCCTAGAATACGATCGTTAAGTCCGAATAACTTATCATTGCCTTGTGAATGTGTAGACACTCCATTTTTGCACTCACCTGATTAATCAATTCGTCAACCCGATCGCAACGATTCCCAATGATGGATGTTTATTCAATGCTTTATTTTGTTACTAGATATGTTTCAAAAATCCGAACGAGGTATCCTGAACTGACAAAACTGTAGAAACCATGCTACCTTAGGAAAATATAACCTAGAAGCTTAGAAATCATCATCTTGCATACAAAAAGAAGCTTTACGATAAAAATTACTAAAAAATGACTAAATTACCAAAATACCCCTAACATCAAAACAACCCTAGAGCCTACGTTACGCTTAGGAAAATAAATTCAAACACATAAAACAATAAATCGAAATCAAATAAATCATTTCGCCAATTTTCACAAAATTTGATAAAATTGCAAAAATGCCCCTCATAAAGTTCACGACCATTTCACACAAAAAATTTCATAAATGACACAAACCAATATTTCCATCGAATTCCTTACGAAAAATCGATTCTAAAACATCTTGGAACATAAAAAACCGACTTAAAACGCGAAAAGTCCTCTCCGAGGGCAAAACGGTAATTTCACAATTTTTATAATTAAAATTTTTGAAATCAATAAATAAAATATTAAATAATTAAAGTGAAACATTAATAAAATTAATTTAAAATTTTAAACTAAAAAAATCGATCAATTAGGCTCTCAGGCAAAATTGTTGAGGGTTGCCAAGATATTTCTTCAAGGACCCCTCCATTTGGGGGTCCAAAGAATTAAAGATATAATAGAGGGGGGTTCTCCAAAAAATTAAAGTCAATTAAGCAAGACTAAATTCAAGGTATTAAATTCAATCAAGTAAGACTAAAGTCAAAATTAAAGTTAATTAAGTAAGACTAAAGTCAAAATATTAAAGTCAATCAAGTCAGACAAAAGTCAAAATCTTAAAGTCAATCAAATAAGACCAAAAGTTAAAATCCTAATAGAGTTCTAATTAAATAATAACTCTATTTAATAGAATTCTAACTAAAATATAACTCTACCTAAAATAATTCTAATTAAAATACAACTCTACATAAAATAATTCTAACTAAAATATAACTCTACCTAAAAGAATTCTAATTAAACACTAATTCTATCTAAATTAACCCTTAAAAAAATCTATAAATAGGGGTTCTCACACCCTATTTTCGTATCAAATCATAAATCCTAGGAAAAGTAGGTCAAGAAGCCTCCCCAACCTTTTCAAAACCCTAATTTTTAAGTCCTAACTCCTTACCTGACATACATACCTCAACTTTAGCTCAAAAAATACCCCAAAACCCTTCCAAAACACTTTCAAATCCATAAGAAAAATAAAAAAACTCACAGATCTAAGAAAAAGATACCTCAACTTGGAGATCAGAAATCAAATCCGGTGACGGGTGAATAGCAAGAAAATATATATGCAGATACTCTTCGATTGTGCTGAGGGAATCGTTGTAATCGGCAAGGTAACATTTTGTTTTTTATTATTATAATTATTTGTTATTTTTGGTCTATTTTACAATGTAACCGATTTTTGGGAAGTAGAGACTGGCACTTGCCGAGCGGAGTTGGTGCCTAACACCTTCCAACCCCGTAACGTGATCCCCGAATCCGTATTTTCTTTCGTAGATTAGTTGTCTTTGTTTTTAGAATCAATGATCGGTTCCTAGACGGTAATAACTAGGTGACGACTCCCAAACCTCAAAGGTCAAAAGCGGATCCACGCACCCCGCGGAACGAGGGATCTTTCAGTGGAGACTCCACTAGGGACTATTGAGGATCAGACTTGAAAAATCCCGAGTATGGGATGCATTGCTAGTAGGATCTTTTTTTATTTTATTTTTAGTTATTTTTTTATTTATTTATTTTTATCATTTTTTTTGCTTAATTATGGATCATTTGTTTGGATTCCGAATACTTTGTTTTAGCACATTTTCATGGTTCAATCTATGATCATTCGGAATGACCCCAAATAATGTAGGATGTCAAGAGGATAATAATGTGAAAAAAATGATTGTTAAACCATTATCATTATTTGATTTATTTTATATTTTTTGGTCGTATTATTATTATTATTTTTTTCTTGGCATTATTTGGATTGATTTTGGATAGGTCATTTCGGAGTATCATTTTTTATGATTCAATTTAGGGTTGTTTTGGGATGACCCTAAATGATGAAAGATTCAAATTGACATAAATTGAGGATGAAATGATGGTGGTTGAGATGAGAGTTATGATTATTATTATTATTATTTTTTTTTTAAATTGGATGATTTTTTTTTTTGTGCGTTACTAGGCATATGCAGCGAGTTGTGAAAAGAAAAAAATTATTTTTGAGTGATGCACTAAGAAACGAAAAAATTGACTTTTTTAATGTTGTTTGTGATGAAGAGAGGATTCCAAGAAAAAAAAATCAGAAAAAAAGTTTATAAAATAAAAAAAATTTTACGTGGTGTGCCGTTAGCAGAAAATAGTCTTTACTATTTTTATCTTCTTCTCCACAAAGAAGAAGATGAAAATCAGCAGTAGAGAGACATCTCTCTCTCTCTCTCTCTCTCTCTCACTTCTCACTTACCTCCCCAATCTGCAATCGATTTCAAAGGTTTCGAGATGTTTTGAAATCACCTTCTCTAAAGCATCCATCTTTGTGGACTCACAAGGGTTACATCTCCAGGTCTTGACTCGAGTCCAAATTGACTCACTCCTTGATGTCGTATGCTGCACTATTGTTTCCTAGCTCTCCAACTCTGAGTTTGACTCGCACGTGCTATCCGAATCAAGCTTATTCGCTTACCCTCTTAAGATAATCATCAAGACCCGTGGAACAACTAAGCTACTCTTATCGATCCCACCGATTCTTGAACTCGCTGACTCATTATCTCTTTCAGCTTTCTCTGTGAAATATTCTCGTGGGAGCTTTATTTTTCCCAGTGCCCAACCTGTCCCTCAGCGTAGCTTTTCCGAAGAAGTCTTCGTTCTAAACGGATACTTTGGGGATCTTTCTTCTAGTGGGAACGCGTATGTAATTGATCCATCCATACCGAATCATTTATTTGGCATCTCAGAAGCCCAAAATCTGTTTCATTTAAGATGGATCCAACTGCTGTTTTTTTATATAAAAATTTGGGATTTTGTTGAAAAAAAAAGAGATTATTTGTTGTGAATATGGTGCATATGTTTTGTGTGTGCTGGCAGCAACACATTAAAAAAAAGGGGGGGTTGAGTGTTGGGTTGTGTTGGCAGCCACATGATAATGAAAAAAAAAAAAAATTTGTGAGTGGTGCATGCGTTTGGTATTGCTGGCAGCAATATGTGTAAAAAAAATTTTTTGTTATATGTTGCTGACAACAACATACTTGTATATTCTTTTAAAAAAAAAAATTGAATGTATGTTATGACAGCACCATAGAAAAATAAAAAATAAAAATCTGAAATGTGCATTGTTGGCAGCAATGTACACATAAAAGTTTTGAAGTGTTGTGTTGGCAACATGTTGTTGGAGGCAACAACATACAAGTAAAACAAAAAAAAAAAAATCTGTTTTCCTAAATAAAAAAAAAGTTTTCCCTTCCTGCCTTCAAAAAAATATAGAGAGTAAGACTCGCCTTACTAACTTAGTAAGTTTTCCTTTGTTATAAAGAGTTGTTGAACTCATCACGTACCATTTGAAATCACGATTCAAGGTCATAGGCCAACGGAGGTTGAAAGTCGATTTGTTTTTTATGTGTTCATCAATCCTTATTTCAATAATGACCATTTTATCATCGATTCAATGTTCATTGAAATCTTGACTTGTTTAAGATCACCCAAAATGATTTTTGATTGGACCATGAAAAAAAAATAGTTGTGCTTGGATTTGATTGATTATTCTGTGTTAGATCTGATTGATTGTCCATCTAATATGCTATGATCTCTACAAATATATTTTGGATATGCTTGTTTTGATTTTGATGCTATGAATTGTGTATACTTTAATTAATATTAATGTGAGATTCATATTGTGATGGTTTGATCTGGCCTATGGGCCCATTTGTTTAAAAAAGGTCCCGGGCACACCCTACCTTATTTTGCACACACCACTAGCACGTTTACTGTTTTGCACACTTGCACATCCTATATAGCCAACGTGGCACTAGTGCGTGGCCCGGTCTCTTTGGAGATGCGATGTCATTCATGAAAATCACAACTCTAGTCACGTACCTTAGGGTATATCAAACTGGGGCATCAGTACCGTCTGATCAGGTGACTCTGAAAGGTATAATTGAAAGCGCCCTCGATCCGCGGGGTGCGCGGATCCACTTTTGACCCTTGAGGTTTGGGAGTCGCCACCTAGTTGTTAAGGCCTAGGAACCAAACTGACTCTAAAAAAGGTAAACTAATCTACGAAAGAGAAAAAGAGTCCGGGAATCACGTTACGGGGTTGGAAGGTGTTAGGCACCAACCCCGCCCGGCCAAAGCCGGTCTCTACTAACTTCCCAAATATATCACATTGCTAAAAACCTAAATAGAAATAAAAATAAAAGAATCTGATACCTTTCCGATAGCAAGGATTTTGCTCCCTCAGATCTGACAAAAATAGCTTCTTGTTCCGTACTCCCTTGCTTTGTTCTGTCTTCGGATTTGATTTCGGATCTCCGAGATCAAGGTATCTCCTTGCTTTTGGATCTAAACTCTTCAAGTTTGTTGCGGATTTAGGGGTGTTTTCGGAGGGCTTTTAGGTATTTTCTAGGCTAAAATTGAAGGAGGGATGTTAGGTAAGGAGTTGGGGCTCCAAAACTAGGGTTTATGGGAGGCTATGGGGGCTTCTAGACCTACTTCTCTTAGGGTTTATGATTTGATACGAAAATAGGGTGTGAGCACCTCTATTTATAGATATTTTTAGGGGTTGATTTGGATAGAGTTAGTATTTAATTAGAGTTCTTTTAATTAGAGTTGTGTTTTAGTTAGACTTATTTTAGGTAGAATTGTGTTTTAATTAGAATTGTTTTAGGTAGAATTGTTTTTAAGTTAGAACTCTATTAGATTGAGTTATTATTTAATTAGAACTCTATTATGACTTTTGGTCTTATTTGATTGACTTTTAATGTTTTGACTTTAGTCTTAATTGATTGACTTTTAATATCTTGACTTTAGTCTTATTTAATTGATTTTAATTTTGACTTTAGTCTCACTAGATTGACTTTAATACCTTGACTTCAGTCTTGCTTGATTTACTTTTAATTTTTGGAGAACCCCCCTCCATTATTTCTTTAATTCTTTGGACCCCCAAATGGAGGGGTCCTTAAAGAAATATCTTACGAATCCTCAACAATTTTACTTGAAAGCCCGATTGATCGATTTTTTAATTCAAAATTTTAAATTAATTTCATCAATGTTTCACTTTAATTATTTAATATTTTATTTTTTAATTTCGGAATTTTTAATTATAAAAATTGTGAAATTACCGTTTTACCCCCGGAGAGGACTTTTCACGTTTTAAGTCGATTTTTAATGTTATAGGATGTTTTAGAATCAATTTTTCGTAAGAAATTCAATGGAAATATTAGTTTTTGTTATTTATGAAATTTTTTGTGTGAAATGGTTGTGAACTTTATGAGGGGCATTTTCGTAATTTCGTCAAATTTTGTTAAAATTAGTGAAATGATTTATTTGATTTCGATTTGTTGTTTTATGTGTTTGAGAGAGTTTTCCTAAGCGTAACGTAGGCTCTAGGGTTGTTTTGAGGTTAGGGGTATTTTGATAATTTGGTCAATTTTTAGTGATTTTTATTGTGAAGCTTCTTTTTGGTCTACAAGATGATGATTTCTATGTTTCTGGGGTCGTATTTTCCTAGCGTAGCATGGTTTCTAAGGTTTTGTCAGTTTGAGATACCTCATCCGGATTTCTGAAACACATCTGGTAACAAAATAAAGCAATGGAATACACATCCATCATTGGGAATCATTGCGATCGGGTTGATGAGTTGATTAATCAGGCGGATGCCAAAATGGGGTGTCTACAATAATGATGCACTCAGGCTGGAGCGACCTGAGCTTTTGACCTATTGTGAGCCACACAGTCACATGTCCCAATTGCCAACGTAGTACTAGTACGTAGTCGGTCCCCTCGTGGGATGCCAAACCATTTATGAAAGCTACAACTCTTGACTCGTACCCGTAGGTATATACAAGATAATCCAAGTATATCAATTGCACTTCTTTGTCAAAACCGGTGCCTAAGCGAGATCCTGCCTCGCTGTACCCTACTGTACGAAGGGGATAGACTACGTCTATTCTAGACGAGAGGTATTTAAGTGGGCCCTTGCTCAGCATCGTGTGCCACCTCTCAACTGGGGATCAAACTGGCTGCTTTTGGCTTTAGAGAAGTGAATTGAGGTTTTAGATTATCACCTATACGGTATATCAAACCTAGTCACCTCGTATTGAGAGGTATATAGGTGTATTTGGGCAAGGGTGGCCAGATAAAAATGCAATGCACGTAGTAAACTTAGAGTCTAGAAACCTTCCCTGTAGGTCACGACTCGAACTTTTCGTGGGTGTTCCCGGGTTGTTCATTGAATGGGACCTTGTGAATGATGAATGTATGTGAATGATGAGATCAGAATGCATGTGAATAATGAGGTGAATGTATGTGAATGATGAGATCATAATGTACGGTTTTATCCTCAAGGATCAATCTTTTCTGTTTAACTTGATCACTAGGTGCACCAACCCAATAAAAAATCCATTTTAAACTTGACCCATTCCATCTCGATCCAACGATCATTATGGGTCGAGCCATTTGAATCAAAATGAAATTCAAACTTTTTTCTGATTTAGATTTTTAACCCATTTTAAAAGAAGAAAAATGTTTTCCAGAAGAGAAATGCTTTTCAAAAGTAAAATATTTTTCGGAAGAATAAGATTTTTCAAAAGGAAATGTTTTCCCAAAAAAGTTTTCTAAAAGAAAATGTTTTCTAAAAAAAAAGGAAGAAAAATATTTTTTAGAAAAAAAATGGTTTACAAAAAATCTATTTTTGCATGAAAAATTATTGAAATATGTTTGTGGAAGTTGTTATTCAATGAAAACATTATTTGTCAATATTTTTCAAGAGTGCAATAAAATTATTTTTCTGGATTGGTGCACAGAATTCAATAAAATCTCAGGGTTCATTTAAAATGTTATCAAGGGGGTGATACTGAAACTGGTTAAATTCACCTTCAATGAGGTTTAAGGGTTATCATTGTACCTAAGCTCAATCATCCATCGTCTAGCTAGGGTTGTAAATCCGGTCAGTTAGAACAAACGTCAATATCAAGTCAATAGTCAGAAATGACCTCAAAATTTCTCAACATCGCCCAGTTGTTCCTTGAAGATCATAGTGCCTCAGTCCTACTGGTTGTAAGTAATATCTCGAGTTCACCATCCTAATCAAGTCCATTGTGGGTACTTGTCTCAAGTTTTTATGAATCATGTAGTTTAACTTGAGTCCAATTCCTTTATCAATCCATCAAGGTCATGTCTTCTTTAGATTGAGTCTATTCTTTTCTATGAGTCGAGTTCGTTTGCTAAGTCTAGAATGACGTCTGTTGCCCCATTTGAATAAAGGAAATTTTTGAATACCTCGAGTGCATTAACGAATTAACTAATAATCTGGTTTCAAAGATATATTTTTTTACTACACAAGAAGATAAGGGTTGGGCTCAACAACTTTCAATCAGAAAGTAAATGTCATTAACCTCGGAACAGAAAATAATTCCTAAAGAGATTCAAATAGAAACCCTCCTATCCCTAGAGAAACACGAGGGGATAATGAATTTACTCAGAAATTTCAAAAGACTTGTTCGCGTGATCCGATGAAGATGTGTTAGGTGCAAGCTTGGGTGTTATTCGACACAGAATAAATACTTACTCCATAAAATGGAAATACCAATGAGATCAAAGAAAACATTACAAAATGTATCAATGCTGGACTTTTCAACATGGTAGAGCTCCCAGAATAGATTACATTCTCAGACTAATGAAATGGTTGAAGCGAAATTGATCTCTGATAGCGAGTCATACTTCAAAGTCAAAGATTACTTTGTGTTCAAAGTTTAAAGATCCGGCATCACAAATCATCCTCATATCGTCTTCAAATTAATGGAGCGATTGAAGCAACTAATAAGAGTCTCAAGATAATCATCGTGAAAATGTGTCAATCGCACCAAGATTGGTTAGAGAAGCTACCATTCACACTATGGGGGTACAGAAATAGTCTTACCAATTGAAAGAGAATTCCATATCTCAAGGTCTTGATTTAAGTCAATTGTTAGAAACAGATTGGGTCTGTCAATGGAGAGGAGTCGCTCGCATGTTTGACAAGAAAGTCAAAGTTCATCACTTATAAGTCAAGGATCTAACCATCATACTACCCAAAAAAAATTGAACACTCTTCATCGATCATAGGAGGAAGTTTGAACCCAATTGGAAAGATTCAATCATTAAGGAAATACTATCTGAAAAAACTGTTAGACTTCAAGATCATGATGGAATCGAATTACCAGAGTCAACCAACCTTGACCAGATCAAACTGTACTACATTTAAGGAGGCCATCTTTGGCCGAATCAATCCTCATATTTCCCAGTTACCCAGTTCAACATATCCTTTCTCAACCACTTTGCAGTCTTTTCAAAAAGAAAAATTATGCCTTTTTCTTTCTCAGCCCTATCACCTAACCTAGGGGAGGGAAGATTCGAACTACGTTTTGGTCTGATCCCAAAATTCTGAGATACGTAGGCAACCTGAGAAGTTACTTCAGGCCCGACCGCATCAAAATAAAAAAAATATATATTTCCCCACACAATAAAAAATCAAGAAAAAATTCAAAAGAAAAGGAAAATATCTTCAAAATGGGGAAGAAAATTTAAGGCAAAATAAAAGAAATGCCACACAAGGGGCATTCGGGTTTTTGAGCCTCAAAATCCCTTTCTTTTTATACCTAGTCCTAAGCTTACCTATAAAAGTCCTCCTAAGTACCGTGTGAAAATTCAGGGAAAATACAAAACATGATCAGACAGTAATTCCATAAGGAAGAAAAGAAAAAAGTCTGCTATGTTGAAAACCCGGAAAGGGCGACTTAGGTAAAAATTAAGGCAAGCTCGCAAGGTTAAAAATCTGAAATGACAACTTTGGCAACAATCAGAGCCAAGAAAAAAAAGAAAAAGCTCGCTAGATCGAAAACGTGAAAAGGCGATCTAGGCAAAAGCTAGAGCAAGCTTGATAGATTAAAAACCTTAAAAGGCGATCTAGGCAAAAGTTAGAGCAACAAAGACAAAAAGAAGAAAATCCCAAGCTGAGAGTGGTCCGAACTGAAACATCAGAAATCTGAATAATCAAGTTCAATACTTAGCTTAAACCAGGCATAGATTCAGAAGCCACAAGTATCTTGTCTACGATTGATCTGAAAATTCTTACTTTCCCAAGTGAACCAATGGAGAAAAGGGTGAATTCTATGATGAGTCTCAAAAGGAAATATTTTGTTCTCTTGAGCCTAACTCAAAATCTTCGATAAAATTAATCAAAATTAAAAGTTAGATCTTTATTACGCTTGTGATAATCAAATATTTCAAACCTTCATACAAGGGGCATTTTCTTTTTCTTCTAAATATGTAATTTCCCCTCTTATACCAGGGGCATTTTTTAATGATGCGTTCAATTATCTTCAATGCCAAGTTTATTGTCAAACTATGGACATTTTTATTTTTGAGCAATGTTAAATCCTAAAAGATAATGGGAACCCCAAACTTAAGGTTACCCTCTTGATAACAGTTTTTCGATAAACCCTTGAGGTTTAGAAGAAATAAAAACTCAGGTTTTAAATTCATAAAACTTTTGGATAAAACCCTGATCTATCCATTCCTAGATTTGATCACTCTTTTCCAAATTTATTTTCAATCGTTTCTTTCCCAGATTTATTCATTCATTCTTAGTTTTACTCAGCCAGTTACCGCCGAGGATTTTCTCGGAACTATGCTCAGATGCCGCCGAGGGTTTTCTCGGAATTATGCTCAGTTACCGCCGAGGGTTTTCTCGAAATTATGCTCAGATGCCACCGAAGGTTTTCTCAGAATTATGCTCAGTTACCATCGAGGGTTTTCTTGGAATTATGCTCAGATTCCGTCGAGGGTTTCTCCGAACTATGCTCAGATGCCGCCGAGGGTTTTCTCGAAATTATGCTCAGATGCCGCCGAGGGTTTTCTCGGAATTATGCTTAGTTACCGCCGAGGGTTTTCTTGAAATTATGCTCAGATGCCGCCGAGGGTTTCCTCAGAATTATGCTCAGTTACCGCCGAGGGTTTTCTCGGAATTATGCTCAGATGCCGTCGATGGTTTTCTAGGAATTATGCTCAGTTACCGCCGAGGGTTTTCTCGTAACTATGTTAAGTTACCACCGAGGGTTTTCTTGGAATTATGCTCAGATGCCGTCGAGGGTTTTCTTGAAATTATGCTCAGATGCCGCCGAGGGTTTTCTCGGAACTATGCTCAGTTATCGTCGAGGGTTTTCTCGAAATTATGCCCAGTTACCACTTATGCTCAGTTACCGCCGAGGGTTTTCTCGAAACTATGCTCAGATGCTGCCGAGGGTTTTCTCGGAATTATGCTCAGATGCCGCCGGGGTTTTCTTGGAATTATGCTCAGTTGCCGCAGAGGGTTTTCTTGGAATTATGCTCAGATGCCGCCGAAGGTTTTCTCGGAATTATGCTCAGTTTATGCTCAGATTATGCTCAAATTATGCTCAGATTTTACTCAGTTCCAACTTAAACTCTTTGAAAGTAAAAAATAAAAAATAAAAAATTAGTTCATTACTCTTTCACCTTGGGCAGGTAGAGTAGAACTCCCAAAAAATTAGTTCATTACTCTTTCACTCCGAGTAGGTAGAGTAGAACTTCCAAAAAAAATTAATTCATTACTCTTTCACCTTAGGCAGGTAGAGTAAGACTCCCAAAAAATTAGTTCATTACTCTTTCACCTTGGGCAGGTAGAGTAGAACTCCCAAAAGATTAGTTCATTACTCTTTCACTCCAAGTAGGTAGAGTAGAACTTCCCAAAAAATTAGTTCATTACTCTTTCACTCCGAGTAGGTAGAGTAGAACTTCCCAAAAAATTAATTCATTACTCTTTCACTCAGAGTAAGTAGAGTAGAACTTCCCAAAAGATTAGTTCATTACTCTTTCACTTCGAGTAGGTAGAGTAGAACTTCCCAAAAAAAAATAAAAATTAGTTCATTACTCTTTCACTCCGAGTAGGTAGAGTAGAACTTCCCAAAAAAATAAAAAAAAATTAGTTCATTACTCAGATTTGTCTCAAATCTCATTCAAATTTTCTCGAGTTTTATTTTACTCAGTTTCATACAGTGCACACACTTGCCCATTTGTTTCATTAGTCAAGGAGAATTTTCTAAAATTCAAGAATCTGACACTGTCAGTGTGAGCTCTCGCTCAAGGACCTGACAACTTTTTAGTTCAGGGAGAGCATTACCCTCAAGGATCCGAACGCCTCGACGAATTACTAAATCAGACTGCAAAATGAACTGTCACTAGCTTTGGCATTCGGATATCGCACTATCTACCAAAATAGATTTACTATTTACTTTGCTTCAATCCTCTGCCAAAGAGAGGCATCTGTAGACACCCTATTTTTGCACTCACCTGATTAATCAATTCGTCAACCCGATTGCAACGATTTCCAATGATGGATGTTTATTCCAATACTTTATTTTGTTACTAGACATGTTTCAGAAATCCGAACGAAGTATCCTGAACTGACAAAACTGTAGAAATCACACTACGCTAGGAAAATATAACCCAAAAGCTTAGAAATCATCATCTTGCATACAAAAAGAAGCTTTACGATAAAAATCACTAAAAAATGACTAAATTATCAAAATACCCCTAACATCAAAACAACCTTAGAGCCTACGTTATGCTTAGGAAAACTCTTTCAAACACATAAAACAACAAATCGCAATCAAATAAATCATTTCACCAATTTTCACAAAATTTGACAAAATTACGAAAATGCACCTCATAAAGTTCACGACCATTTCACACAAAAAATTTCATAAATGACACAAACCAATATTTCCATCGAATTCCTTATGAAAAATCGATTCTAAAACATCTTGGAACATAAAAAACTGACTTAAAACGCGAAA
This sequence comes from Akebia trifoliata, assembly GCF_017979445.1. NCBI lineage: Eukaryota > Viridiplantae > Streptophyta > Magnoliopsida > Ranunculales > Lardizabalaceae > Akebia > Akebia trifoliata. The sequence continues at coordinate 35,663,850 of NC_141378.1, forward strand.
AGTCCTTTCCGAGGGTAAAACGATAATTTCACAATTTTTATAATTAAAAATTTTAAAATTAATAAATAAAATATTAAATAATTAAAGTGAAACATTAATAAAATTAATTTAAAATTTTAAACTAAAAAAATCGATCAATCAGGCTCTCAAGCAAAATTGTTGAGGGTTGCCAAGATATTTCTTCAATGACCCTTCTATTTGGGGGTCCAAAGAATTAAAGATATAATGGAGGGGGGTTCTCTAAAAAATTAAAGTCAATCAAGCAAGACTAAAGTCAAAATTAAACTCAATTAAGTAAAACTGAAGTCAAAATATTAAAGTCAATCAAGTAAGACTACAGTCAAAATCTTAAAGTCAATCAAATAAGACCAAAAGTCAAAATCCTAATAGAGTTCTAATTAAATAATAACTCTATTTAATAGAATTCTAACTAAAATATAACTCTACCTAAAATAATTCTAATTAAAATACAACTCTACATAAAACAATTCTAACTAAAATATAACTCTACTTAAAAGAATTCTAATTAAACACTAATTCTATCTAAATCAACCCTTAAAAAATCTATAAATAGGGGTCCTCACACCCTATTTTTGTATCAAATCATAAACCCTAGGAAAAGTAGGTCAAGAAGCCTCCCCAACCTTCCCAAAACCCTAATTTTGAAGTCCTAACTCGTTACCTGACATACATACCTTAACTTTAGCTCAAAAAACACCCAAAAATCCTTCCAAAACACCTTCAAATCCATAAGAAAAATCAGAAAAATCACAGATCTAAGAAGAAGATACCTCAACTTGAAGATCAGAAATCAAATCCGGTGACGGGCGAATAGCAAGGAAATACATACGCAGATACTCTTCGCTGGTGCTGAGGGAATCGTTGTAATCGGCAAGGTAACCTTTTTTTTTAATTATAATTATTTGTTATTTTTGGTCTATTTTGCAATGTAACCGACTTTGGGGAAGTAGAGACCGGCACTTGCCGGGCGGGGTTGGTGCCTAACACCTTCCAACCCCGTAACGTGATCCCAGGACCCGTAGTTTCTTTCATAGATTAGTTGTCTTTGTTTTTAGAGTCAATGATCGATTCCTAAACTGTAATAACTAGGTGGCGACTCCCAAACCTAAAAGGTCAAAAGCGGATCCGCGCATCCCGCCGATCGAGGGTGCTTTCAGAATGAACAACTGTCATGGAAAAAGCAATACTTAGTCAAATTTTAGATTGTTTTTAAGCACAAAATGCAGCATCTGTTAAGGCACAAGTTGATGGCCTGAATGATCAAAAGAAGAAAGATAAAATTAATGACCTAGGATGTGTTTGCTTCGATGGAGACTAAGAAACAGATCAAGTACTCATCAACCCTGTCTTAGTTCATCTAGTAACTTAGGTTGAAACTACGTTTAAGAATATCAAGGACTTGAATGATCTCGTCCTTGGATTATGAGCAATTATGTTGTTTTTTACTGTCTGTCTGACTGAGAAATTCACTATCTTAGATATGGATAAGTTTGATGGGATTGGTTGTCTTAGGAATCACGTAAAAGTATACATAGGCATCATACAAACTCAAGGATTAAGTGATGAACAGATGGCTCAACTGTTTCAAAGAACTGTCAAAGGATTTTCTTTGCATTGGCCCAGGTTTCTAGCCTCGTCTCGTGTTAGAACATAGCGTGAATTGATAAAAGAGTTTATTGGTCGATACGCATTCAACACAAATATTGAACTCATAAGATATGATTTGGAAATGACTAAGTAGAAGTCCAGGGACACCTTTACTGAATTCATCGCCCAATAGAGCTAAATTTGTTCAGTTGTGGGACCGACTTCAAGGAAAAAAATAGGTCAAGATCATCCTTATGCTAAGTATCTGATCCTTAGTATTTCCCAACTTTTCAATCTCTCTTTGAAATTAAAAGTCACGTAAAATATGGCCTCTCTTTAAGAATTTTTAGTAATTAACAAAATCTAAGCCCTAAAGTTTTAGACCCAATGCCAATGTTGTACAATTGGCCAACACTTCGATAACATTCGCTCCCCAAGCTACTCAATCTTCACAACCTAGGTTGTAGAGGTAATTTGTTAACCTTGGGATGTGTCTCAATACTACATATAAAAAAATATTGAAAAAAGGGTCTTCTCACACCTTTAGATCCTAAGCTTTCGCTTAATACCCTTTTTCAATACCATAGGAACGACCTATTCTGTGAGTTCCATCTAATGCCTGGTCACCACATTGATAGGTGCATAGCTTTGTGTCATGTTATTTAGAATTTAATTGATTAGAAAAAAGTAACTATGACCGCCTTTATGACACTTAATGTTACCACCAATCCTTTGGCTACCTATAAAAATCAACCTTCACCTATTTTGAACCAAATTTCCCCACTAGAATTATTATCAATTGTTCTATTTTCATTCATTTACCTGATCGATTCTAATTGTCTATTTTTATTTCATTGAGATGACTCCAAGGTAAAAATAGTGTTGGATGACAAAATACTTGTTGAAGTATTGAGTTATACAGTGTCTGATGGACTCAAATTAGAATATGAAGGGTAATCCATCATGGAGACATCTGAGGAGGCACAAATCTCAATATCACAGTCCATTCATCCAAGTATTTTTCCCAGTTTTTAATTTAATCCCCTTTAATTCATTTTTAGATGTCTTTTAGTTATGTTGGTGAAAGCGCTCTCGATTCGCAGGGTGTGCGGATTAGTTTTTAATTTTTGAGGTTTTGAAGTCGCCACCTAGTTATTATGGTCTAGGAACCAAATATTGACTCTAACAGATAAAACACTAATCTACAAAAAGAACAGGTCTGGGGATCACGTTACGGGGTTGGAAAGTGTTAGGCACCAACCTTGCCCGACAAACGCCGGTCTCTACTTTTTTCAAATAATACTACATTGTAAAATAAATATAAAAATAATAATAAAAAATAATAAAAATAATTAACTAGTGGATAACGACGGTTTCCTCAGTACTGGCAGAGAGTGTCCTTGTTTGAATTTCCTTGTTATTCCTCCATCACTGGATCTATTTCTAATATCCAAATTGAAGTATCTTTCTTCTAGATCTGAGTGTTTCCTAATATTTTTAGGGATTTCTAGGTGTTTTTGAAGGGTTTATGAAGGTTTTTGGAGTAAAAATTGGGCTTTGGATGATAGATAGGGAGTTAGGACTTCAAAATTAGGGTCTGGAGGAGGTTAGGGAGATATTTTGACTTACTTTTTCTAGGGTTTATTTTGACTTACAAAATTAGGTTGTGGAGACTCTCTATTTATAGATTTTTTTTTTTGGGTAGAGTTAGTGTTTGATTAGGTTTCTTTTAGGGTTTTAATTAGGATTTTGACTTTAGTCTTATGAGATTGACTTGGTCTTTTTAGATTAGGATTTTGACTTAAGTCTTATGAGATTGACTTGGTTTCTTTAGATTAGGGTTTTGACTTAAGTCTTATGAGATTGACTTGGTTTAGATTTTTAAATTAATTTTATTAAGATTTTACTTTACGTTAATTATTATTTTATTTATTAATTTCGAAACTAAATATTTTAAAAATTGAAAAATTACCATTTTGCTTTCGAAGAGAACTTTTACGTTTCAAGTCAATTTTCAATGTTCTGGGATGTTTTGGAATTGATTTTTCGTAAGGAATTCAATGAGATTATTGGTTTGTGTTATTTATGAAATTTTTTTGCTTGAAATGATTGTCAACCCTTATGAGGGGCATTTTCATAATTTTGTCAAATTTGACGAAATGGTTTATTTGATTTCATTTTGTTGTTTTATGTATTCGAATGGGTTTTCCTAAGCGTAAGGGGGCTCTAAGGATGTTTTTATGTTAAGGGTATTTTAGTAATTTGATCATTTTTTAGTGATTTTTATCGTAAAGCTTATTTTTATCTGTAAGATGATGATTTCTATATTTTTGGGGTTATATTTTCCTAGCTTAGCATGGTTTCTATAATTTTTTTAGTTTGAATACCTCATCCGAATTTCTGAAACATATCTAATAACAAAATAGAGCATTGGAATAATCATCCATCATTGGGAACCGTCGTGATCAAGTCGACGAGTTGATTAATCAGGTGAATACAAAAATGGGGTGTCTACAAACGCCCCTCTTTGGCAGAGGGTTGAAGCAAACTAGATAGTAAATCTATTTCGGTAGATAGTGTGATATCCGAATGCCAAAGTTAGTGACAGTTCATTTTGTAGCCTAATTTAGCAATTTGTCAAGATGTTCGGATCCTTGAGGGTAAAACTCTCCTCGAACTAAAAACTTGTCAGGTCCTTGAGTGTGAGCTCTTACTGACAGTGTCAGATCCTTGAATTAAAAAAAATTTCCTTGACTAAAAATGTGTAAGTGTGTATACTTGAAATCTGAGATAAATCTTCAAGATGGTCTGAGTTAGCTCTGAGCATAAATTAAGTAAAATCTGAGCATAAAATTGAGCATAATCTGGGCATAAACTAAACATAATTCCGAGAAAATCCTCGGCGATATCTGAGCATAATTCCGAGAAAACCTTAGGCGGCATCTGAACATATGGTATCTGAGCATAATTTCGAGAAAACCCTTGGCGACATCTGAGCATAATTCTGAGAAAACCCTCGACGGTATCTGAGCATATTTCGAGAAAACCCTCGACGGTATCTAAGCATAATTCTGAGAGAACCCTCGACAGTATCTGAGCATAATTCTAAAAAAACCTTCGGTGGCATCTGAGCATAATTCCGAGAAAACCCTCGACGGCATGTAAGCATAATTTTGAGAAAACCCTCGGCGGCATCTGAGCATAATTCCGAGAAAACTCTCGACGGTATCTAAGCATAATTCTGAGAGAACCCTCAGCGATATCTGAGCATAATTCTGAGAAAACCTTCAGAGGCATCTGAGCATAATTATAAGAAAACCCTCGATGACATATGGTTGAGTAAAACTGGAAAAGGATGAATGAATCTGGAAAATAATGAATGCCCTATCTCCTATTTTAGGTGCAAGGGTAATGAGTTAATCTCTGGGCAAAATCAAATATGAGATCAGAAACGCTTCTGTTTGAATTTCAAAGTCTTTCAAAATTTTATGAATTTTAACTTCTTTTGAACCTCAAGGGTTTTCAAAAAAAAATTACTATCAAGAGGGTAACCTTAAATTTGGGGTTCCCATTATCCTTTAGGATTAACATTGAACAAGTTTGAGAACAAAATGCGCCTAGTTTGACAGGAAACATTGTATTGAACACATCTCGTAAAAAAAAATGTCTCTAGTATAAGGGGGAAACTACATATCAAAGAAGAAAGAAAGTGTCCCTTGTATGAAACTTTGAAATATTTGATTACCACAAGTGCAATAAAGATTCAACTTTTAATTTTGACTTTTTGTATTGAAGATTTTGAGTCAAGCTCAAGAAAACAAAATATTTCCTTCCGAGATTCATTGTAGAATCCACTATTTTCCCTCTTAGTTCACTTGGAGAAGTAGAAAAATTTTAGATCAATCATAGGTGATGCTCGTCACTTCTGAGTCTTTGCTTGGTTTAAGTTGGGTACTGGTTATTCAGACTTCTAATGTTTTGGCTCGAACTGCCTTTTAGCTTTTCAACTCTATGGAGATTTTCTTCTATTTTTCTTTATTGCTTTAACTTTTGCCTAGATTGCCTTCTCAGGTATTCAAACTAATGAACTTGTTCTAGCTTTTGTCAAGATCGCATTTTCAGATTTTCAATCTAGCAAGATTTTTACTTTTTTCTTTACTCTAATTATTGTCAAAACCGTCCTTGCGGATTTTCAACCTTGCGAACTTGCCTTAATTTTTACCTAAGTTACCATTTCGGGTTTTCAACTTAGCAGGCTCTTTTTTCTTTACTCTTATTGTTCTCAAGACCGTCCTTTCAGATTTTCAACCTTGCGAGCTTGCCTTAATTTTTGCCTAAGTCGTCCTTTTCTGATTTTCAACCCAGCAAATCCCATTTCTTTGCTATAATTGTTGTCAAGACCGTTCTTTCGGATTTTCAACCTTGCGAACTTGCCTTAATTTTTGCCTCAGTCACCTTTTCGGGTTTTCAACCTAGCAGGCCCCATTTCTTTTTCTTCCCTTTTGAACTTCTAGAGTTATTGCCTGATCATGATTTGCTACCTTCCTTGACTTCTTCACATGGTACTTTGGAGGACTTTCATGGGTAAGCTTAGGATTGGGCATAAAAAAAAAGAAATTTTGAGGCTCAAATACCCGAATGCCCCTTATGTGGTATTTTCTCTTTTTCTTTGAATTTTCTTCCCCATTTGATAATATCTTTTTTTTTAAATTTTTTTTCGTGTCGGGAAATCCATTTTTTTATTTTGATGTGGTCGGGCTTGAAGTAACTTCTTAGGTTACCTACGTACCCCAAAATTTTGGGATCAGACCCGAACGTAGTTTGAATTTTCCCTCCCCTGGGTTAAGTGATCAGGCTGAAAAAGAAAAGATGTTTTTTTTATTTAAAAAAAAGATTACAAAGGGCTGAGAAAGGAGATATTGAACTGGGTAACAGGAAAATTGATTCGGCCAAAGATGACCTCCTTAAATGAAGTACCGCTTGATCTGGTCAAGGTTAGTTAGTTCTAGTAATTCAATTCTATCATGATCTTGAAGTCTGACAACTTTTTCAAGAATATTTCCTTAATGAATGAATCTCTCCAATTAGGTTCAAACTTTGTCCTATAGTCAAGGAGGGGTGCTCCATTTTCTTTGAAGTCTGATGGTTAAATCCTTAACTTGTAAGTGGTGAACTTTGACTTTCTTGTAAGTGACTCTTCTCTGATAAATTTACACATGGTACAGAACTTCTAGGTTGTTTTCTTCAATCTGGTTTAACTCTTCATACACAATGAGGAGCCTAGTCTATTTTTAGCAATTGACTTTCCATCAAGACCTTGAGATACGTGATTTCCATTTCAACTGGTAAGACTACTTCCATGCCATACATTAAGAATTAGGGAGTAGCTCCAGTAGAGGATCGAATTGAAGTTCGATATGCCATAGTGCAAATGGTAATTTTTTTGACCAATCTCGATATGATTGACACGTTTTCCTGATGATTATCTTCAAATTCTTATTGGCCGCTTCAACAGCTCCATTGGTCTGAGGACGGTAAGGAGATGATTTATGATGCGCGATTCTGAACTTTGAACATAGAGTAATGACTTAGGCCTTGAAGTACGACCCATTATTAGAGATTAGTTCAAAAGCTACCCCCATATCGACTGATAATATGTGATTTGCAACTCAAGATGCAGTGAGGATAACACTGATACATTTTATAACATCTCTATCGATATTTTCATTTCATCGGGCGAGTATCTATTCCATGTTGATCAACACCCAAGCTTGCACCTAACATATCCTCATCAGACCATGCGAACAAGTCTTTTGAAATTTTTGAGTAAATTCATTATCCCCTCATGTTCTTCTACGGATAGGAGGATTTCTATTTGAATTTCTTTAGGAATTATTTTATGTTCTGAGGTCAATGACTTTTGTTTTCTCAATTAAAAGTTGAGCCCAACCCTTATCTTCTTGTTCAGGAAATAAATCTATCCTTGAAGTCAGATTATTAGTTAATCTGTTAATGCGCTCGAGGTATTCAAGAATTTCCTTTATCCAATTAAATTTAGATGAGGCGACAAAAACCTCTACAGACTCGACAAATTAACTCGACTCAACAGGAAAAGAGTAAGCTCGATCTAAAGAAGACATGACCTTGTTGAAAAAAAAAAACCTCGAGCTAATCCAAACGACTCATGAAAACTCAAGACAACTACCCACAATGGGCTTTATTAGGAATGAGGACTGAGATATTTCTTACAACCGGTAGGATTAAAACACTATGATCTTTAGGGAATAACTGGGCGATGCTAATCAATTCTAAAGTCATTTTTAACTGTTGACTTGATATTGACGTTTGGACTTACAACCTTAGCTAGACGATGGACGATTGAGCTTAGGTACAATGATAATCCTTAAACCTCATTGAAAGTGAATTTAATCAATTTTGGTGTTACCCCCTTGATAACATTTTAAATGAACCCTGAAATTTAATTGAATTCTGTATACCAATCAATTAAACAATTCATCCATTCAATGATTATTCAGAAGGAAAATAATTTTATTGCACTCTTGAAAATTATTGAAAAATAATATTTTTACTACAAAAATTTTCACAAATCTAATTATTTTTTACAATCATTTTCTTTTTAGAAAAACATATTTTAGTAATTTTCCAAGGTCAATGCAAAAAATAGATTTTTTTGTAAAAATATATTTTAAAAAATTTTCATGCAGAAATAGATATTTTGTAAATCATTTTTCCTTCATTTTCTTTTCTTTTGGAAAATATTTTTTCTAAAAAATATTCTTTTTCCGAAAAATATTTTTCTTCTTTTAAAATGGATCAAAATCCGAATTAGCAAAGAATTTGAATTCTATTTTGATTTAAATGGTCCGGCCCATCATGATCGTTGGATTGAGATGGATTGGGTCATTATGAATCATTGCCAAGTTTTTTTTTGGATTCTTTATTGGGTGGTGCACCCAGTAGTATAATAATTTCAAATCAGGTTAAACAAAAAAAATTTAATCCTTGAGAACAAAATTCGTATATTTCTGATCTCATCATTTGTAAGGTCTATTTCCAACAAACAACCTGGGAACACCCACGATAAATTCGAGTCGTGACCTATAGGGAGGTTTCTAGACTCTAGATTTACTACGTGGAATACAATTTATCTGGTCACCTTTGCCCAAGTGCACCTATATACCTCTCGATACGTGATGACTTGGTTTGATATATAGTATAGGTGATAATTTAAGACTCCAACTCAAATCTCTGAAGTCAAAAAGTAGTCAGTTTAATCCCCAGTTGAGAAGTGGCGTACGATTCTGAGCAAGGGCCCACTTAAATATCTCTTATCTAGAATAGACGTTGTTTATCCCCCTCGTACAGTAGGGTACAGTGAGGTAAGATCTCGCTTAGGCTCTGATTTTGACCAAGAAGTACAATTGGTGAATTTTGATGTACCGTATAGGTATGAGTCTAGGATTTGCGATCGGGACATGTAACTTTGTGGCTTACAATAAGACAAAGGCTCAGGTCGCTCCAGCCTGGGTGCATCGATATACCTTTTAGTATCACCTGATCAAACAGTACTGAGGCCCTAATTTTATATACCATAGAGGTACGTGACTGGAGTTGTGATTTTCATGCATGATGTCGCATCTCACAAGGAGACTGGGCCACGCATTAGTGCCACTTTGGCTAGAAAGGACATGCAAACGTGCAATGCAATAATATAAACGTGCTTGTGGTGCGTGCAAAACAGGGTGAGGTATGCTCGGGGCATTTTTCAGATAAATGGGCTCATGGGCCACATAAATCAACCAGAATTTCAACATGCAATATCAATCAAGATCATAAAAGATATCCAACAATGCATAATCAAGATCAAGATAAGAAGATATTATCAAACATGCTATCACTTATCATAACATGCCTCAAAGCACTTATAAGGATCAACTATAAAAAATTCAACTACATGATCGAATCAAACGAGGCATCAAAATGGGCCATCTGACCTGAGTTAGCACATGATATGTCAAAGCATGGGTTTTTTGAGTTAACTGAGTTGATTTGACAATTTTTTTATTGGGCAGACTCATTTGTCGAAATTTTTATCTAAGATTCCCTTATTTTATGAAGTTTGTCACCCAACAAACCTAGGATAAAAATGAAACTTTCACGACTAATACAATAGAATTTCAAATTTTACTAAGGGTCAACTCGCCAATGTGATCACCTCATCGATAATTCAATTCTAAAACTTTTTTAGATTCGATGGAAAAAGTTTGGATTGCAAATTTTTTTTTTTTTAACTTAAATCCAAGGTTTTGAAAATGGATGATTATGAAATCTCAAATTTAAAATCAAAATTCAAAATGAAAATTAATTTTAAAATTTTTCTTGAAAGTTGTATTTAAAAAATTCTTAAAAATTTGTCTGCCACAAACATGTGACATTGGACCATGCTCTTAGATGCCACATGGTGAGGTTCAAGACCTTGAACAAGATTTGAAATCTCACTAGATTAGTGAGGATAGCCTTACCATTTCAACAAATTTTAAAACTGGAAATTTTAGTCACTTTAAACAAAAATGGACCCACATCTTATATGTCAACAAAATCAATTTGACCCTTTAAAAGATATACATCCCCAAATCCAAGTTTGTTATATAGAAAACTTATAAAGGAAGTTTGTTATTACAATGCGGGTCCCCACCATGATTTGCTTGTTGTGTAACAAACTCAATAAAGTTAGATTTTTATGATAAAAATTACAATAAAGAATCTGCAAGCATATAAAGGATTTTTTTTTTCATTTGTGGAATGGTTGCTGCCAGTACAACATCCACTCAACTCTTTTGGTCAAACTGATAATTGATTTGAATGGTAATTAACCAAAAGTTGGGCTAATCATTTGAAACCCAAAGTGTCTGCCACAAGTCAATAAAGGAGACCTGAAGTTCTATAATTCCCCAACTGCTTGGAATACCAGATGAATACCCATCCAACCATCATAGTTTAGTTAATATAACCAGAATGCCTCAGTCAAGGTAAGAAATTGCAAGAAAAATACCTAAAAAGTGGACAGGAGGGCATGGAATCCGAGATGAGTAAGCTTCTTCATTCAGGCCTGGTAACCCAAATTTTGCCCATCCAATAATTATGAGAAATTTTATTTTGGGGACTTTTGTACGTGCTACACCAGTACCCTTTCTTGTAGACCAGGAAAGCCACCGTGAGAATCGCCCCTTGAGAGAAACCAAGGAGACCATTGAAGGGAAGCCAGACATTCATCGAATTTCCTATACTCTGTAAATTCTTCATTGAATTGGAACCGTTCATAGTAAGGAGGAAGATCCCTTCGACGCCGGATTTCCTTTTAGCCATAAAAGGGGCATCAATGAACACGAGATCTAACTTTTCAAGAATCGATTATGGCCACTTTCCAACCTGTTTTTTTTTTTTTTTTGGTGGATTTCACCACTAGTTCTGAATCCATGGAGAAAGAAATCTGGGTTTCTTCTCATCTTCCCTTTGGTTTCCCATTTTTCCCTTAAACCCATGAATAGATCAGCAACCAAACTCTAACCTCTAGAAAATCCTCAGGAGCGTGTCAAGTTGTTCAGCCACGACCAAGCAAGCCTAAACCCAACAAAGATATCATCGATGAGACCATCATTCCTCACATATAATCAATCTAAAATAATTTTTTTCTTTAATCAATGTGAAAAACCCAGTAATCAAAACTCGTACACAATAGAGAAACAACAAAGAAATTTCTTAAATGGAATCACCACTTACCGTCCGAGAAAAAGAAAAATCTTAAAATTTTTGAAAGTATTCAATCGTCAACAGCAAGCAAAGATTATTGAAACCAAGTCAAGAAAGTCAATTTCGTGTGGAATTAGATCAACGAGAATTATCTGGATTGAAAGAAAGAAGAAGAGAGATTTTTTTTTTTTTTTTCTTTCTTTGATACTGATCAACGTAGAAAAAAAATTCTATAAAAGAGGAAAGAAAAAGAATGAAAAGAAAAATATATATTTTTAAAATATTTTTTCCACATAAGCCCATGTTTGTAATCCCTCTTCCTGTTCAAAAAACCAGTCAGGGGACTTTGAACAGTCAAGGGTTCACAACGATCACCATGAGGTTCTCAAGCTCCACTGTAGATAATTCACTAGCCCTCTTGTTCATGTTGACTTCAGCCTTCTTGCAGATGATATTAGCGAATCTCCTCCCAATACCCTTAATAGAGGTCAGAGCGAACACGATCTATTGTTTCTCATCAACGTTAATGTTTAACACACACAAAATGTGTTGAAAATCTTCGTTTGCGACCAAAAACATCGTGTTGTAGAGATTTGTTGATGGGTAGAATAAAGCTTGGAAATTATCAGAGAGAGAGAGAGAGAAATAGAAAGGAGAGAGAGACGTCTCTCTCCTCTTGCTGTTTCCATTAAAAAAGAAGATAATAAAAGAAAAGAAATAAAAAATCTTAACAGCACACCACCTTTTTAAAAAGAAGTTGTTATTGCCAACAACACACCTAAACACTAAGGTGGTGTTTGTTACCGCTTCAAAACGCGGAGTTTACTGCGTTTGCGGTGAAAAACTGCGGTTCGCACTGTAATTACCGTTTGGTAAAAACGGCGTTACGAGATTGCGGTTCGAAATTGCGTTTGGAAACGCAAATTTGAGAAGCGGTATATAGGAGCTTTTTTATTCGCGTTTGCGGGCGACTGATTTACCGAATAAACGGTTCGTGTGTAAATACATTTTTACCCCTGCCCCTTCTCTCTATTCACTTCGACATAACCTTCAATCGATCGAACCTGTCGATCTTAGCTCTCTCTCTCGCACCTCTCTCTCTCAATCTCACAATCTCACCTCTCTCTCTCTCGCACACTTCTCTCAATCTCACCTCTCCCTCTCGCACACTTCTCTCTCTATCTCACAGTCTCTCTCTCTCTATGTTTTTCTTCTCTTCTCTGTCAAGGACCATCTCAGACAGCTCGCACACGGACTTACCTCTCTCTCTGTCGCACACCGCTCGATCTCACCTCTCCCTCTCTCACACTTCTCTCTCTATCTCACGGTCTCTCTCTCTGCTTATTTTCTTGTCTTCTCTGTCGAGGACCATCTCACACAACTCGCACAGATTTGCGTGAACCACAGATCTCGCTGTTGCAAAGTAGTCTCTCTCTCTCTCTGTTGAGCCTCGCACACATCTGCGTGAACCAAGGAGTTCGATCGTCTCTTCTCTCTCGACAAACAGCCGAATCAAGGGATTTGTGGTTCGATTTTTCTAACGCTATAAACATGAAAATTTCTGAATTTTTTTGTATAAATTTTAGGGTCACTTGATTATAGTTTTGATTATAGTTTTCTTGATTATAGTTTTGTTATTTCTCTGTCGACAAACAGAGATTATAGTTTTGATTATAGTTTTCTGGATCGATTTTTATAACCCTATAAACATGACAGCAAACTAGGGGTGTCAATTGGGTACCCATTTAATCATAGCCAGGACTAGAAACTTCAGAAAAAATGGTGAACTTAACAGTAAAAAGTGGTGAGTGGTGAGTTTGAAAGTAAAAAAATGTGAACTCGACAATAAGTAAAAAAGCGTCGAGTTCGATAGTAAATATTAAGAATTTGACAATATGAGGGACCATAAGCAAGTCTTGGGAGAAAAATCTATAGTTTTAAAACTCATCTTAGTCAACATTCATCATATGTCTCCTAGAGATTAATCATTTGGAAATCCCTACTTTTGAGTACTTTCCAACTTTTGAACTTCTTGTTGTAAAATTCTGTTCAATCAGATAGGATTGATTCATTATGTGAGATCAATATTTTATTTTACATGGATATCCATCTTTTCCTGATTGCTAAGGTGCTCCCGAAGCATATCGATGCAAGTATAAGATATTGATCATGTGGCTAATGTTGATGCATAGAAATCAATCGTTTAGATCTCAATATTGACCTTTTGAAATCATCCTGAAGTTGATTTCGAGTTGATCGAGCATTGGAAATAGAGTTATAGGAATGGCTTCTTTTTGAGAATCCTCTTTTATAGATGGCTTCGTTAGCACTTTGCCCCCCATATAGAAAATTCTAGTTCTGCCTCTGATTTGTTACAAGTTTTTACATCAAATGATTCCGTCCGTAGTTACTATGAAATAACCTTCATATGTGTACACCATTTCAATAATTCCTAAATTTGTAACTTTTTCTCATATATGGGTACACATTTGCACAAGTAAGAACCTCTTTTGTCTATTTATTTTTTATTTCTAAAAGTGTGACTCACTAACTTTTGGCTGATCACGTATAGTATAGTATGAATCAATCCCATCTCAACCATTCATTTGATGGTGAACCGTAAACCATATTTTTTGCTAGTATTTTGATTATAATTAATTTTAAGAAAATGAGAACCAAATATGTGTTAAATGGCATCATTTAGTTCAACATTGAAGGTTAGTGACTGAAAACTGTCAGAATGTAAATTAGAAGTTATGTAGATGTATTATGTATATATGATGTGATGTGGATATGTTATGTATATATGATGTAATGTGAATGTTGAATTGCGTATTATGCAGGTATTTTGTTTATCAAGAAAATTTCATATGTCCATTTTTAAGAGGAGATGCTGCCGAAATTTCTGTAGAATTATAAATTTTTCTATAATTTTTTTTTGAATTATAAATATTTTAAAATTAATACAATTATTTTAAAAAAATTTTATATAATTTTATTATATTTATATATATTTAGTGTAATTATATATTTATAAGGGTATTCTGGTAAATTTTTATGCATTTTGAGTGTTTTATCAACCTTAAGGGTATTCTGGTCATTTTACCCTAAACAGCAGATTCTAGAAGCTGTATCAAACAATAATTACCAGATTCTGGTCAACAGCACAGCACTTTTACGAAGCTGTAACAAACAAGTTTTTCAATGTTTCAGCTTCTGACAGCAGATTCTAACAGCAGATTTTGACAGCAGAAGCTGACAGCAGATTCAGGCAGCTGAATCAAACGGGGCCTAATAAATTTTTTTGTTTTTTGTTTTGTTTTTTTTTTCTGTGAAAAGACAGATCAACGTGTGTACCTAAAAAAAAATGAATTAACGAAATAAAAAGAAATAAATAAATAAAAGGAAAAAGAAAAAAAAAGGTTTTTTTTCTTTTTTTTCTTAAAAAGAAATCTGTATGCTTTGACAGCCCTCATTCTATTTTAACCCATTATCTTCTTTCGAAGAAATTTAGATTATTTTGAAGTCTCCAATAGTGACCCTAATTGGGACCAAACAAAAAAAACATTTAAAATAGAATATCTAAACTTTCACCGCCAATCCATCATCATTCCATCTCAAATCATATGTCATTTTGAATCTTTCATTCATTGTTTAGGGTCATCAAAAAGGTGACCCTCAATTGCATCATAGAGAACAATAACATACTCAAAACCCAATCAAATGATGCCAATAAAATAGAAATAATAAAAATCTAGGAGATGATAAAAAAACAAAAAAAAACAAAAAACTGGATGCCAACTTATAGAAGTAATAAAACCTAAGAAAGGATAAATAAACTAATAAATAAAAAATATAAAATAAACCAGGTCAATCTTGCAATGCACCAATACTTGAGATTTTTCAAGTTTGATCCTCAGTATCCCCAGTGGAGTCGCCCTTAAAAGCATCCTCGATCCGCGATGTGTGCGGATCAACTTTTGATTTTTGAGGTTTGGGAGTCGCCACCTAATTGTTATGGTCTAGTAACCAAATATTGACTCTAACAGATAAAACACTAATCTACAAAGAGAAAAGGTCTAGGGATCACGTTATAGGGTTGGAAAGTGTTAGGCACCAACCCCGCCCAACAAACGCCGATCTCTACTTTTTCCAAATAATACTACATTGGAAAATAAACCTAAAAATAATAAAAATAATTACCTATCGAATTATGACGGTTCCCTCAGTACTGGTAGAGAGTGTCCTTGTATGAATTTTCTTGTTATTCCTCCATCACTGGATCTGTTTCTGATCTCCAAGTTGAAGTATCTTTCTTTTAGATCTGAGTATTTCTTGACTTTTTAAGGGATTTCTAGGTATTTTTGGAGGGTTTCTAGACATTTTTTGAGTAAAAGCTGAGGTTTGGATGATAGATAGGGAGTTAGGGCTTCAAAATTAAGGTTTGGAAGAGGCTAGGGAGATTTTTTGACCTACTTTTTCTATGATTTATTTTGACCTACGAAATTAAGTTATGGAGGCTCTCTATTTATAGAGTTTTTTTTTTTGGTAGAGTTAGTGTTTGATTAGGTTTCTTTTAGGATTTTAATTAGGATTTTGACTTTAGTCTTATGAGATTGACTTGGTCTTTTTAGATTAGGGTTTTAATTAGGATTTTGACTTAAGTCTTATCAGATTGACTTGGTTCCTTTAGATGAGAGTTTTAATTAGGGTTTTGACTTAAGTTTTATGAGATTGATTTGGTTTCTTTAGATTAGGATTTTGACTTAAGTCTTATGAGATTGACTTGGTTTCTTTAGATTACGGTTTTGACTTAAGTCTTATGAGATTGACTTGGTTTAGATTTTTAAATTAATTTCATTAAGGTTTTACTTTACGTTAATTAATATTTTAATTATTAATTTCGAAATTAAAAATTTTAAAAATTAAAAAATTACCATTTTGCCTCGAAGAGAACTTTTACGTTTCAAGTCGATTTTTGATCTTTCGGGATGTTTTTGAATCAATTTTTCGTAAGGAATTCAATGGGACTATTGGTTTATGTTATTTACGAAATTTTTTGACTCGAAATGATTGTCAACCCTTATAAAGGGCATT
Source organism: Akebia trifoliata (assembly GCF_017979445.1). Classification (NCBI taxonomy): domain Eukaryota; kingdom Viridiplantae; phylum Streptophyta; class Magnoliopsida; order Ranunculales; family Lardizabalaceae; genus Akebia; species Akebia trifoliata. The sequence continues at coordinate 35,680,326 of NC_141378.1, forward strand.
TTCGTAATTTTGTCGAATTTGACGAAATGGTTTATTTGATTTCAGTTTGTTATTTAATGTATTCAAATGGATTTTTCTAAGCGTAAGGGGGCTCTAAGGATGTTTTGATGTTAGGGGTATTTTGATAATTTGATCCATTTTTAGTGATTTTTATTGTAAAGCTTCTTTTTGTCTGCAAGATAATGATTTTTACATTTTTTTGGTTATATTTTCCTAGCTTAGTGTTGTTTCTATTGTTTTGTTAGTTTGAGATACCTCATCCAAATTTCTAAAACATATCTAGTAACAAAATAGAGCATTAGAATAATCATCCATCATTGGGAACCGTCGCGATTGGGTTGACAAGTTGATTAATCAGGTGAATGCAAAAATGGGGTGTCTACAGTTGGTCATTAAATTCAGTTAGTTATGTCAGTCATGTTAGTTAATCTATTTAGTTCAATTAGTTGTGTCAGTTATGTTTGTCTTTATTCAGTAGTATTAGTCGTTTGGTCATTTAGCTTTTGTTGAATCCATCAGTATTTGTTATCAAAATTTTTTTTCTCAATTCTAATGAATAAAATCTAATATGAAAAAGAGTCTTAAGCTCAATGACCAAATTTGATATTAGAAAAATTAAAGTATATACCTAAGAAGGGCAATTTGGTACTATCTTGTCCCCAAAGGAACATGAGAAAACAATAACCTTCTTCGAGAAATTCAACAACAACAATGCTTTCGCATGGTTTTATGAGGATGTGGCAGGCACTACATTAATTAACATTGGATCTGGTTGCACCTGAATACTGGACTAATCAAGACATGAATTCAAAAATGATTTCCAAAGTCAAGGTTATCAGATTGATGTATTTGAAGCTACCAACGAGATAAACAAAATCCATATTTGGATAATGAACAATCATACATTTCACCACTGAAAGAAAAATTCTTAGAAAATCCTCAAGAATTGAATGATTCCAAGTAAACGTGAGGAACTCAACATTGTGAAGAGGAATTATATTCAAGTATTTGTGTGTGAAAATTCTAAAGAACAAACACCTGTCCAGTACATTACATTCGTTCTCAAAAAGATACTTAACTTGACAAACCGATAATAAACCCTAATTCCTAGAATCTTAGCTAGATTAAATGGTATTTTACTTGAGGAAGTCTTCTTTGACCAAACCATCCATTCTCAAGAGGGTAATCTTTTGTTTTAGATTACATTTTGACTTGATGCCAAGAAAAATTGGGATACGTAGGCAACCAGAGAAGTTATTTTAGATCTTAAATGGTGTTTTAGTTGAGGAGGTCTTCTTTGACCAAACCATCCAATCTCGAGAGGGTAGTCTTTTGTTTTAAATTACATTTTGACTTGATTCCAAAAAAAATTGGAATCCGTAGGCAACTTGAGAAGTTATTTTAGGCCTGGTTTCATACAACAAATATAAAAACTATTATCTAAAAAAAATGATCATCCAAAAGAAAATCTCCTATTGAATGGTGTCAAAACAAGAAAACAATAAAAAAGAAAATAACAATGTCAAACTAAGTGACATTTTGAAAAATGAGAATCAAAAGAATTGGCAGTAAAAAAAATATCAGACTAGGGGCATTTTGAAAAATTGAGCCTTATACTCATTTATTCTAAATTTTGTCCTAAACCCACCTGAACATTAATTTATTTGGTTAAGTAGAATTAAATATTCAAAATCATCAAAAGTAAAGAAAACCTCCTAAGTTGAAAACTCGAAAGGGTGACTTAGGTAAAAATTAAAGCATAATCACAATAAAAATGGTCTGTTAAGTTGAAAACCTGAAAGAGCGACTTAGGCAAAAATTAAGGCACCTCAAAAAAACAAAACAAAAGCCCACTAGGTGAAAAACCTAAAAAGGCAACCTAGGAAAAAGCAAGGACATTCTAAAAAAGAGAATCTTATGTAGATATGAGGACTTCAAAACTTTTGGAGATGTTTTGAGCTCATCTACATGGGTTTAGGAGTCATCACCATTTAATTAAAGTGTGAATTAATACTATAAAATATTTTTAAAATTCTATTTTGTTAGTTTGTAGTGACTTACATATCTAAAAGATAAAGGAAAATGATCTACCTAGAAGTCTAAGGTAAGGAGATTTAGTTGAGGGACAATGAAGGTGTTAGGCACCTTGTCCCTCCCATCTTAAGATTGTGTACCAATAGATGACCAAATGGTATGATTAGGAAACTCTTTTTTTAGTTTGAAGACAAAGAAAACCATAAAAAACTAAGACAAATTGATTATAATTTTGTTTTGAACAATGAACAAATCAATATGGTGTAGCCCCTACTAAAAGTATGTGCTTTCTAGAATTTTTTGTGTGCTTGGGACTTTGATGAAACCCACAAGTCTATGTGCTCCTTAGGGAGACTTTATTTATTAGTTTGATTCTTTGATGAGGTCTATGATTTAACCACTCCCTATAAGAATCAAGACTTCATGCATTAGATTTTGTCCATTTTTAGACTGTTTTTGTTGACTGTAAAGGTTGAATATAGGTCCATAGGGACTTATACTTTTGCTTGTAGCCATTTTTGAAGTATGTGCAAAATGTATGCATGTGATAGACTTATCAAGAGAAGATTACCTCCAAGGAGGATTTACTCTCTACCTTTATTGCTATCAAAGGGAGCAAGATAAAAGATAATTATTCTAGAATTGAAATTTCTAGGAATTGAAAGTATCTATGCTATAGAAATTAAATTGCATAAAAGTAGATGAAAGTAAAGCAACCTAATCTAATGCTCTCAAGGAGTTTATTAAGGACTTATTGGGGGAGATTATCTTTAAGAGGAATTACTTTCTATCCCCAAGTCTCTAAACTAAAAATCTAGGAATCTACATTAAAAAAAAATATGAAATTAACTACAAATAAGAAAAGTTCTTAAAATAAAAAAATGAACAATAAAAATAGGGAGATTAGAGGGAGATAATGAAGTGTTTATCTCTACCTTAATATTCTTTTTTTCTTCATTTTTTTTGTTTTTGATTTGTTATACCAAGAATTTTTAGAGAGGTTTTGAGAGAATAGGAAAGCTTAGAGAGGTTTTGGAGAGTTTGGGTAGAATTTTAGATCACCAAAAATAAGCTCCTCTATTTGTCTTGGATGAGGTCCTTCTTATAAGATTTTCGGAGATCCTTAGGGATAAACTTGTCCTAAATCATAAGATCCCCAATATTTTTAATAAAACCTCTGGAGCAAATTACATCTCCTCTCATTGGATTTGATGATCTTTCACTCACGTATAAGTCTTACCAATCATGATGATCAAGAAGATAGTATTGCAAAAGGTCATAATTTCTAAAGAATTCTTTGAGGTGGGTAAAAGAGTCCTAAGTCCTTGACTTTGGGTCAAATCCTAGAGAACTAGGTTAGATTGTATGTAAATATTAACTTGGGTTTTGGACATTAATGTCATCTAGCCTAACTAATTGCCTAATGACCTAAGGTTAAGAATGTCTTCGTTAACAAGTTCTAAAGAATTCTTTGAGTTGGGTAAAGTTGTCAGAACCCATTGAACTCGATCTAATTACATTGACTCTTCATAGATTATGGATAGACTTGGAGGTCATAAGTTTAATCTACCTTGGTTTAGTTCTAACAAGATGAGGTTAAGGTAGTAATTATACTTGTGTGGGGACCAATTTGACCAAGGGTTTTTGTCGGAAGAATATACAAATTACAATAAGATCATGATGGTAGGTTTATTAAAGGATTAAAAAATGGTCAAAAGAATAAAATATAGGGGTTTCCTTGAGGAAAAAGTCATTAAAGGGGAGGTTAAAGGATAATTAACCTTAAGAAAAGTCGAGTACACATGGGTTAAAAATTTGCTCAATAGAATTGGCCTTAGGTGAACCAAGGCCTAGACAAATTTATGCTTAGCCGTGGGTCACCCTTAAACTAAGTAAAAAAAATTTCTGGCCATAAGTTACCCTTGGCTAGGCTTAAAATTTGTTTAGGCCATTGGTCTCCCTTGGCCACACCAAAATTTTCTTCTTGTCGTGGGTTACCTTGGTTAGGCCAAAATTTTCTTTTAGTTGTGGGTTACCTTTGGCCTAACTAAATTTGTCTGCAAAATAGCCATCAGATCATAGTTGTTTGAAAAATGGGATATTTGAACCTTCTTGAAAGCTAACTTGGGTCAAAACCTTTCTAGAAAGATTTTTGATGATCTCGAGCTCGGCTTAGGCAAAAATGGGATGTCTACAATTGTCCTTCTTTATGAGAGTTGCATGTAGAGAATCACGAAGATGTAGACTCAAAATCTTTTTTGTCTAATCAAACTCGAGCTTACTTGCTTGTTTACATCTTATTTTAACAAACTTAGATTGAATCTGTTAAAATACAAAATCGGTTCTCCCAATATCTAGATCTGATAGGGATTAAACCTAAAATTCTAGGCTTCTTGGCTCGATATATGGCTCTGAAAGCTTTCGTAAAGAACAAGTTTCGTGGTACGATGTAGGACTCTTGAAATTAATTGATAAAAAAGATATAATTTGAAAGTAAGAATTTCAATCTGTATTCACTTCGATAAAAATTGACTCTGCATTTGGAGTTGATGAAACTTTCCAAGACTGAGTTTAACTTAGGTATTTTTTTATGATTGTATGTCTACAAATGGGTTATAAAGTGAAGAGAATCTTGCTTATGTATTGATCTTGAAGGGGTGACTTGGGTTCGAACGAACGTCATTTTGGGGACCTCAAGCTTTTACCACTATGCCACACCTTTGGTGGGCGTGGGTTTAAGTACACATCCTTAAGGGACCTCAAGCTATTACCATTGTACTACACCTTTGGTTGCCTTAGATTTGAGTACGCATCCCTTAGGGACTTCAAGCTCTTACCATTACACCACACCTTTGGTGGGCTTGGGTTTAAGCGCACGTCCCTTAGGGACCTCAATCTCTTACTATTGCACCACATCGTTGGTGGGCTTAGGTTTAATCACACATCCCTTAGGGACTCAAGTTCTTACCATTGCACATCTTTGGTAGGTTTAGGTTTAATCGCACGTCTCTTAAGGTCATCAAGCTCTTACTATTGTACCGCACCTTTAATGGGCTTAGATTTAGGCACATGTCCCTTAGGGACCTCAAGCTCTTACCATTGCACCACACATTTGGTGAGCTTAGTTTTAAACGCACGTCCCTTAGGGACCTCTAGCTCTTACCATTCCAACATACCTTTGGTGGGTCTAGGTCTTAATGTACATCCCTTGGGGACCTCAAGCTCTTACCATTGCATAATACCTTTGGTGGGTCTGGGTTTGAACGCACATCCCTTGGGGACCTCAAGTTCTTACCACTACGTCACCTTTAAGGGGCATGATAATGTTCGATTTATTTTCGGGAATTTATTTCTTTTGATTATGTTGTTATTCTGTTTTCTGTGTGATCTGACATAATTTTTTGTGATATTTTTCATTCTTCCTAAGTTGTGTGCCTTTACATTAAAGCGAGACAACTTTTTTTTCTTTATTCTTGACTTTTTTGATTTTTTGCTTCATTGATTTTTTTTTACTTTTTTAATTTTTTATCTTTTTTTTAATTTTTTTTTTTTTTGAATTTGTGAAATTTTTTCTGAATTTTTTGATTTATTTTTATTGTTATTATTTATTTTTTTCTCTTGGCCATGGGTAAGGTACAATTAGGAAAAATAATTTAGCCTAGTCGTGGGTAAGGTACAACTAAGCTAAAAAAATTTTACCTGGCCATGGGTTATCCCCATACCAGAACTTTTCATTTTTTTAAATAGTCGAACTTCACCCACATTCACTCATTTGCTCCACAATCGAACTTCCTTTGCTCCTTGACTATTTCGATCTCAACCTATGGATTTTTGAAGTTTTGTTTATGATTTTAACCCATGGTGTGAACTCAACTCGTGGTTAGTTGCCTCAATTCGATTTTGTTTGCCACTTCCAATTTATGACGATTTGAAGATTTAGGATTAATTATGATCAAGTTAATCCGATCTTTATGTCTTTGAATCTCAAATTTTCTTATAAGGTATGTTGTAACCTCCGAATTTCTTCAATTTTCCATTTAATTCCTTGAATTCATGAGATTGTAACTTTGATTGGGTATTGTCGGGTTAGATTATGGGTAAGTTGGGTTATGGATTGGGTTGAAATTTATTGGAATTGAGTTGGATTTTGAGATTTGATGGATGCATGGAGTGTATTAGAGATTAGTAGATGGATTAGGCTAGGTTGGAAAATGGTTTAATGGATTGAGAGAGGCTATTCCATTTTGGCACTCCATGTGTTCGATGAAATGCCTCAATGAAATTGTTTGAAGAAATGATGAGGTTTGAGGATATGAAATGTATTGGATGGGCTTAGATATGGGTTTGGATGGTTTAAATTAGACTTTTATTGATTTGGGTTGAATAATTCATGTTGAGAACACCACATGTTCAAGAAAATACTTCAACGGGGTGGACATGACTTTGGGGTAAATGACTTGGTATTTTTGGTGTTTTGATATTTTTTTGGTAGTTTTTGGGTAGGACTCTCGATTAGCTTCTGACTTTGATCATGCTTTATTTTTTCTTAAGATGGGTTGATTTAACATTTTCAAAGCTTTGAGGGGGGAGTATTTTAGTAAGAGTAAAAACAAGAAGGTTACTCCTTTTGAAGATAGTTCTTCGAGTAGTTCAAGTGAGGCAAGGCCTTATGTACCCTCGGGTAGTTGAAAGGAGTACGAAGCAATACATGATCTTCCTCCAGCCATAATAGAGCCTAAGGTGGTGGCAGTTGAGATTGATGATATTGTGGGATTGAGGGTGATCATTCCCCTTGATATTGCTACCCAAATACATGATATTCATTTACTATCCGATCTTCGTCCTCATAGATATGCTTGCATGCGTTCCAACATTGAAGTACCTCTACCTAATGGAAAGTTTAAGGGTAGCTGGCATACTTTCTGCAGCATTTTTGTGACTTCTTTTGTGCACTTAACGTGCAAATGGGATTGATGGGATTCGGTACCTATTTTGAGATTCCTCGCTTTCTAGTCTATAAAACTCTGATTATTGCACTTATGGAGAGATGGTTTCTTCAAACTTATAGCTTCCATCTCCCTGATGTAGAGCTTTGAATCCGACCCTCTGATTTGTGGGTATCATTGGGATTGGAGTAAGAGGACTACCTATACCTCTCGTGATGGTTGATGATGAAGAAATATTGAGACTTCTCAATTTTCGAACTATTATTACTTGTGAGTGGCTAAAAGAAAGGAGGTTGATCATCACCTAACTGATAGATATGTATTTGAAGAACGACCTTTAATCGCATATTCAAGTCGATCACCTTCATTTTTTCATCATGTTTAGATGACTATTCCTTATCATGTTGGGTGTTTGCTTCTTTTCCATGGACTAGGCTTCAGTCGATGTCATTTTCCTGTCAGTTTTACAAGACATAAATCGTATTCATGAATACAATTGGGAAAACTTGATTCTTGGGACCGTTATTGGGGGAATGGATTAGTGGTCTTCGTTGTGATGGGGCAGCCTAGTGATGGAGTATCTCTTTGCTTTTTTTTGGCTTTTTGTTGAGGTATTTTCACAATTTTACCTTGGATTTTGTACTCTCTTTTCTGTGCATCACACTTTCATCTTTTGTAGTTATTCTTGCATTGTTATTTTCTCTTTTACCGTCCTCATGTGCTTTCAAAAAGAGCTGACTTTCCCATGGGTCAGAAGTTGGCTATCCATCCCAAAAAGGCACAAAAGAGTAGAGGTTTGTCCGCTCGAGCTCATTTTGATCAATGCTTCTGTCAAGATGTAAGTATTGTACCATTTCTTAGTCCTTCATTATTCTCATTCATTTTTCTCTCTTTCCTTAGCTACTCATTTGTTTATTTTCAAATCATCAATCCTCAAGTGCTCGAGTTACCACATTCTATCTCTGTTCATCCAGATATTGCTGCAGTTCAGCTCCTTGACTTTTAGAGGATGGTTATATTGTACTATATCGTTGAATTTACTATGTGTTTTACCTGGGATAACAACTTTCATTTGAATGATGTGGCAAAGTTTGCATTCCTCATAATTCTCTACTTATTTTGAGATTCGGAGCTATTGAGGGTAGCATGCTTGCTAATTTGGAGAGTATTCCTGGGAAACAATTGATTTTTCTTGGAAATTATGACGAGTAGCTCCATGAGGTATCCATTGGGTGTTTGCTTCCTTTAATTGTGGTAGTCGAGGGGGTCCAAGAATTCATGGGTGCTTTTATTCACTAGCATGAGGTCCAGGTACCTTCCATTACCTTCTTTTTTTTTCTCTTTAACTGTCATTATTATTTACTCACCTCTTCATTTTTTTTCTGTTTTGTTTGTACTAAGAGTGTAGAGTTGGCTAGATACCTTGAACGAGAGGAAATGAGGAACTTTGAGATGACTCGACAGGTTTCTTACATTGAGCAATTCCAGTGTGAGCTGGTAAGTACTTGTAATTCTTTTCCTCATTTTGAAAACTCTGATTTACTCCTCTTGTTATTTTCTATAAGCTCTTCAGCAAGCATGAGAAGGTGCCATTTATTCCTACCAGAGGCTACTTGAGTCATTATGGGTTAGTAGAAAAACATTTTAGTTAGTAATTATTTATTCATCTAAATAAAACAAAATGACTATGCTTATTAACACACACATACACACAAAAACACACACACACACAGACACACACACACACACACACATATGGAAGGGTCAGAATCCGATGAATGGTGCTGATAAACTATGCCTCATAGATCTGAAGTTGCTTATTCTTGCTAGCACCAATGTGGTACCTGTCAAAGATTCTTTGACACTAAAGTTAGAGTTGCAGAAGAACAATAAATATTACTAGTTAGACTCTCAAACGACCAAAAGAAACCCAAGCTTATGTTTATTGTGCTATTTATAGATCTTTTATCTGAATCAGTGTTTCCCCTTCTCTCAGAAGGTGATCTTGGAGGATCTCCTGATTCCTAGAATCCTAAATGGGATGTAGATCTTTGGGATTGGATATGCTTTATTGGGGAGATGTCTTTGAAGATTTCTGGGCTTGATGTGTGCAAACCAAGATTATTGATATTCTTTGATTAAGTCTGCCCTACTTTGTTTACTAGATCTTGCTCAATGTCGTGCTACCCTTCTTGGCCAGGCCAGGCACTTTCTACCTTGGCTTGCCTTTTTGTTGGGCTACGCTTCGTATGTTGATCTGCGCATGGTACCACTTAATTAGCTTGGACACGTATATGGTGTGGATGATTGCACGAATATTATTCTCTACAATTACCCTCTCTCAAGGAGACTCTAAGCCTCGTCGGTTTCTCAAGATATGTATCCTATTTCTAATTGGCTATTGCGATTCTCTATCATTGCTTCTACTCTGAATGAATTGATGCATTCAATGCAACGTCATTTCAAATCTTTTTTGACGGCTAAGATGAATCGTCCCTTATTTGTGGTCGTCCACATGTCTCACTAACTTCTATACTATGCCCTAAGCTGCGACGGCTAGGTTGGATCAAGCTATCTTCCCAGGAATACGTACTCCTTTACATTCTCCATAAATAAAAAACTTGCACCAACTTCTGCTTCTACTATGATATTGCCTATGTGATCCCATCTTTTTGTTTCTATGACGTTTTATTTTTCTTTATTTCATCGTTGTCTTTACCTTTCTTAGGTTGAGGTAATCTTCTATTCTTACGTTCTCTTTTTTAAAACTTAATTTCTTAATGGCTGCTTACATGACACTACGGAGGGGACTCTGTATCCTTGCCTCTGTGTCTATTCAGGTTTGCAAAGACCCCAAGAATCTTGACTAGTGTTGTCAGGGGGAAATCATTTTTTATGCCAGTCAAATCAAAGTTAGCCTAAGTTTCCATCTCTCTCTCTCCCTTCCTTATAGAGGTGTTGAGTAAAATAAATTAGACCCCAGGCCAAATGTCTAGTAACTTTTATCACCTTGAATCAAGCTAGATTGACTGACTCATCTATCCTTGTCGATGATCTGCATCTTGTCCCTATCACTGACGTCGATCAGGACGAAATAATCAATCCTCCTAACCCTGCTGAGGTCTTATCTCCTGCCAACCAGTCGTCTACTATTGAATGATGACCTATTTATTGGTTTTTGTTGTAGTCTGATTTGACTACTTTTTTTTTCCATATTTTTGGAATTTCTCTTGTACGTTTTCATTATTAATGAAAAACTATATTTTTATGCCAACTGCTACTTTTCTCTTAACTTACTTGAATAGCATAGACTTTACCTTTTCATATTGTTTGCATTGTACACTTTGTTTTATTTAAGCTTTTCAATAAATATCTAATCTATTTTTTTCACTGCTTGAACTGCACACTTTGTTTTACTTAAGCAGTTCAGCAAAAATTTGATATACTTTTGGCACTATTTGCACTGTATCACTATCTCTTTTCCCCAAGTTCTAGCTTATGTTTTTCTTACCTGGGTATAACCTTTTTTGAAAGCAGGTGTGCAGTAAAATTTCACTTAAGATTTTAAGCAACGTAACATTCTGCTTTGAAGAGATATTTTTGAGTTATTACCCTCTAGTAAAGTTCTAACTCAATATTAAGGCTATTAAGGCAATGCAAGAGATCGTTCAATGCTATCAAGGCATAGTGTTATGCAAATCCTTGTCCTTAAAAGGGTTGTATTATAGTACTTTGTCATTTAAAGGCAAATTGCAATCGTCCCACTCTTTTCTTTACCATTATAGGTAGATGAGAGCTACGAGAACCTGTCTCCCTAATGAGCCCTTCTCAGTGCTTCGTCACTTATAGTGATCATCCAACTTGTTACTCTAGCAATTAAGACAAAAAAGAGTTGCAAGGACCTGACCTTCGAAAGAGCCCATCAATGTGTTTTGTCACTCAGGACAGAGCATGGCCATCCAACTCTTCACTCTACCAGTTAAGGTAAAGGAGAGCTGTGAGGACCTGACTCTTGAAAAATCCCATCTCTGTGTTTTGTCACTCAGGATAGAGTATGGCCATCCAACTCTTCACTCCACTAGTTAAGGCAGAGGAGAGCTGCGAGGACTTGATTCTTGAAAGATCCCAACTCAGTGTTATATTACTCGTGTTAGAGTAAGGCCCCAACTAGCTCATTACCTTGGCAATTACGGCAGAGTAGAACTACGTAGATCTGGACCCAAGTAGGGCCCCTTTTAATGTTATGTTACTCGTAACAGAATAAGACCTTGACCAACTTAGTACCCTGCCAATTAAGGCATAGTAGAACCACGTAGACCCATACCCAAGTGGAGCTCATTTTAATGCTATGTTACTTGTGACAGAGTAGGGCCCCGACCAACTCAATACCCTACCAATTAAGGCAGAGAAGAATCACATAGACCTGGACCCAGGTGGAACCCAATTTAGTACTTTATTACTCGTGTCAAAGTAGGGTCCCGACCAGCTCAGCACCTTGCCAATTAAGGCAGAGTAAAGCCACATAGACCTAGACCAAAGTCGGGTCCCTTTCGGTGTTATGTTACTTGTGATAGAGTAGAGCCTTGACCAATTCAATAACCTGCCAATTAAGGTAGAGTAGAACCACGTAGATCTTGACCCAAGTAGAGCCCAATTTAATGATTTATTACTTGTGTCAGAGTAGGGTCTCGACCAGCTTAGTTCCCTACTAATTAAGGCAGATTGGAACCACATAGACTTGGACTCAGTTGGGGTTCAATTCGGCCATTTCCACATGTAGGCTATCAACAATTAAATTAGCTTTTTTTATCGATGGTATCTTTTGAGATTACAAGTATTCCACGATCTAGGCAGCTTTTGACTAAACATTGTTACTAAGTAATACACTCCTTTCTGGCCTATTTTTTTCACTTTGTATGGCTCTTCCCAATTTGGACCTAATTTTCTGTTGTTCTGCCCTTCTGTATTCTATAATACTCTGCGTAACACCAAGTGTCCTTCGAATTGCCTGTAGCGGACCCTTCTATTGAAGGAATTCTATAGCTTTTGATGATAACTCTTTAGCCTTATCTAACTGATTCTCATTTTTTTTCTAGCAAATCCAACTCTACTATTATTTGTTGGTTATTTTGGTTAATCTACACTACCTTTGACCTTATTGTGGGGAAGTTATTTTCTGATAGTATTATTGCCTCCATTTTATAGGCCATAACAAATGGAGATGTCCCGGCCTCTTCTTTAGCATATCTATCAGTACTTTGTTCATAGCTTCAACTTATCTATTGCCCTACGAATATTATGGAGTGGAGAATAACTGCGTTATCCCACACTTTTTGCAAAAATCTTTGATCTACTTTCCTACGAATTACTACCCATTATCTGAGATTATTGTGTGTGGTAGACCAAATCGACAGATTATATTTCCCATATGAACTTTTGCACTTTTTACTGGCGAATTCTAGCTAGTAGGAGAAGGTTAGGTTTTTTGGTACTGTGGACAGTGTACGTACTAGATCAATCTAGCATTGTGCGAATGACTATGGGCTGATTAGGGAATTGAGTTGCACTGCAAGTTGACAGATAATCCTTCCATTTCTTTGAAAATTATCGCAATGCTTAATGTACAGAGCTACATCTTTCTACAAGTATCATCCCTATTCCTAATCCCTCCAGATTTGAAAACCCATCCACATAGACCTTCTACCTTGGACGGTTGCTCATCTCTTGCTCATCTTCTGCATTTCCCAACTCTTCTACCAGTAGATCTTTTTCTTCTACTAGAAAATCTACCAAGAAATCAGCTAATGCTTGGCCTTTTAACGAAACTCTAGGCTTGTATTCAAGCCCGAATTCTACTAGTTGTACAATCCATTTCGCCATTCTGCCTGATCCTTCCATCTTCTCTAGGACTGACTTCAAAGCGTATTTGTGATTACTTGCACTCGGGACGTTTGGATGTATAATCTCAACCATAAAGCTGTGTAGACTAAAGCTAGTCCCATCTTCTCAATTATGGAATATCGAATTTATGCATTGATGAAGGTTTTGCTTAGAAAATATATGGGTTGTTGAACTATTGTTCCCATTCTGACCAAGACTAAGCTGAGCACGCACTCAAAAATTGTTAGGTAGATTCTAAATTCTTCTTCAGCCTCTGGTTTGAAAAGCATAGGTAATTAACCCAGGTATTTCTTCAATTCTGTGAAAACGCATTCACATTCCTTTGTCCATTCAAACCTGGTGTTCTTTCAAAATAGTTAATATAGACGTTTGCATTTATCAAAAGACCTGGATATGGACCTATTAAGAGTTGTGACCCTTCGTGCCAACTTCTTAACTTGCTTATATGTTTTTGGTGAGGGCGTCTCTAGCAGTGCTCTGATCTGGTTCCCCCTCTTCATGACCAAGTAGGCTAGGAACTTCATTGAAGTTTGCTCAAAAGTGTATTTTTCTGGGTAAAGCTTCATTCCAACTTTTCTTACTCGAGAGAAGACCTCTTCCAAGTCAGCAACATGATCTTCCTTCTTATTTTTCACTAGCAAATCGTCAATATTAAAGTCAATTAAGTAAGACTAAAGTCAAGATATTAAAGTCAATCAATTAAGACTAAAGTCAAAATCTGAAAGTCAATCAAATAAGACCAAAAGTCAAAATCCTAATAGAGTTCTAATTAAATAATAACTCTATTTAATAGAATTCTAACTAAAATATAACTCTATCTAAAATAATTTTATTTAAAATACAACTCTAACTAAAGCAATTCTAACTAAAATACAACTCTAACTAAAAGAATTATAATAAAACACTAATTCTATCTAAATCAACCCTTAAAAAAATCTATAAATAGGGGTCCTCACACCCTATTTTCGTATTAAATCATAAACCCTAAGAGAAGTAGGTCAAAAAACCTCTAAAGCCTCCCATAAACCCTAATTTTGAAGTCCCAACTCCTTACCTAACACCCACACTTCAATTTTAGTTTGAAAAATACTTAGAAGTCCTTCAAAAACACCCCAAAATCCATAAAAAAATTTGAAGAATCCAGATCTAACAAAGAGACACCTTGCCTCGAAGATCAGAAATCAGATCCAGGACAGAACGAAGCAAGGAGTACGATACAAGGAGCAGTTTTATCAGATCTGAGGGAATAAATCTTTGCGTATCGAAGGTAAAATTTTTTTTTTCTCTAGGTTTTTTTTAGCAATGTAATCCTATTTGGGTTAAGTAGAGACCGACATTGGTCGGGCGGGGTTGGTGCCTAACACCTTCCAACCCCGTAATGTGATCCCTAGATTCAGTTTTTCTTTATTAGATTAGTTTCTTTATCCATTTAGAGTCAGTATTCGATTCCTAGACCGTAGTGGCGACTCCCAAACCTCAAGGGTCGAAAGCGGATCCGCGTACCCCGCGGATCGAGGGCGCTTTCAGTGACGACTCCACTGGGGACTTTTGAGGATCAAACTTGAAAAACTCCAAGTATGGGAGCATTGTTAAAGCGACCTAGAATGTTTTTTATTTTTTTATTTTAGTTTGTTTAGCTGTTTATTTTATCTATTTGTTGTTATTTTGGTTCGATTATTGAGTATGCGTTTAGACTTTGAATATTTGATATTTTGGCATATTATTGTTATGATTCGATCAAGCATTATTTATTATTTTTATATCCAATTGAGGGTCGTTTAGGGTGGCCCTAAATAATGTAAAATTCCAAAAGATTGAGGTTACTAATGGATTAATGATGGTTGAAGTAGGGAGATCGTCGATTTTTTTTTATTTTAATTAGGCACGCGTTGATCTATCCTAGGATTTTTTTTTAAATAATATAAAAAAATCTTTTGATTAATTTTTGTAAAGTGTGACAGTTTTTTTTTTTTTTTATCGAATTGTTTTCATAAAAGAACTGTGTTGTCCATTGACAGCAAGAGAAATTATTAAAAAAGAAGACAAATAAATAAATTTTCGGTGTGCTGTTGGCAACAACCATGGGTAATAGGAGGGGGTGCGTTGAGTAAAAAAATTCTTTTATTTTTAAAATCCTTTTGTTTTTAAGAGAAATTTCTTTTTTTTACTTCTCTTCTCTTCGTTTTCAACCGAGCCAGATCAAAGAACGACCGAAACCAAGCTGATCGGCGATTGTTCGATGTTTAATCAGTTTCTGATCTTAGAAAATTACCGTTTTCTTTCGATGATTAGGCATGGAGCTCCAAGTCGATGGCTCCTCCACAGATTTACTCAAACTTCGTCGTCTTCAACAGGGACCGACTGGTTCTAATCAGAAATCGATTGACTTAGTCTCTCAAGCCCTATCGATTTGAAAGTTCTTTTCCAATAGATTTATAAACTTACACCCCCTTATCTACAAGAATCTTCGATCAATCAAGGGAATGGGGGAGTTTTCTACTGAAGGAACCCCTTTTGGGATCTTAAATCTCATCATTTTTTTTTAAAAAGAAAGATCTTGAAGGCTGCAATGCCGTGTTGCTGAAACGCAAATCAAGGGAATGAAGAACTGGTTTTAATCGGAGATTTTGTTTTTTTAACAGTTTTAAAAGCCCGTAGTGATTTGGTTCAAATTTTCCTTGAGTTTTCCTTATGGTACTTTGATCTTTTAAAAGAAAAAACCCATCTATTCTTCGATTGGACTATGAGATGTTTCTCTCTGCTCGTTCTGATCTATCAGAAGAAACTCATTTTTTCGATCTGTTACTAGCTATTTCTTTGGTAAAACCTCCAGCATGAATGGATCACAGACAATGAATTTTTTTTTAACATGTAACCATGACTAGGAAACAGTCCTATGGTTGGGAACTAGAACGAAATTTATCACTATTATTTCGTTGTTAAAAAACTTTGAGATCTTAAGTTCGGGCTTATTATAGTGAAGCTGATTGTGAATTGTCGCAACTGTCGAATGAGTCAAAAGGTTTTGAATGATGAAAAGGGATTTTCTGTGTTCAGATGTATAGTTTGGTTTATTTAAATTTTTTTTTCTCAAAACAAAATAAAAAATATAAAAAGAATAGAAGAAAAAAATGATTGATTTATGGGACGCCTTGAGTTTGATTTTAAGAAGTTTTTTTGGGTTTTATTTGTTGGCACACTAATTGTCACCCAGAATTGTGTTGGGCTGTGTTTTTGGTTTATTTTGGTAATAGTTTTTTTTTTAGTTTTTTTTTTTTTAACATCAATTGGTTAAATAAAGGTCTTGGTGTTTTGTTTGGAAAAATAAAAATCAATTTGTTTCTTAAAAACAAAAAAAAAAAAAAGATGGTACATCGCCCCATACTCCAATAGCTATTATTCCATAGCCTATCATCGACTCAATGTTTGAGGAGTCTCGAATTATTTTAGATCACCCAAAATAACCCTTGATGGGAATACATAAAGCAATAATGTTGGATTAAATGCTTTCTTCTAACATTGGTATATGCTTAATGTACTTATCTTTACTTATGCGATTGGAATGGTGTTGATCTTGATTAAATATTCATATGATTCGAATGGTGTTGATCTTGATTAAATATTCATATGATTCGAATGGTGTTGGTCTTAATTAAATATAATCCAATGTATGATGATATGATTGGGCCCATGGGCCCATTGGTTTGAAAAAGGCCCCGGGCACACCCCATCCTGTTTTGCACACACCACATGCACGTTTACTGTTTTGCACACTTACACGTCCCATATAGCTAACGTGGCACTAGTGCGTGGTCCGGTCTCTTCGGAGATGCGACGTCATTCATGAAAATCACAACTCCAGTCACGTACCTTAGGGTATATCAAACTGGGACATCAGTACCGTCTAATCAGGTGACTCTGAAAGGTATATTGATGCACCCAGGCTGGAGTGACCTGAGCCTTTGACCTATTGTGAGCCACACAGTCACATGTCCCAATTGCCAAAGTAGTAATAGTACGTGGTCGGTCCCCTCGTGGGATGCCAAACCATTTATGAAAGGTACAACTCTTGACTCGTACCCGTAGGTATATAAAAGATAATCCAAGTATATCAATTGCACTTTTTGATCAAAATCGGTGTCTAAGCGAGATCCTACCCTATTGTACCCTACTGTATGAGGGGGATAGACTACGTCTATTCTAGACGAGAGGTATTTAAGTGGGGCCTTGCTCAGCATTGTGCGCCACCTCTCAACTGGGGATCAAACTGGCTATTTTTGGCTTCAGAGAAGTGAGTTGAGGTTTTAGATTATCGCCTATACGGTATATCAAATCAAGTAACCACATATCAAGAGGTATATAGGTGTACTTGGGCAAGGGTAGCTAGATAAAAAATGCATTGCACGTAGTAAGCTTAGAGTCTAGAAACCTTCCCTGTAGGTCACGACTCGAACTTATCGTGGGTGTTCCCAGGTTGTTTATTGAATGTAACCTTTTGATTGATGAGTGTATGTGAATGATGTGAATGATGAGATCAAAGTGTATGATTGTCCTCAAAGATCAAAAATGTTACTTTTAGAAATTAAAATGGGTGCACCGACCTAATAAAGAATCCATTCTTTTACAATAATGACCTAGTCCATCCCGATCCAACAATCATGGTAGGCCGGGCCATTTAAATCAAAATAGAAATCAAATTTTCAAAGAAGAAAAATGGTTTACGAAGGGAAAGTATTTTCCAGAAAAAGTGTTTTCCAAAAGAAGTGTTTTCCAGAAAAAAATGTTGTTCTCTAGAAAAATATTTTTCAAGAAAAAATATTTTTCAGAAAATATTTTTCATAAGAGCAAGATTTTCCGAAAGAAAATAAAAAATTGATATTTTACATGGACCTTGGAAGAGTACTAAAATACCTTTTTGTGTCAAACAAGGATGTTAGCCGTTGGCAATAACCCGATCGACCAGTTAGTCAAAACAACTGTCATAGGGATGCACCCTATAGAGAAAATCAATTTTGGAAGATTCATGTTAAGGAGTACTCTCTACTTTCACGAGTTAGAGATAGACTGGAACTTCTTACGTGCTATGACAAAACACTGGAACCCCTATCTTCATATATTCCATATTAGGCATATGCACTTGTGCCCCACTCACGAGGATTATTGTGACATCATGGGGATATCTACTTCAGGACCTCTAGTTAGGCCCTCATTAAAGACCGGATATTCTGGTGACCTCGCCACAGGACTGAACATTTTTAAAGAAGAAGCCAAGGCCTTAGTCCAAAATGGAAGATTGAACTTAGTACCTTTACTGGGCCCGTATCGCTCCCGCAGTCATCCCATCAATGTAAAACCCGAAGTGTGACGAACCACTAGAGATTATTGATTGTGCCTAGGAATCCTCGCCCAATACATACTGACCTCTAATAGTGATGGCCAAACTATCCCTAAATCCTTCATAGATATAGTCTCTTAACTCTCAAGGAAAGCCAACCCAGTACCCCTCATCCTAACTAAAACTTTCTCAAGTTTAGATGTCATAAAAAGTGGTGAATGGGAAAGCTTCAAAGGAAGCCCGTACTTACTCTATATGTGGCTTTGTGACCATCTCAAAATTGTAGATGTTCCTTCAAACCTCGAGTATGGGCCAGAGCACTTTTCCAAGAGAAACCTGTTAGTACGTCACAACTCAGTCAAGGCTTGGAGCAAATGGTTAGACTTTCGCCTTGCCCGTCATATCGATTTAAGGTGCCCTTGGTGGATGACTAACCCCCCTGTTCTAGGAACCAAAGGATCCTACTATGCCCGTCTGATTGGTTTAGAAGAAATATCTTTTTACCATCCTAATTTGATTCTAGAACAGTACGACGTACCCATAGAGTTATCTTTACCTCAGCATAAGGCTTTCTTTTCCCCCGAGCCTTTGACTGAAAAGTTAGTGCACCTCATTGAGAAGGCTTGGAACAAGTGCACCTTAGGGTATCCAGACGGACCAGCAGAATTCAAAGAACCAGTTGTTAGAGCCAAGAGGGTTAAGCCTGACAGCAATCCTGATGACCATCAAGACAAAGCCAAGCGTCCATGTAAAAATAGTTCAAGTCAAATTTGTTGAAAGATGTTTTTAATAAGAACATTTCTTTGTCAATCATTTTCAATAAAGCTATTTTTTCTTTCAAATAAATATTTATTTCTTCTTTGAATGTTCATTGTGTGAATGGAATAATTAAGGGATTGGTGCACAAACCTCAATAAAATGATTTCTTAAAATGTTATCAAGGGGGTAATACTGAAATTGACTAAATTTACCTTTGATGGGGGTCATATAAGATTATCATTGCGCCCAAACTCAAGCGTTCACCTCCTAGTTAGAGTCGTAAGTCCAGTCGGTTAGAATGAGTCACAGTACCAAGTCAACAAGCAGAGATGGCTTCAGAATCTGAACTCACAGAGATCCGTAAGATCTTGGCAGCCTTTGCCAATGATATTAACAGTATAAAAGGTAAAGTTGAAGTGTTAGAACAGACCTCGGATGACCCAAAGGGGAAGAAGGTAGAAGAGAAACGTCCACGTGAAGTCTTTGAACTCGACGGAGACGAAGAGTATGTTGATGAAAATCCGACGTTATCTAACAGAATGTCTCAATTGGAGTCAGCTATGAAGAGTATAAAGGGTATCGATGAAATTGTAGCAAGCATTGAAGCTCAGAACCACACCCCTAGAATCCATTTGCCAGAGAAGTTTGTGATGCCTGAAATGGACAAGTTCAGTGGGACAGGGTGTCCAAAAATACATCTTAAGGTGTATGTTACCAACATGCGCACTATGGGGCTCAGCGACGAACATATGACGTTATTGTTTCAAAGAACTTTATCAGGATCAACACTACGTTGGCTGATGTCTCAAGATCCAGTTACTGTGGGTACATGGGAGAACATGTCAAACGCCTTCTGGCATCAGTATAAGTACAGTACCGAGATTGAGACTTTAAGAAGGGATTTGGAAGTGACTAAATAAAAAAATGGGGAGACATTCATTGATTTCATTGGTCGTTGGAGGGCCAAGGCTACTCAAATGTGGGATTGACCTTTGGAGAAGGAACAAGTAGCGATTATCCTAAAGAACCTCTCACAAGGATATGCTCAGCACCTAGTAGCCCAATATCTCCCTACTTTTGAGTCCTTATTACAAGCCGGAAGCCAACTCGAGGATGCATTTGCCTCTGGGATTCTTTCTAACCCCTTAGATAACAAGCCCAAGAAACCCTATGTTCCCAAACCTAGTACCAACCATGTCTACATAGGCAACACATCAGCTACCCCAGCTCAACCCCCAGCCCGGACTAATAACCAGGTTCACTCAAGTCAACCTCAAACCCCGCGTCAGTTTACCAATCTAGGAATGAGTCTCATTGTAGCGCTTCACAAATTGATGAAAAAAGGGTTTTTTACCCCTATCCAACCCCGACCTTTGCCTAATCCCTTGCCAGCTAGACACAATTCTAACTTGTTCTGCGAGTTCCATCAAAATTCTGGCCATCACACTGATCGATGTATCACCTTGCGCCATGCCATTCAAAACCTAATTGACAACAAAAAGATCACAGTTCCTAGCCCACAAAATATCAGCACTAATCCACTACCTACCTATCAACCTCCACCAACCCTGAACATGGTTTCTCACACCCCATTGCCATTCGACCCCGTCTCTCTTATCCATCCAATCCAAGTCAAACCGCCTAGTTACCCCCTTGCCGGGATAGCTTTCACTGATGAGGTTTTCACTACGAACTATGAACCATTTGATCTAACCTCGGATGATACATATTATTTATCCCCGTCTCGCTACAGTAGTCCCGTATTCACTAGTTACATGTTGGCTAAAATAAACGTGAAAAGCCCTGTACCTTTAACAGATGAAGATCCATACTTATTGACTGAAGAAGATGAGTCTTTTTCCCTCTCCTGTGATGAAGTTAGACATATGACTCGAGGGGGAAGAGTTTTTAAGCCACAAGAAGTCTGTGTTGACAATCCTGCAGCCCTGGCGAAAAAAGAAGAAGAAGATCCCATCAAAGAAAGCATCGAAGATGATAACTCTGTGATCAAGCAGTTGAATAAATCAGGGGCCAATATCTCAGTATGGGGTTTACTCATGGCTTTCACTGCTCATAGGAAGGCTGTTCTCAAAGCACTAAACATATCCCAAGTCTCCCTTGATACTTCTCCAGATCAGCTGGCCAGTATAGTAGGGGCAACTTACATAGAGAATATCATATCCTTCTCGGACTCAGATCTCCCAAAAGAAGGGGCAAGCCACACTAAGCCGTTGCACATTACAGTTGATTGTAATGAGATGATGGTACCTCTGGTTTTGATTGATAACGGGAGTGCACTGAATGTCTGCCCTTTGAAGACGGCTACTTGTCTCGGGTTTAAGACTGAAGACCTCAAACCCACTAATCAAGGCGTTAGGGCCTATGATAACACCAAGAGGGATGTACTGGGAATTTTGCACCTTCGATTATCCATAGGCATAGTAGAATTTCCTGTGGAATTTCAAGTCATTGATATCCAATCTTCTTTCAATTTACTGTTAAGGAGACCATGGTTACACCAGATCAAAGCAATCCCTTCTACGCTACACCAAAAGGTCAAGTTTATCAAGGATGGGCTAGTAATTACTCTTCATGGAAATGCTGAAATTGTAGGAATCGTAAACAGTACTGAGGCCAAGAATAAGCCACTGCTTGAGATTCAGCCAAAACAACAAGGAATAGAACTTAGCGGGTTCAAATTCGAGAAGATCTGCTCAGTTCAATGGGATCACTCGGTGAAAGAATATTTCCCTATTGAGAACACCTCTAACTGCTATATGGCCAATATGTTCAAAAAAATGAGATTTTTCCCGGGTATGGGCCTAGGTCGCAAGCAACAAGGTATCAAAGAGGCGCCAGTGATTAAAGAAGTCATTGGCACATTCGGACTAGGATATAAGCCTACTAAGGAAGATTGGGCCCAATACTGGAAGAAAAAGCGGGACAAGGCAATTGCAAAAAGGCAAAGACGCACCACGGATCTCATTAAAATGAAGCCCTATCGAAAGATCCTCAATGGCTATTTTGTGAAAGAAGGAGAAAACTTCCGTTACTGTGGGTTCCCAGAGTCGTTTATTGATCACATCATAGGTACTCGTCTGCCGAGGTTTGAAATCTTCTTTGGCATGGAATGGCCTGAAAAGGAAGCAAGCACAAAAGTTAAAGGGAAGAAAGTTGAAGACTAGCAGCTTGATCTGGACTCCCTCAACATTGATCAGCTATTCATTGAGGATCACAGTGTCCTAGTGTTGTCAGTTGAGAAGGGGATCCCAAATCCTCAGTCTGTAATCAAACCCGGTGTTGGGTGTCTCTCTAACTATCATGTAATTAGTCCTATGTTGCACGTCAAGGCTGGGTCTGTCAGTCCCATTAGTCCTGTTCAGTCTGACATGCCGGTTGAGTCATTTATTTCTGTTGAGTCGAATAAGTTAGTTGTTTCTGCTGAGTCTGTTATTTCTAGTGAGTCTATTTTTCCTATTGAGTCAAGTGAGTCTGTCAAGTCTACAATGAGTCATGTTACCCCATCTCTTTTTAATGAAATGAAAGAAATTTTTTATTATATCGAGCGTAATAATAATTTAACTAATAATCTGGCTTCGGAGGGAGAGTCTTCTGACGAAGAACCTCCCCTTGAAATAATCAAGTTATTTGAACAAGAAGATGAACGTCGGGCTCAACCTCTAATAGTGGAAGTAGAGGTTATCAACCTCGGAACAAAAGAAAGTCCCCAAGAAATTTGGATAGGGGTCACTTTATCTCCTGATGAACGTAAAGAGATAGCAGCCTTGCTCAGAAAGTTCAAAGACGTATTCACGTGGTCTTACGAGGGTATGCCGAGGGTAAGCACGGACATTGTTCAACATCGGATTCCGTTATATCCTGATGCTCGACCAATCAAACAGAAACTTCGACGTATGAAGCCAGAATGGACTCTGAAAATTAAAGAAGAAGTTACGAAGCAGATTAACGCTGGATTTTTGGAAGTAGTAGAATACCCTGAATGGATTGTCAATGTCATCCCAGTGCTGAAAAATGATGGAAAAGTCAGAATGTGTGTGGACTTTAGAGATCTAAATAAAGCAAGTCCAAATGATAGTTTTCCTTTGCCACACATAGATGTTCTAGTAGATAGTACAGCGGGACACGCTTTATTGTCCTTCATGGATGACTTTTTGGGGTACAACCAAATAAAAATGGATCCTCGAGATATGCAAAAAACGTCGTTCATCACACTGTGGGGGACCTTTTGCTACAAGGTTATGCCTTTTGGTTTGAAGAATGTTGGGGCCACCTATCAAAGAGCAGCCACGACTTTACTACATGACATGATACACTAGGAAGTTGAAGTCTATGTAGATGATATGATAGTCAAATCCAAAGAACGATTGGGGCACGTTGTTGTGTTAGAAATTTTCTCATGAGGATTCAAAAGTACCAACTCTACCTCAACCCGCAGAAATGCGTATATGGAGTAACTTCTGAAAAATTATTGGGATTTGTAGTCAGTCAAAAAGGGATCGAAGTAGACTCTGTGAAGATTAAACCTATCCAAGAGATACCATCACCTGAGATTGAAAAGCAGATTCGAGATTTTCTGGGCAGAATCCAGTATGTTAGCAGATTCATCGCTCAACTCACCAACGTCTGCGAACTTATTTTCAAGCTTCTCAAGAAGAATGAACCAATAGTTTGGAATGAGCAATGTCAAAAGGATTTCGACCAAGTCAAGGAGTATCTCTTAAACCCACCTATTTTGGTCCCACCTATACCGGGTGAACCACTTCTTCTTTATCTGTCAGTTACAGAAGAAGCTATGGGATGCATGCTTGCACAGTATGACAAAGATACTTGCAAAGAAAGGGTTGTATACTACATCAGCAAAAAGATGTTAGAGTATGAACGAAAGTATTCGGCCATCAAAAAAACTTGCTTAGCACTGGTATGGGCTACTCAGAGACTCCGATACTATATGCTATCTCATTCAATTATCCTTTTATCTCGGATGGATCCTCTCAAGTATCTCTTCGAGAAATCGGTATTGACAGGGAGAACCGCACGATGGTTATTGTTACTATCAGAATTTGACATCACGCATGTTACACAGAAATCTATCAAGGGGAGAGCTATGGCAGAATACTTAGCAGATCACCATGTAGTAGAAGGAATAAGGCCTATTGATCAATTCTCAGATGAGAACATCTTGCATGTTAAAGAAGAACCTAAAACCAAACATGGCAGTTGTACTTTGATGGAGCCGTCAATCAGAATGGGTATGGAATAGGGTCAGTCCTGTTTTCTCCGGAAGGATGCCACATTCCTATCGCTATTAAATTAACCTTTTCGAACACCAATAACACGGCTGAATATGAGGCATGCATTGCCGGGCTCGAAGCCGCTTTGAACCTAGGCATTACAGAAATTGAAGTTTTTGAGGATTCAGCCTTAGTCATACATCAGTCATTGGAAGAATAGAAGACTAGGGATGAAAAGTTGAAACCTTATCATGAGTATTTGTTAAACTTAGTCAGTAAGTTTAAAGTTATCATGTTCCAACACTTGTCAAGGGAGGATAACAGATTTGCTGACTCCTTAGCAACTTTATCTTCAATGATCCATTTACCCCCTGGCATGGAATTGAGGCCGATCACTGTCGAAGTCAAAAACAAACCCGCATACTACCATCAGATCAACATTGCTACTCGACTACCCGATGAAAAGCCATGGTACACAGATATAAAGAGAGTGTTGGAAAAACAAGAATTCCTAGAAAGAGCATCGAGGAAGGAACGACAAACCCTACTAAGATTAGCATCTCAATTTGTCCTGTGCGCAGGAAGTTTATACAAAAGGTCTTATGATGGGATTCATTTGTTGTGTGTTGATGAAGATCAAGCTGAACAGATAATGGTTAAACTACATTCAGGAGAATGTGGCCCTCACATGAGTGGGAAAATGTAAGCTAAGAAAATTATGAGACAAGGGTACTACTAGCCCACGATAGAAACAGATTGTCACCACATGGTAAAAACCTGTCACAAATGCCAAATACATGCAAATCTCATACATGTGCCACCATCTCAATTAGTTGGTCTGACTTCACCGTGGCCATTCTCGGTTTGGGAAATTGACATTATTGGTAAAATATCGCCTAAGGCATCAAACGGGCATGAATACATTTTAGTTGCTATCGATTATTTTATTAAGTGGGTCGAAGCAACCTCTTATGCTGTCCTCACTGCATCTCGAGTTGCAAAGTTTATCCAAACAAACATCATCAGTCGATACGGGGTACCTTCGAAGTTGATCTCTGATAACGGGTCACACTTCAAAGTTGAGGTTATTAAATTGTTTTCAAAGTTCAAAATCTCACACCACAAATCATCTCCTTACAGCCCTCAGACTAATGGAGCAGTCAAAGCAGCTAATAAGAATCTCATGACTATTATCAGGAAAATGTGTCAATCACATCGAGATTGGTCAGAAAAACTGTTATTTGCATTATAGGCATATCGAACTTCAATTCGATCCTCTACTGGAACTACTCCCTACTCCTTAGTGTATGGCATAGAAGCAGTCTTGCCAGTTGAAATGGAAATTTTGTCTCTCAGGGTCTTGTTCGAAAGTCAGTTGTCAGAAGCAGATTGGGTTCGTCAACGGTATGAAAAATTAAATTTGATCGAAGAAAAATGACTAAGAGCTTTGTACCACATGCAAGCTTATCAAAGAAGAGTTGCTCGTGCGTTTGACAAAAAGATCAAGGCCCGTCACTTGCAAGTCAGGGATTTAGTACTCAAAGAAAATCGGGCACCTATCTTTGACCCTAGAGAGAAGTTCAAACCAAATTAGGGGGGTCCGTTCATCGTCAAGAAAATATTATCAGGAAAAGCTGTCAGGCTTCAAGATCATGATGGAATCGAATTACCAGAACCAACCAACCTTGACCAAATTAAACGGTACTACATTTAGGAGGCCATCTTTAGCCTAATCAATCCTCATATTACCCAGTTACCCAGTTCAATATATCCTTTCTCAACCCCTTTGCAGCCTTTTCAAAAAGAAAAATTATACCTTTTTTCTTTCTCAGCCCGATCACCTAACCTAGGGGAGGGAAGATTCAAACTATGTTTTGGTCTGATCCCAAAATTCTAGGGTACGTAGGCAACCTGAAAAGTTACTTCAAGCCCGACCACAACAAAAAATAAATAAATAAATAAATAAATAAAGTCTATTTTTCCATACAAAAAAAAATTCAAAAGAAGAAAAAGAAATATCTTCAAAATGGGGAAGAAAATTCAAGGCAAAATAAAAGAAATGCCACACAAGGGGCATTCGGGTTTTTAAGCCACAAAATCTCTCTCTTTCCTAAGCTTACCTATAAAAGTCCTCCTAAGTACCGTGCGAAAAGTCAGGGAAGATACAAAACATGATCAGAAAGTAATTCCATAAGGAAGAAAAGAAAAAAAAAGCCTGCTAAGTTGAAAACCCAAAAAGGACGACTTAGGCAAAAATTAAGGCAAGCTCGCAAGGTTGAAAATCCGTAAGGACAACTTTGACAACAACCAGAGCAAAGAAAAAAGAAAGCTTGCTAGTTTGAAAACCTAAAAAGGCAATCTAGGCAAAAATTAGAGAAAGCTTGCTTGATTGAAAAATTGAAAAGGCGATCTAGGCAAAAGTTAGAGCAACAAAGAAAAATAAAAAAAAATCTACGGAAAGTTAAAAACTAAAGATCAGTCCAAGCTGAAACATCAGAAGTTCGAATAATCAAGTTTAATACTTAGCTTAAATCAGGCACAGACTCAGAAGCCACAAGTATCTTATCTACGATCGATCTGAAAATTTTTACTTCTCCAAGTGAACCAAGGGAGAGAAGGGTGAATTCTATGATGAGTCTCACAAGGAAATATTTTGTTCTCTTGAGCCTGACTCAGAATCTTCAATAAAATTAAAAGTTGGATCTTTATTGCGCTTGTGGTAATCAAATATTTCAAACCTTTATACAAGGGGCATTTTCTTTTTCCTATAAATATGTAATTTCCCCCCTTATACCAGGGGCATTTTTTAATTTTTGCATGATGTATTCAATTATCTTCAATGCCATGTTTATTATCAAATTAAGGGCATTTTGTTTTTGAGCAATGTTAATCCTAAAAGATAATGGGAACTCCAAACTTAAGGTTACCCTCTTGAGAATAGAAATAAAAACTCAGGTTTTAAATTCATAAAACTTTTGGATAAAACCTTGAGGTTCAAACAAAAGTATTTTGGATCTCACATTTGGTTGTGCTTAGAGATTAACTCATAACCCTTTCACCTGGAATAGGAGATAGGACATTCATTCTTTCCTAGATCTATTTTTTCCCAGTTTCAATCACTATTTTCTAGATTCATTTTCAATCGTTCTTTCCCAGATTTATTCCTTCATTCAGTTTTACTCAGCCAGATGCCGCCGAGGGCTTTCTAGGAACTATGCTCAGATGCCGTCGAGGGTTTTCTCGAAATTATGCTCAGATGCCGCCGAGGGTTTTCTTGGAATTATGCTTAGTTGCTGTCGAGGGCTTTCTCGGAGTTATGCTCAGATGCCTCCGAGAGCTTTATCGAAATTATGCTCAAATGCCACCGAGGGCTTTCTCAGAACTATGTTTAGATGCCGCCGAGGGCTTTCTCGAAACTATGCTCAAATGTCGCAGAGGGCTTTCTCGAAATTATGCTCAGATGCCATCGAAGGCTTTCTCAGAACTATGCTCAGATGCCGCCGAGGGCTTTCTTGAAATTATGCTCAGATGCTGTCGAGGGCTTTCTCGAAATTATGCTCAGTTGCCCCCGAGGGCTTTCTCGAAATTATGCTCAGATGTCGTAGAGGACTTTCTCAAAACTATGCTCAGATGCCGCTGAGGGCTTTCTCGAAATTATGCTCAGATGCCGCCGAGGGTTTTCTCGGAATTATGCTCAGTTTATGTTCAAATTATGCTCAGATTATGCTCAGTTCATGCTCAGTTCTTGCTCAAATTATGCTCAGTTTATGCTTAATTTATATTCACTTTGTGGTCAGATTTTACTCAGTTCTAACTTAAACTCTTTGAAATTTATCTCAGATTTTAAGTACACACACTTGCACAGTTATTAAATCAGTCAAGAAGAATTTTTTTAATTCAAGGATCTGACACTTTCAGTGAGAGTTCTCGTTCAAGGACCTAACAACCTTTTAGTTTGGTGAGAGTTTTACCCTCAAGGATCCGAACACCCCGACGAATTGTTAAATCAGGCTACAAAATGAACTATCACTAGCTTTGGCATTCGGATATTGCGCTATCTACCAAAATAGATTTGCTATCTAGTTTACTTCAACCTTCTACCAAAGAGGGGCATCTGTAGACACCCCATTATTACATCCGCCTGATTAGTCAACTCGTCAACCCGATCGCAACGGTTCCCAATAATGGATGTTTATTCCAATGCTTTATTTTGTTACCAGATATGTTTCAGAAATCCGGAAGAGGTGTCTCGAATTGACAAAACTATAGAAACCACGCTACGCTAGGAAAATATAACCCCAAAAGCTTAGAAATCATCATTTTTCAGACAAAAAGAAGTTTCAAGATAAAAATCACTAAAAAATGATCAAATTACCAAAATACCCCTAACATCAAAACAACCTTAGAGCCTACATTACGCTTAGAAAAACTCATTCAAACATATAAAATAACAAATCAAAATCAAATAAATCATTTCACCAATTTTCACAGAATTCGACAAAATTATGAAAATGCCCAACATAAAGTACATGATCATTTCACACAAAAAACTTCATAAATGACACAAACCAATATTTTCATTGAATTCCTTACGAAAAATCAATTTTAAAACATCCTAGAACATCAAAAACCGACTTAAAACGCGAAAAATCCTCTTTGGGGGCAAAACGATAATTTCACAATTTTTATAATTAAAAATTTTGAAATTAATAAATAAAATATTAAATAATTAAAGTGAACCATTAATGAAATTAATTTAAAATTTTGAACCAAAGAAATCGATCAATCAGGCTCTCAGGCAAAATTGTTGAGGGTTGCCAAGATATTTCTTCAAGGAACCCTCCATTTGGGGGTCCAAAGAATTAAAGATATAATAGAGGGGGGTTCTCCAAAAAATTAAAGTCAACCAAGAAAGACTAAAGTCAAGGTATTAAAGTCAATTAAATAAGACTAAAGTCCAAATTAAAGTCAATTAAGTAAAACTAAAGTCAAGATATTAAAGTCAATCAATTAAGACTAAAGCCAAAATCTTAAAGTCAATCAAATAAGACCAAAAGTCAAAATCCTAATAGAGTTCTAATTAAATAATAACTCTATTTAATAGAATTCTAACTAAAATATTACTTTACCTAAAATAATTCTAATTAAAATACAACTCTACCTAAAGTAATTCTAACTAAAATACAACTCTAACTAAAAGAATTCTAATAAAACACTAATTCTATCTAAATCAACCCTTAAAAAATTCTATAAATAGGGGTCCTCACACCCTATTTTCGTATCAAATCATAAATCCTAAGAGAAGTAGGTCTAAAATCCTCTAAAGCCTCCCACAAACCCTAATTTTGAAGCCCCAACTCATTACCTAACACCCACACTTCAATTTTAGCTTGAAAAATACTTAGAAGCCCTTCAAAAACACCCCAAAATCCATAAAATTTTTTGAAGAATCCAGATCTAAGAAAGAGACACCTTGCCTCAGAGATCAGAAATCAGATCCGGAGACAGAACGAAATAAGGAGTACGGTACAAGAAGCAGTTTTATCAGATCTGAGGGAATAGATCTTTGCGTATCGAAGGTAAAATTTCTTTTATTTTTTTTTCTCTAGGTTTTTTGTTAGCAATGTAATCCTATTTGGGTTAATTAGATACCGACATTAGCCAAGCAGGGTTGGTGCCTAACACCTTCCAACCCCGTAATGTGATCTTCAGATTCAGTTTTTCTTTATTAAATTAGTTTCTTTATCTGTTTAGAGTCAGTATTCAATTCCTAGACCGTAATAACTAGGTGGCGACTTCCAAACCTCAAGGGTTAAAAGTGGATCCGCGCACCCTGTGGATCGATGGCGCTTTCAACAATCTAGATGTTCTCCAGGCATGGGGGCTCACCAAGCTCAACTTCCCTCCATTGTAATTGTTATTACTGAGTTTTTTCTTCGGAGAGCTTTTCTTTGCCCAGCATATACACCTAGGTTGCTACCATGTCCCCTATGGTGTTGGGAATCTCAAAACCTGATAGTACGTTGAAGGTACAACCCTTCTCTTGTGGGTTCACCATTTACCCAGTATATAGTCATTAAAGTTATATGTCCTGCCTACACAGGCAAAATTATTTCTCCCCATGGTTGGCTCATTCTCCCATCAAACTTAATTAGACGGGCTCTTACTTGGGTGAGTACTCTTCTACTGAGACCCATCTTCAGAAAAGCTGAGGAGTACAAAATGTCGACTGAGTTACCGTTGTCGATCAGCACATTTTTGAGAATGAAAGTCCCTATCTGAAAGGTTACCACCAATGCATCATAATGTGGCTTTGCTATCCCTTCAAGTATTTTTCTGTGAAGGTCACGATTTGCTCTCCAAAGGGCTCTATTTGCTCTGTAGGCCCACTTCTAATTGTATAGACATGCGTGAGGTGCTCTGCCTGTCGCTTTTTGACTCTCTCATCAATCTTGTCGAAGCCTAATCTTTTAGATTCTTATTTTTGGACAAAATGAATAGTTGTTATCATTCCATCCTACCCTTCAATAGGTAGCTAATCAGGAGTCTGATTTCTATTTCGGAGAGGATTCTCTCTCTATCTTATAGGCAAGTCCCTCAGTCGACCTTATTCTACTAACCACTACAAAAATGTTTTAAAGCTTGGCACCTGTTGGTAGTGTGGGCCCGTACCTTATTATACTCATAGTATCACTCATCTTGCTTTATTTTATCTCGATGGAAAGGTGCTGGCCACTTGAAATATGGTTTATTCGAGATAAGGGGTAGGATTTTACTAGGGGCATAGAGAAATACGTCCCCTTCTTCCTCTACTATTTGCCTACTCTATTGTTGTGGCTGCAGCTACTTGCTGGGTTTCGCCATGGTGTGTATGACGTTATTCTTTCCGACTGAATTCTGAGGGTCATCTTTTAGCTTGATATATTTATCTGCTCTTTCGAACATTTTACTTAGTGTTTCTAGTTTCTTCTTCACAAGGGACCTGTACAACCTTGAACTAGTTGGCAAAGAGTTCTTAAATGCCACTACTATCGTTCTCTCGTCACAACTCTCTAGGGCCATCTCATCTTCCTTGAATCTCCTTGTAAACTTTTTGAGGCTCTCCTCCAGTTGCATTTTCATGTTGAGCAGAGCGTTTACATCTCCAACAATCTTCCTGTTGCCAATGTATCAAGTTATAAAGGCAATGCAAAGCTCCTCAAAAGAAGCTATTAATCTACATGGTAACTTGTGGAGCCAAGTCAGAGTATTTCCCTACAAGTTAGGGGGAAAAGTCTACACATCAAACAATTGTTCCCTTCCTATAGTGTGAGCATCTATCGAAAGTGGAACAATGGTCCACTAGTTCCTTCGTCCTAGAGTAGGGTGAAATGTGGAGGTACAAACTATTTTGGGATCTCTTCGGCGAAGATCTTCACTGTGAAGGGAGATCTCTACCCCTGGCGGTTTGCATTGTTACTGTGCCAATGTCTGCACTTTTCATTGTCTCCTTCTTCTTCTAGATCAACTCTCTAATCTCCTCTCGGATTAGACCCATTATGGATTCAACTCGAGTAGTAGTAGTGGTAGCTTTCGTTTTTTCATCCCCAATTGGGATCCGTGGTTGAGAATTGCCTTTTATATTTGAGGCACGATTATCCACAGCATGAGGTTGAAGATCTCGTAGTAGGAAATCTTGTCTTGCTTGTTGTTAGTTCTCAAGACATGAACTCGGATTTTGATTCTATTCGACCAAGTCGTCCATCTTCTTCTGCTTGGGTCTACTTAGAAGTCTAAGGTAAAGAGGTTCGGTTGAGGAACAAGGAAGGTGTTACGCACCTTGTCCCTCCCATCATAAGATGGTTACCAATAGATGACCAAATGATGTGATTAGAAAATTCTTTTTTTGGTTTTGAAGACAAAGAAAGCCATAGAAAACTAGGGAAAATTGATTAAAATTTTATTTTGAACAATGAACAAATCAATATGATAAGCATGCCCCTACTAGAAGTAGATGATTGTTAAAAAATTTTGTAAGCTTAGGACTTTGATCACATAGATCTCTTCATTTAAGGCCCCAAAGCTTCAAAAGAAATTTATGTGCTCCTTAGAGAGACTTTATTTATTGGTTTGATCCTTTAGTGAGGTTTATGATTTGAACCACTCCATATAGGAATCAAGACTTCATGCATGAGATCTTATCCATTTTTGGACTATTTTTTGGGTTCTAAAGGTTGAATATATGTCCATATGGATCTACACTCTCACTTGTAGCCATTTTGGAAGTGAGTACGTGAAAAGTGTATGCATATGATAGACTTATCAAGAGAAGATTACCTCTAAGGATAGTTTACTCTCTAGTTCTATTGGTATTAAAGGGATCAAGATAAAAGATTATTCTAGAATTGAAATTACTAGGAATTGAAAGCATCTATGCTATAGAAATTAAATTATATAAAAGTAGATGAAAGTAAGGCAACCAAATCTAATACTCTCAAGGAGCTTATTGATGACTTATTGGGAGAGATTACCTCTAAGAGAAATTACTCTTTGCCCAAACCTTTGAACTAGAAATCTAGGAATCTACATTAAAAAAGTATGAAATTAAACTTGTAAATAGGAAAAGAACTTAAAATAAAGCAGTGGCAATAAGAATGGGGAGACTAGATGGGGAAAATAGAAGGTTTAACGCCACCTTGGTCTTCTTCTTTTCTTTATTCTTCTTCTTCTTCTTAGTTTTTTCTTCTAGGGATTTTTAGAGAGGTTTTGAGATAATAGAAAGGCTTAGAAATTTTGGAGAGTTTGGGCTGAATTTTAGATCACTAAAAATGAAGTCCTCCATTTGCCTTGGATGGGGTCTTATTTATAAGATTTTGGGAGACCTTTGGGGATAAAATTTTCTAAATCATAGGGTCCCCAATATTTTCAATAAAATCTCTAGAGAAAATCCAAACTACATTTCCTCTCCTTAAACTTGATAGTATTTCACTCACCCATAGGTCTAATCAATCATGATGATCAAGATGATAGAATTATAAAAGGTTATAGTTTCTAGAGAATTCTTTGAGGAGGTAAAAGAGTCCTAAGTCCTTAGATTTGGGTCAAATCCTAGATTACTAGGTTAGATGGCATGTAAATATAGACTTAGATTTTAGACATTAAGGTTATCTAACCTAACTATAGTCTGTTTGGAAAAGCATTCTTACGCCTAAAATCATGCCGAACTCCGTCCGTTTTTTAAACTTTAGTGTTTGGGATGGATTAGAAGTCTTTTTAATTTTCGATTCCTTTGTCAAAATCTACTGATTCACTCGACTACTAACAGTTCATCGAGCATCCGCAAAATCACACGGTTCTGCCAAAAAATAGAGTGAAAAACTGGCGCCATCTCTCTGTCTCTCTCTCTCTCTCTGATCTTACAATCAAGAACTCATCTCTACAACTCTCTCTGGTAAGCAACTGCTCCTTTTCTTTTATTTTTTTCTGTTTTTTTTTTCAATCTTAGTGTTTTAAGCAATCCTTCCCCTAATGTTAATAATCAAAAAAATTCAAAAGAATCAGAAGCAAAAGAGAGAAAAAAAAATAAAAAATAAAGAGAAAGAAGAGTAAGAAATTTACCTCCATTCTCCCATCGATTTCAATCCTCATTCACCCACAAACCTTCGATTTCAACCCTCATCCTCATCCATAGACCTTCGATTTCAGTCGTCCTCATTTGCTTTCACTATTCATTCTCATCTCCTAAGCACCACACCACCATTCTTTTATCACCTAATGGCAGCTCAGTTGCACAGCAGCCCTCCATTAATGGCGATTCTGTCAACACCCTCTCTCACTCATGACTCACTCATGGAACCCACCTTCATCACACTCAACTTACCTTTAGGCTCTCAACAGCACCCACAAAACTCACCCACACAACCCTCTAACTCTGGATCGAACTCGAAATTTAAAGACAGCCATGGAACTCCCACAGCCACATAAACATGTGGGTTAGAGTTAAAAGAGAGATATATAGCCACACCAACTTTTGTTAATGCTACACCAACTGTAGCAATTCTTTAATGATTTATATGTGACAACACATACTCAACATACTCATGTCAAACAACTGAACACGTGTCAATGCCTCTGTTAGATGGCTATCAATGAATTACATTCTTATATTTGGGGACATATCATGGGACATGTGTAACAACAATGAAATAATAAAAAAAATTGAAAATATGGGTTAGAGATTTTGGATTGAACTGATTTTTTGTGAGGATGATCTCTATGATGAAAAGATCATCCTAAAAAAAATCAGTCCAATCTGAAACTTCTAACCTCGTTAAAAGTGATTTAGAATGTGGACCATCGATTTTTTATCAATAATTTGTAAACCACTTTTGATGGACTTACAAGTTTCAGATTAAGCTGATTTTTTAAGTTCTGAGGATGTTTTCCTTTAAGTGTAAATTTTCTAGTCTTTTGATTTAACAGTTCATGTTTGAAGCCATAAGTACAACTATAGACAAATAATTATCTATATATGAATTCGTGTGAAATTAGTAAATGTTGGTGTGATCTATTTTTTTTCTTGGCATCATAATCGTAAGATTGAGAAGGATTTTACAAAATGGTTCGGATATTTATCGGATCGGATTGGGTATCAGAAAAAATTTTGATTCATTGACAGGCCCGGAATCTCCATTAAAGGGTGGTTCATGTTCTTTAATTTTCCTTGGAAAATTGTAGTATCCAACGAACCATTGAGATGTGCAGATATTCCCTAAGAAATCTAAGTGTGTTCATATATGTTTTTAGGATTTTGTTATCATGTGCCCTTATGGCACATGTTAATAAGACTCGTGTTTTTATTAACTCAATTTATTTTTTTCTTAGATTATTTTATTTTAGGTTTAAGATTTTATATGAACATTTTTTTAATTGTAAAAAACTATTGAAATTGTTTGAATGAATGTTATTATATTTTATGCTATTGATATTGTAATTAGAGACAAACCTTAGTAATAAATAAATAAAATATGTGAATGATTGAGTATAAGTAAAAGTTGGGGTGCCAATAGAAATTCTTATTTTTTTTTCCTTAGATTTTTTTTGTTTTAAGTTTAAGATTTTATATGAACATTTTTTTAATTGTAAAAAACTATTGAAATTATTTGGATGAGTGCTATAATACTTTATTTTGTTGAGATTGTAATTAGAGGCAAACCTTAATACTAAATAAAGAACTTGATGCTTAAATAATACTGTTGAGTTACATTAGTTTTTTATTTAGAGTACTTGGTAACATGTCTACAAGTAAGTTGAACAAGAACTTAGTCAGGTTGATGCATAGACAAATTTATATGTGGATTAATTTATTACTTATTTTTTTCTTAATTTTTTTTTTAAATTAAATTTTACTTTTGTAGTTTTTATCAAGATAATGTCTAGTCAACCATCAGTAAAGGCATATTGAGATTCAGCAATACATAAAATTTGGGTGGAATGTTATGTTGATGTAGTTCAAAAGTATGGTAAAGAAGGAGGGGGTCTAACCTCAAAAGGACATGATTATTTTATAACTATCTTTGAATAAAAGTCAAAAAAATCTTATACCAAAGTTCAATACAAGCATCGTTGGGATTACGTGAAAGATAGATGGAAAGCATGGAAGAATCTTAGGATGAAATCTGGATTAGGATGGGATGTAAATACATGATCCGTTGAAGCAACTGATGAACAATGGAAGTCATATATTTTGGTAATTTTTTTATATGATAATTGAAGTTAAATGAATTAGTTAATTTTTTTTTCTAATTATATTTTATATCTGTTATCAGTTAAATAAACATTCCAATCAATTTCGATATAAGGCACTAGAGTACGAAGATAAACTAGATCAAATATTTGGTGGGACCGTTGCAACTGGAAAACATTGTATGACCCCAAATGAGACGTCTTCTACAATCATGCAAGATAATCGTGTTTCTCTCGATGATTTGGGTGCAGATATTGATAATGTGAATGAAGGGTCAATACCAAATACTTCAATTGATTTAGTTGAAAAATCTATTGAAGAGATGTCTAGAAGACGTCATAAGAGATCGAATGAGTTTGACCCATCTTCTACCACAAGTGTGAATGCGAAAAAGAAAGCAAAAATAGACGATGTTGAAGTTCATAGAATGCTTTGTGTGATGGTTGATAGTATAGAGGCGGATTTGAAAAAATAAGAAATGACGCAGAACGTAAAGAAAGACACTTCTATTATCTCATGTATCAATTTATTGAGTACTTTCCATGACATGGATCGGTGTGGACCAGTATAGATGTTTTTAGTTGACAAATTGTTCAAAGAGTCTTCTAACAGGGAGATTTTTATTGGATTGATGGATATTGATCGTATGTCTGCATCAGAGTGGATTAAAATGAAGTTTGAAGAGGCTCATGGGATCACGTTATGGACAACCTTATGAGGATATGGTAGATTTATGATTACAAATTCTATTAAATGCTATAATAGAATAGTGATATTTTTTTTATTACTATAGTTGTTAGAAGACATTATTTTAGTTTATTAATTCTTAAATTCATTTTTTACTTAATAGTTTTATGTTATAGTTGGTAGAAATATTTGTGTTTAAATTCTATATGATTGGATGATTATGAATTGTTAAATGTTTATAATTATGTGATTTGCATATATGTAATAACAGATGGATGATAGTACAAAGAAGAAAATTTTCTTTTTTATTTTACTGTGGCATTACTATCGTAGAAGGAATCGACGCATGAAGTAACCATGTCAAACTTCACTACTTTCTGGTGATTCATATGTCAAAGAAATACTTGATTCAGACAACCCAGTGCCTTGTTACGACAATTTTCGTATGGATAAGTATGTTTTCAATAGATTATGTTATTTTATGAGAGATATAATATTACTTCAAGATAGTAGAGCGGTGAGAGTTGAAGAACAAATTGTAATTTTTTTATATACAGTTGGGCATAATGTTAGGAATAGAAATAATCAGGATAGATTCCAACATTCTGGTGAAACTATAAGTCGATATTTTCATCACGTATTACAAGCATTATATAGTTTTGCCCATAACTTAATAAAAGCACCTGACTTGAGCGTCACACCACCAAAAATATTAGTAGATCGACGATATTTTTCATGATTTAAGGTAATTAATTATTTAATATTTGAATTAATATAATCAATAATATAATAATTGTTTAATGTTTACTTTTAAATGAAATAGGATTGCGTGGGTACAATTGACAGGACTCATATACCTGTAGTTGTACCATTTGACAAACAAATACCATTTCGATCAAGAAGAAAGACCGAATGTACACAAAATGTCTTGACTATTTGTTCATTTGACATGTAATTTACTTTTGTCATGACTGGATGGGAAGGTTCAGCACACGATTGGCGAGTCTTTCAATCTGCGCTTAGTGATCCAAGTTTGAATTTCCCACATCCTCCTGTTAGTAATGAAATGTTATTTTATTTTCTTATTTTTGATATTTTTTATATCCATTAAGATAATTTAAATTTACTAAAAAAATATCTTAATTGTCTTAGGAAAATATTACATGGTTGATGCGGGTTACCAAAATATACGAGGATATCTTGCACCATATCGTAATACACGGTATCACATTCATGATTTTCGTAAAGGAAATGGGCCAAGAACGAAGGAGGAGTGGATCAATTATTATCACTCTTCATGTAGAAATGTTATTGAGCGTTGTTTTGTTGTACTAAAGAAACGATTCCTAATTTTGAAACGGATGGCTTCATACTCTTTTGTGACTCAGATACGTATTGTATGTGTGTGCATGGCCTTGCATAATTTCATCCGACAACAATCAGTTACTGATAGTTGGTTTACACAATATGAGGATGAAAATGTTGACATTGATAGAGGAGCGCATCTAATACGACAGCAAATGAAGTTGATGATGAATTGGTTGTTGATATGAATATTGTACGAGATGAGATTGCTCAATAAATTTATAATGCTATATATATATATATATATATATATATATATATATATATATATATGATGTTAAATTTTTATTTAATTATTTATTATTTATTTGATAAACATTAAATATTTTAGTATAGAAAAAATGAAATTGAATTTTTATTTTTATTTTTTAATATTAAATCCTATGTTTATACTTATTGTTAACATATTATTTCTTATATCAGATAAATAATATTTTTTTTTAATATTATTTTCAATTTCATCCAGTAATTTCTAGGCAGCAGGTTACCAAACAATTCAACATTTTAACAGCACAATTAGACAACATGTTACCAAACAATATATTCAATTCAGTAAGTTGCTTCAGCAACAGTAACAACAACTTTCTCTCAGCTTCAGCAACTTAATTCAGCATCAGCAACTTTACATACAGCTTTTCCAAACAAAGCATTAATCCTCTAACAACCTAACGTTAAAAATATCTTTGTTCACAAGTTTTGGAGAATTCTTTGAATTGGGTAAAGTTGTCAAAACCCATTGAACTTGGTCTAATTACTTTACACTTCTTAAATTGTGGATAACTTTGGAGTTCATAAGTGTAATCTACCTTGATTTAGTTTTAACAAGATGAGGTTAAGGTAGTAATTACACTTATGAGAGGACCAATTTGACTAAGAGTCTTTGTTGGAAGAATATGCAAATTACAAAATGACCATGATGGTGGGTTTATTGAAGGATTAAAAGATTGGTAAAAGGGTAAAATATAGGGGTTTTCTTGAGGAAAAAGCCATTAAGGGGGGGGGGGAGGTTAAGGGGTAGTTAACCCTAAGAAAATTTGAGTGCACATGGATTAAAAAATTACTCAACAGAATTGGCCTTAGGTGGCCTGAGCAAATATATGCCTGGTTTTGGGTCACCCTTGGACCAAGAAAATATTCCTTTTGGCCATGGGTGACCTTGGCCAGGCTTAAAATTTGTTTTGGCCGTGGGTCACTCTTGGCCAAATTAAATTTTCCTTTTGGCTGTAGGTGACCCTTTACCACACCAAATTTTTCTTCTGGCCGTGAGTTACTCTTGGTTAAGCCAAAATTTTCTTCTAACCATGGGTTATCCTTGGCTAGGCTAAATTTGTTTGAAAAATGGTCCTCAGATCTTGGTTGTTTGAAAAATTAGGTATTTGAACCCTCTTGAAAGCTACTTATGGTCAAACCCTTCCTTGAAAGATTTTTGGTGTTCTCGGGCTCGACCTAGGAAAAAATGGGGTGTCTACATCTTGTTGAGCTAAAAATCGATGAGATTTTCTTATGCAAAAGCATTAGAAAGTGTCATAACTCGTTCAAGCAAAAATATTGATCCTCCAATGAAGAACTCGTCTCCAACAAGGACAGCCTCGAAGTCGAAAGAGACACTGACGCCATCTCAAACATATTAAATATTTAAAAGTAGGTTTACTTGTCCAAGTGTTTCGAAAGAAAAAATGTAAGACCATTGACCTACTTTGAAGGATAGGATCTTTTATTCCAATCATTAACAAAATTTCAATTCCAACTCAAGTATTTCTTAAAGAACGGATAATGATCAATTCTT
Organism: Akebia trifoliata; assembly: GCF_017979445.1. Lineage (NCBI taxonomy): Eukaryota > Viridiplantae > Streptophyta > Magnoliopsida > Ranunculales > Lardizabalaceae > Akebia > Akebia trifoliata. Next base: position 35,720,116 of record NC_141378.1, read on the forward strand.
TATTACGCATATGATAATTTCAAAAATCCTAAAAATTTAATGGAATGTCAATTTTTCTTTCTGTCATTTGTTAGAGTTCATCATGTCTTATCCATACATTTCAAGTACAATTTAGTTCATTAACTTCATAGTCAAGTTTCGATTAGAAGTCAATCTTAAACTAGAGGCATTTTTTAATAGTCACCATAATTCCAATATTTTACTCCTATTCAGATGATAAAAAAGATTCTTACTCAAAATTCTAAAAATCTGATAGAGCTCAATGCTAGTTATGAATCTAGATGCATGATAAGTCAATAACAAGACCCAACACCTTGAGTCCAACAATATCGTGGCTCCCAATATCCTAAGCTCGAAAATACCGTTACTCAAACAATTTTTCAAGCCCAAATATATTGTGACTTCGACCTTGAATTCAACAATACTGTGCCTCCCAACATCTTGATCCAGAAAATACCTAGGCTTCGACCTTGAGTCCGACAATACTGTGATTCCAAATATCTTAAGACAGAAAATATCGTGGCTTCAATCCTAAGTCTAGAAATGGAGTAACTCCCAATCATTCATCATCTAAAGATATTATGATTCTTTCAATCTTTTTGAGACCAACAATACCATGGCTCCAATTAATCAAAGCACAAATACTTTCATCTCAAGACTTCATCAAATTGCAACCCAAAGATACCGAGGCTTCACAATCTAGTATTCAAAAAAACTAAGACTCTATTACCCTTTTATCATTACATGCATTCACTATACACATGCACTCCTTACAAAAAATTTCTCAAGTTTTATCAAGTCTTTATCAGCGTTTTATCATCTTTTGTCACTGAAAATTTCGATATTTCGAGACCTGACACCTTTAATCGATGAAAGTTTACACTCTTAGATCCGATCAATATTCAAAACATTACACAAACACATACTATACTTTGTTTTTATTTTATCAGAGTCAATACTAAAAATGTCCTCTAGAAAATCTGTTGGTAAATGTGGATCTCAATATTTTGGAGTCATCACCTAGTTTAGGTCTAAAAATCATAAAAAACTCTAAATGAAATTCAGATCGGTCTACGACAAAGATAATAAGTAAGGAGTCAGATTACAAATTTTAGAATGTGTTAGACATCAAACCTCCCTAATCAAAACGATCAGTCTCTACTATGATCCAAAACTGTCTTACGATAGACGAGAGAAGACTAAAGTCAAGTTAGGGTACAAAATCAAACCTACAACCAATATGAGAAATTACAATTAAACCTAAAGTCAACCATGGGGAGAAATAGATTTGCCTGTGTAGGTAGGACAGATAACTTCAATCTCAAGTGAATTTTAAAATCATGGCTCTAATAGTATAGGATTTAGACTCATTAAGAGGGACGCAAAATACATTATTATTGTGAAGCTAAATAGGCTATAAACATTGTAGAAGTTCAAAACTTAAATTTTCTATTATATGGCCTAGATGATATTGTTCCTAAAAATACTTTCTTATTTGCATTTTTCTTTGATGTACTAATAAATATCCTTGGAATATAACTTTTGTTTTTCTCATTTGAGGGAGAAGAGAGAAGTAAACAAGAGAATGTGAAACTATTGACAAAGCTTTGATCAACCGTGATTCGTGTATGTCATTCATCGACAATTGGAAAGGTGAAAGGACCAATGATTTAATTAAGACATTAGTATTAATTTTCCATTTTCATTTGTGTGATTTAAATTTGCCATTTTTTTCCAATTGATTCAATTATCTCATGTTCCAAGATCTATCAGTCTCACGATTTTAAAACTTGAGCATGAAATCATATTAACGTTTGAAATTAGCACCCCTTGGCTTTTTTATAGAATGCATGGGACACAAAATCAACAAATGAGATTGTTAAACTGATAAACGAAGATAAAGCCACCAGATGTTCTACGAAAGATAAATTGTTGGTTAAATGTGAGAAAAAACATGACGAAAATAAGGGTGACCTTAGGTTAATAAACCTTTGTATCCAAACACCAACAAACACATTAGTATCTTAACCATCTACCTATGAAAAATACGAAATAACAGAGATAACTCAAACGCACAAAATACAAGGATTTACGTGATTCGACAATGCACCTATGTCCATGGAACAAAATAAGAACAATCACTATTTTCTCATAAGTTTTACAACCCTAAATATATTTATTTATAATATTGAGAGTTATAAAACAAGTAAAACTCCCCAAAATAGAAACCCCTATGCTTAGTGTAACGCGACAAAATACAAAACATTTACACAACCAATAATATTTAAATATAACACCTTATTAGGAACTAATAACAACAACAACAACAATAATGTACTACAATCACCATCACCTGAAGTCCTAAAACACAAAAATTGTGGCTTAAGGGGCAAAGGCATAAACAATGGGACTTCTAACAACACGCTTCCCATTAACCTCATACCAGCTAAGATACCCATAATTCCCAATTGCTCTAAAACCTCCCAAATCAATCTCAACTCCTACTATAAACTCTGCTTTGCTGTATTGACCATTGAAGGATATTGTCTTGGGCTTCACAGTAATTTCCATACCTGTCGGAGCCCACACCACTGCACGATAAACCGATCGAGAATCATCAACATTCATCAACACCCTTTTAAACATGTAACTTGTCATGTTCATATTGTTAAGGATGACGATGAAAGAATCTCCATCTGCAATAACAATCATGGCCAATGAGCTACCAAAAAAATATTCTATTATCAAGTTCAACCTTTACAATGGGTCTACTGATCTAATGGATCATCTCTACCATTCCAAGCAGGTAATCATACTCGAAGAAGGGAAAGATGATTTCTTATGTTGAGTATTTCCCATTAGCTTGCTTGAAGAAACTTTTATATGTTTCCTCAGACTTGCTCCAAGGTCGATCAACAGTTTCTCTGGCCTTTGCATGAGGTTCGTGGCATAGTTCATGGGAAGCTGATGGAAGTAGAAGGGGATACATTCTCTATTTAACCCCAAGAAGAAAATCTAAGAGATCACAATGGAATATACTCACTGATTCAAGATGGAGTTTCTTCAAATGAATAACTTTGATGATCGTATGACAATCATCATTTATCGAAAAGGACTCCCCAACAATCTTAAATTATACGATTCTCTAGTGAAAAGCAACCCAGAGAAGATGGATGATCTCTTATTAAAGGCAGAAAAGTATGCAAAGAAAATGTCCCAGCAAGGACAGAAAAGGTCGATCAAGTTAGAAGTAAAAGAATAACATAATGAGTAGAAGAAATTGAGATTAGAAGGCGCTCGAAACTACACCCTAGTCACTGACTCATTGGACCGCATCTTCCTACGAATTCAGAACGAACCCTTCATTAGACCGCTAAGGCCAATGTTTTCAGATCCTTTTAAGAGGGATGTTACAAAGAGGTGTGTTTTCCACAAAGATCATGGACACCAGACTGAAGATTGCAAGTCTCTGAAGACTAGATCTAAGATGTCAAAGATTGAGGATATCTATAGGAGTTCATTGCTTGTCCAAGGTAGACACATGCCAACCAATAGTGACAACACTTTCTTCCTCCACCCCAAGAGGATCAGGGCAACATAACCAGAGAGGGAACATTATCACCGTAATATATGGAGGAACGATAACTCAAACAAACCGAGCAAGGTAGATAGGGAAAAGGAATCTTATCAGAAAAGGAATCCGTCTCATTTGACAAGCACGATGATTCAGATAATATTTTGATTCAATATCAGCTGAATTAACAAGGATTTTGTATTTTTATATATTATGTACAATAAGACTTTGAGAAGAGAAGAGACTTCTAGCATTTTATAATTTTACATAAATAAAAGTATGATCTCGTGACTAAGCATCTTTCACTCTACCTACTATCATTATTTAAAAAAAATAAAAAATAAAAATCATAATGTGGTTAGGGCATCCATTCAAAAAGGGGGAAGTCTTGAATTCAAGCCCCCTCATTTGCCATCCACAGGGAATTATCCTGCTTATCGAGTATAAATAGGTCCTCTAAGAGGTCAGTTTTCTCATCCTTCTAGCCAGGCCTACGGGGTCTGGACAACCCCTCATCAACAAATAAATCATGATTATTTACATTAATAAATAATTGTAAACCAAATTTATCTTGTCTAAGACAACTCGATCTCGTCCATGAACAAGATTGTAACCATGGTTGGAGCAGGTTATAAAACCAATTCTACTTAATTAATGTAGGGTTTACTCACGCTAAGAAAGAACAATTGACACAAGGGCTATAAATGGATTGATCAGGTTCTGACTGGATTGGTATGTAACAAGTTGTCACCCACCAAATAATATAAAATATAAACATGCATTTTTTATATTTTTAAAACACATTATCAGACCGTGCATTCCTATGGGATTGGAAGATATGGTTGATCTATAACCAATCCAATAAAATATGACATGACGTCCTTATGGGATTAGGTCATTACCAAAATCCAAATCCTTGATTTGGATCCATGATTATAAGATGGGAATGATTCAGATTTCAGGTCTGACCCGATCCATTTCACCTTAATTGGCACAATTAACGGGAATCATGGTTTTAACATAAATGAAAGGGTTGTGCTGGACTAACAGTGAAATGTACATTGTGAGGGGATATTACGATCTCGATGAAAAACCTTTATGGTTCTAACACACATCCACGTCACAAATGTCCCCCATGATGTACATTTCAGTGTTACTCCAGCATTATCCTATTACATAATCCTACTTCTTTTCAAAATGGGGTTTTTTCCATCGTTACGAGTTAGAATACATCCCCTCGGAGCGGATCCTCAGTAATACATAGTGGAGAGACCATGTAAAAAAGCAACGACCACATCAGTTATAAAATGATCATGACTTGGGATCAGATTTTCTTAAAAAAATTGTTAAATTTTTTCTTCAAAGTCTTATATACGGCTTTGAAAATGTACTGCCAAGTGGTGCTGTCTCAACCGTCTAATTGCACTACAGGGAACTACCTGAACAAAGTACTACAAAAGATCTGTTCCTGCATCCCCTTAGTAAATCACTTTCCCGAAAATTTGTAAATCACTTTTGTTGGACTTAGAAATTTCAATTTCGACTGATTTTTGGTGAGGATGATCTCCTCACCATAGGGATCATCCTCACAAAAAACCAGCTCAATCCAAAACTTTTAAGCCACTTAGGACAAACGTGTTCGCTCCCTAACTTTGTCTCCCAAACGCCACCCATACCTAGGGGATAAAAACTCATTGAAATTCTGGATGTTAATATATTAGTCAAATGGATTTATGATATAGAACCAAAATATATGGAAAGGCAATCACCTCAAATGAACCTAATATACCTAAAGGTTGGAATCCATGGACCAATACGGAAAACAACTCAACTGTTCCCAATATGATGGTTGGGATTGCATGTTTTTTTATTTTATATGATCAACTGTTCCCATCCCTATCTAATTGATGTTAAACCTAAATGTGAAGAAATATCATAGATGCACTATGGCGATGATACAGTGTATATATATATGTGTGTGTGTGCGTGCAAGACAGAGAAACAAAATTCGTTTGTGTAGTAGTGTTTTATATTTTAATTATAGAGAACTTTCTCATATAATTATTACATCATCGTAAATATCGAAAGTGTTCCAAGTGTTGACAGATATTTCACATATAGGAAAGATTTGTCAACACTTAAAATAACAATTTGCCAGTACTATATGATAGTTCTGTTAACACTTGTAATATATAGGTATTTACAATAACATCAATCAATACTTATTTGAAAATATGTATCTTTCTTTTAAGCCTACGCTACCAATCTCAAGATAAGGAGCGTGATGACAGGTTGATGGCAGCCAGGTGTAAAAATTTTGCCCATTTCCTAGCAAAATATTGTTTTCTACGACGGATTAATTAAACTTTGTTTGGTTTTTTCGCCAAATCATTTAATTTGTATTAGACAAACCATGCAACAACAAAGAAACTTAGCTTAAGCCATAGATATTAAAACAATAATTATAAACTTAGTTTAGTCTATACAGGTCATTTCAATCGGTTTCTTTAACCCCATTAGATTGGACGACTTCATATAAATAGGTATGTTGTTGAACTGATCATAACACATGCAACCAATGTTCCATATGTCCCTAACCATGGACCACATCATCACTTTCAACCTTCTCTTCTCTCTCTTCCTTTTCTCTCACATTGCCACATCATCTTCCACCATGGACCCACGTGGAACATACATCATCCACATGGACAAATCAGCCATGCCGGCCCCCTTCTCGACGCACCATAACTGGTACACGTCAACACTCTCCTCGCTATCAGCACCCGATGTCATTGCCCCAACCCATCTCTATACTTATAATCATGTCATAGATGGGTTCAGTGCCGTGTTGTCCCAATCACAGCTCGCTCAACTGGAGCAAATGCCAGGCCATGTCGCCACATATCCAGAGACATTTGGCCAACTCCATACCACCCACACCCCAAATTTTCTAGGCCTTAAAAAACATGTTGGATTGTGGCCTAAGGGAGGATTTGGGGATGATATGATCATTGGTATTATCGACACTGGAATCTGGCCCGAAAGTGAGAGTTTCAATGATCGTGGCATGCCACCAGTACCCCAACGATGGCGCGGCACATGTGAGACAGGAACAGAGTTCAATTCTTCATATTGTAATCGGAAACTGATTGGTGCTCGGTCTTTTAGTAAAGGCATGAAGCAACGTGGCCTAAACATATCGACCACCGATGATTATGATTCTCCTAGGGACTTCTATGGACATGGCACCCACACATCCTCAACTGCTGCAGGATCTCGTGTCCCAAATGCCGACTACTTTGGGTATGCAAAGGGTACGGCAGTTGGAGTTGCCCCACTTGCCCGGCTTGCCATGTACAAAGTTTTGTTCTTGAATGAGACTTACGACTCTCCTGCAAGTGACACATTGGCTGGCATGGACCAAGCCATAGAAGATGGGGTTGATCTTATGTCATTGTCTTTGGGTTTCATTGAGACACCATTTTACAACAACCCAATTGCATTGGGAGCATTTGCAGCCATGAAGAAAGGCATCTTTGTCTCTTGTTCTGCCGGGAACAGCGGCCCTCATGCCTACACTATCCTTAATGGTGCTCCATGGATCACAACAGTGGGTGCAGGGACTATCGATAGAGACTATATTGCTCATGTGACGCTTGGTGAAGGTGATGTAACAATCAAAGGAAGATCAATTTATCCTGAGGACTTGTTTGTATCAGGTGTTCCCTTATATTATGGACTTGGCAATATAAGCAAGGAGAATTGTGGAGCTCTCGACCCAAAAGATGTCTTCGATAAGATAGTTTTCTGCAAATTCAATGATGAATCGAATATTTATGCACAAATATATGAAGTAAATAGAACAGGTGCTGCAGGAGCAATCTTCGCTACGGATTCAGCGCAATTCATGCACCCCGATGATTTCTTTATGCCATTCGTGGCTATAAGCCTAAACGATGGAAAGGTGGTTGAGGAATATCTAAGCAAGGCGACCCAACCGCCTACTGTGGACATCAAGTTTAGGATTACAGTATTGGGTACTAAACCAGCTCCTCAGGTGGCCTACTTCTCATCGCGTGGGCCTGACCGTAGATCCCCATGGATCTTAAAACCCGATATATTAGCCCCCGGTGTTGATATATTGGCAGCTTGGGTGCCTAATAGGGGACGTGCACCAATTGGGAACGATTACTTGCTTACAGATTACACTCTAGCGTCTGGTACATCCATGGCCTCACCCCACGCAGTTGGTGTGGCAGCATTGCTGAAATCAGCTCATCGTGATTGGAGCGCCGCTGCCATCCGATCTGCAATGATGACCACAGCAGATATTCTCGATAATACAAACAGTGGGATCATTGATATGACCACCGGAACATCGGGGACCCCACTTGATTTCGGGGCAGGTCATATAAACCCCAACAAAGCCTTAGACCCTGGTCTTGTTTATGATATCGAGGCTGAAGACTACATCAATTTCTTATGTGGGCTAAACTACACAAATGATCAAATTCGGATTATTACTAGGACTTGGAATTACGGTTGTGAACAGAGTAATCTCGACCTTAATTATCCATCATTCATCGTCATTCTAAACAATACCAACACGACAAGCTACACGTTTAAGAGGGTGTTGACTAACGTTGATGATTCTCAATCGCTTTATCGTGCGGTGGTGTGGGCTCCAACAGGTATGAAAATTACTGTGGAGCCTGACACAATATCCTTCAGAGGTCAATATAGCAAAGCTGAGTTCACAGTAGGAGTTGAGATTGATTTGGGAGGTTTTAGGGCAGAGAGTGATTACATTGGGAATTATGGGTATCTGAGCTGGTATGAGATTAATGGGAAGCATGTTGTAAGAAGTCCCATTGTTTCTGCATTAGCCCCTTAAGCCATAGATTATGTTTCTTTAGCTGTTCGGGTCGATCTTAGACCTTGAAACATTTTGGATCTTGTACCTCATTTGTTGTTGTTTGGGTTCAAGTATTCCAAATCAAGAATAATATGCTTACAGCTATATATATAATCCAAAATTAAGGTTTTTCCCGTCACATACAATGAGGTATATATTGTACTCACATATCCATTTGAAATTTGGGTACAAGTCGGATACCGATATCCTTTAAAAAAATTGGATAAATAATCGTATATGAATATCCTTAGCAAAAGTGGATAATAAGTGGGATACAGAAATCCAGATATAGAGTTAGATAAGGATACATATATGGGGGTGGATCAAGGGACATATGTAAAAACAATGGTTATTCAAAATAGGAGTTAGAGGTTTTGAATTGAGCTGAATTTTTGTGAGGATGTTCTCTATGATGAGAAGATCATCCCCACAAAAAATCAACTCAATCTGAAACTTTTAAGTCTGTCAAAAGTGGTTTACAAATTATTGGTAAAAAATTGATGGTCCACATTCTAAATCACTTTTGATGGGGTTAGAAGTTTCAGATTGGACTGATTTTTTTTTTTTTTTACGATGATCTTCTCATCAAAGAGATCATCATCACAAAAAATCAGCTCAATCCAAAACCTCTAACCCATTTTTTGAATTTGTTTTATTATTATATTGTTTTTACATATGTTTTAACATATATATGCTTTATCCGACCCATTGCCAGCCCTAGTTAACCATGTATATGCTAAAAGAGTAAAATCCAAAACACTCAACTGTTTAACCCGTGATCTCCTGCATTCTCCCCTTTTTAATGGACACATGACATTTTTAATTGATTTAATTGCTTAGCAACCTCTTTGTTAACATTAAATCTTTATTGGAACATAACATTAATACAGAGCAAGTTAAAGGATGCTAGTTTCAAACATTAATGTGATTTCATCATATTTTAAATTGCAGACTCTGAGGTATTTTAACATGCGATAATCGAATCAATAGAAACATATAACGACTTCAATCACATAGCTTCCAACATCTTTTAAATCCTTGATTTTGTTACTTGTTAACCACATTAATATGGATTTTGTTACTTTTTAAATCTATAAGAAGTCTTTTATTTATCATATTATATTGTGCTAAGATTTTCATTGTATTGGAATTCATACTATCTGATCCATACTATCTATAGGTCATATAATGGAAGTATCTAACTAGAAAGCCTTTTGGATGAAGTGTTAGGTTTAAAAAACTGGTGAAATGCTTTTCAACATTTCCAAAGATTAGTGGTATAAAACAAATCTACTAATCTATGGTTTAGTCAGAGCAACAAAGAACAATTGACACAATTAATTTTTGGTGGTGTACGACATGGATGCCAAGCCTGCTAAGCTATAAGGTGCAAGGGTCAATTGCCCTAATGCTTTTCTTAAGGGTGCTTATGTCATTTGACCTATATATATATATATATAGGAGCGGTTTGGCAGCCCTAAAGTTTGCCAAGTTTGGTGCCAAACATTTTTTGTAAATCACTTTTGATGGGGTTAGAAGTTTTGGAATAGGCTGATTTTTGGTGATGATGATCTCCTCATCATATAGATCATTCTCACAAAAAATCAACTCATTCCAAAGCTTCTAACCCATATTTTGAAAAATGTTTGACACCAAACTTGGCAAACTTTAGGGCTGCTGAACCGTCCCCATATATATATATATACTTATTTTAAAACCCGATTTAATTGAATGAGTGTGGCTCAATTTTCTTAGTTATAAAAGGAAGAAAGTTACTATTGCCACACCAACTGTGAGCAATTCTTTAGTGATTTTCATGGGAACTGGTGTGGCATTAGTAAAAGGAATTGTAATCCCATTTTTTCCATAGTTATAAAAGGAAACCAGGTAAATTGTTTATTCTTGCTTGCGTTTTTCTATTTATTTCTTTGGTGATTGTTATCATGGTTTGCAATGGTGAGGAACATGGTTTTAAGGTAAATGAAGTAGCAATATACCAAAACATGCACTGAAAATTGAAAATTATCAAACCGGCACGCTTTTTAATTTTGAGGAAACAATTTTCCTTTAACGCTTATAATTCAAGCACTCAACTCCATGTCTACTCTTCACTCCACATGTCATGAACTTTTTTGGACTAACTGTCCAAAATCTAATTTCCATTCAAAATGGGATTTCTGCTAGGGCTACAACTTTTAGGCTTGCCAAGCCCAAACCCATTGGTTTATACTCGACCTTTGGTCAGGTTTGGGCGTAGTTAGCTTAGGTTCGGTCTCAAGTTCGGGCAACGAATAAAAAATGCCTGACTCAAATCATGTAGGGTTCAGGCATAGGAATCAAGCAACTCGGTTTGCCTAAACCTGAACTTAATATGGTTATGGGTCAAAAATATTTCTTATATCTTGGCTCTTTCGCCTTCATAATTCATATTTGACTATGTTTTCTTTTGTTTATGTAATTTAATATTTCCATACAATGATTATATTACAATTTTAAAATTTTATTTCATTGAAAATTGCAATTAATAGTAAATAAAAATGGCTACTTTAGTTAATCATCATTTTCTTCTTATTTAAATTTACTTATATTTTGTATATGCAAATTCTGAAACATATTTTTATAATTTTTTTTATTTTTTATTTGGTAACTTTTAAGTTATGTTACATACCACTTATCTTTATATAAACCCTTACTATTACTAAATTGTTCAGCATAAATGGGGAAATGAATTAAATCAAACAACCCGGCTAGGGGTGCGTTTTCGGGTTGTGTATTTCATGTCTGAGGTCGGGTTGGTCATGAGCTCGAGTTGGTGTTTGTCATCAAGTTTGGGTTGGGCTCCAGTTGAACCCCAACTCGGCCCAATGCACACGAGTTGCTACCCTCATTTCTGCAATGTTATGAAGGGCTTTAATAATTAGATATATAGTCTAGAGGTAGTAAGTTTATTAAAGGGATTTCTAGGGTCAATGAAATTGGTTTATATTGTATTTTGCTTGACTTTCTTAGTGAAATATTGATTGTAGTCCCTAGTAGTCATCATTTTTGTAAAAAAAAGTTACGGAAGCAATGTGAAATTATTATAGAGAAAAAAATAGAGGGAGAAAAGGAGGGAGATTAATTCTGTTGGACCTATAGTCCGTTGGTGGCCCGTTAAGCTTATAAATTACCCACGATTTTAAAAGAAAGATTATCTTTTGATTTTTCTTGATGAGGAAGTTAAGTCGATAGTGAGAAATTCTAGTAATAGTTAGAGTGGGAAACCCTCTATTTAGAAAGGATAAGGATCCTTTAATGGGTTGGATACTTACCTTAAAGATCAATGCCCTCTAGTACTCCTATCTATAAAATAATTGATCATCCTATCTTATCAAATGATTGATTTTCCTCTAGAAAATCGGGGAGTTCTCAAATAAAAGGCATAATAGATTTTTCTCTGCAAATCAGTGGAGAAAACAACATGTTATTAGGAATCCACGTTCCATCACTAAAGGCTATACTAATCCATAAAGAGTAGATCAAGGAGAAAAAAGTCGTAGGAATTTTTTGGATCTCCCATTCCTTGAGATTCAAGTAACAATAGATAATCAATTCTTCCTTGAGATATGTGTTATAGTAAATGATTAACTGCTCTTCGAGATATGAAATACAATAAATGAACTTTGGTCGTCTTCTCCGATAAAGCTTCTGAGTTTCGATTGTCTTCTCTAATAAAACTTCCAAGTCTTCGATCACAGTCTTATATCGCTTTAACCTAAAAAGATACTGGTGGGATGTCGACCAAGGAGCCTTCGACGATAAAGTTAGATCTTAGTTAAATTGCAAAGCAAAAAAAATGAACAGTGTTAAAAAGTTTTGTGTGGCTTGTTCCATATTGCTTGAGTTGTTAAAGTCTCCCTATTTATAGGTTGGACTCATTGAAGAAGGTAGTATACTCAACAGTAACCTCTCTTTCCCATGTTTTCTGGCATTTGTGTAAGTTAATGCCCGTGATGCATTGATAACAATGAAAATTGACTCTCAGGATTCTTGTAACTTACATGAGGAGTAGCCTTAAATATGTAACTGTCTTGACTCAGTGACTACTCAATTCTCAAGTTGACTCAGTCAAATTATGTAGTCGTGGTTTTTTTTGGCACCATGTATAATTTGTACTACTAGGGTAGCTTGGCATAAGGTTGTCTCTCAAGTTATCGGGTAGGTTTCTCCTTAGCTTGGTTTGATGAACCATGTAGTGTAAAGGGGAATATTAGTAAAATGGCTCATTGACCAAATCATATAATGAAGGGACTCATTGGTCGAACCATGTAATGAAGGCACTCATTTACTTGAGGGGTCGACCAAGGAGACCGAACCGCTTAGGGTGAACACGTTGGATTGAGGGGTTAAACCACCTAGAATGAACACATTGGATTGAGGGGTCGACAAAGCTAGTTGAATCTCCTAATGTGAACAGGTTGGATTGAGGGTTCGGCCAAGGTGGTCGAACCTCCTGATGTAACCACATTGGATTGAGGGGCCAGTCATATCAAACATCCTAGTATGAGCAGGTTAGATTGAGGGGTCAACCAAATCTCCTAGTGTGAGCATATTGGACTAAGGGTGGGATCTAGTGGCTTACCCATTAAATGTTTGATCTAACTTGCATTGCTTTTGGTTGAATCAGGTTGAACCGCATCCCAATACCTTGATCTAGTAACTTTATAAATCCCAAGGAAAATAATTTTTGGGTTCCTACAATGCCCCTCTCTTAGCATTCTAGATCTTTTATGAGATCTAGGATTCTAAGGATCTTCTAAATTTGTATTAGCGAAGAATATATGCTAGGATACTTCCTCTTTGAATTAGTAAGATGATTTTTAGTAATCTTTTACTTATAAAAAGGCTAGACTTCGAATCATTCTTACTCATTCTTTTGTGGTGGGGAGCTCTAGGATTTTGTGTGGAGCATTCTTGGATGGAGGGGTTTCAGGTTCTTCATCCTCGACATACACTTTGATTTGTTTTGATCTTTTCCATCTCTTATTCTTTCTTATTTCTAGTATTTTATTTATTCTCCTTTGTATTTATCTATTATTCACTATTTGCCCCCAATTATGCCTTCTCCTAACTCACCCTCTTCTTTAGAGAAAATGCACAAACACTTTTACTTTCTATCTGATGTTTACCTTAGAAGGGTAGAGAACATTGATGGTCTCTTTATTGGGCGTGAAGAGTGCTCAGGGCAACTATATGTCGAGCTAAGATTCCCTCTCCCTAACCTCGTTAGCGAATCTTTTGTCCTCTTTGACCTTACCCTCTCAGGGTTTGAATAGAAATTTTCTCAAGATTGTGCATAACATGTCTGCTCTTAATAATATTTATGACTTTGACTTGAGAATTAATGAACTATTGTTTATCTACCGCCTCATGTCTTCTCCTTCGTGACGACTAAGCTATTACTTATCTGCTAGGAATGATACCTTAATTACTAGTCACCATACCTTCGATAAGCATTGGTTTTGCGATCCGTTCATCATGCCAGGCAACAATTTGATGAAAAATCTTTGGGAGTTAATCCTGTCCCAAGGTCTCTTGGCTCGAAAGGTAGCTTTTTCTTTTTTCCTTTATACTATTAATTTCTTCTCTCTTACTTATGTTTTTTTTTTGTTATTATCTTTCTTTTTGCAGGGAACCTTTCATTAGGTCCGCCAGAGCATAGTTTGGACCATCGCCTACTAGTTGAGTGGGTTCTTAGTCTTTCCTCCTCTTTGCCTCAAGGTTCCTCACTTTACTCTTCCTATCGCTCTCCCAATCTACCATTCAGCTAGAGCTGCCTAGTTCAAAGTTTAGGAAATGATCAGGCTTCTAGATGTGTTGGCATACCTAATATAATCATCAATTATGAATCGACTTTGATTTAGATGATACAAATTGTCATCCTCTTTGATTTTAAACCTTGTTAATTTAGAAAAGCTTCACTCAAACATTGAGGTCAATTGCTCGACTCTCTTATACTTGATGCCTCAAAGCCTGTATCTTCTCATTTGTGTTTTGTTTTCAAGACTAGAAACACTTAAAAAATGATGACCTGTTTCAGGCAGAGAAGCCCACATTTTCAAGCATCAATTTGGATATACTGATTGGTAGTCTCATGGCAATTGTTGGTAGTACTGGAGAAGGAAAGACATCATTAGCTTCAGCAATGCTTGGCGAATTGCCTCCAACAGTAGATGCAAGTGTCGTTATTCGGGGAACTATTGCTTATGTTCTACAAATTTCATGGATTTTCAATGAAATTGTGAGTCACAATATTTTTATGGTTTTTCTCTTGTGGGGTTATTTGAAGGTGGATATGGTAGCTAGATAGCTCTCATATTTAATTCATCTTGTAGGTTCCAGCCTTCCAACACTGTAGATCTCACAATCCTTGATGTTGCAACCATGCTCACGTAAGAAATAAATATTATGGTTGCTTATATCACTATGGTTTCGACAATATGGATTGTGGGATCTATGGTGTTGGAACCAGTTTAACCACTTCAATTACTTACCAGTACAAGCAGGATGACTCCAAAATATTTGGTGTAGGAAGCATGACCATATAAGCAATAAACATTTTGGTTGCTCATATCACAATGTTTCTGCCACTGTAGGTGGTAGGATCCTTGGTGTTGGAATCATTTCGACCACTTCAATGGAATGACTTTGCATGTTATTTGTATTCTACTTTATAAAATTGCTAACCATTACAGGTCTTGGATCCAAATCATACCCATTTAGGTACCTTAGAACATATTATTTGGATCTGTTTTCGAAACAGCACGATATGAGAAAGCAACAGAAGTGACTGCATTGCAGCATGACCTTGACTTACTTCCTGTAAGTATTTATAGTTTTACTCTTATCGTTTTGTGGCCTACATATCAATATGACTCACACATGTACTATATCAGGGTGGTGATCTCACAGAGATTGATGAATGGGAAGTTAATATTAGTGGTGGACAAAAGCAAATAGTTTCCATGGCTAGGGTTGTATATTCCAATTCGGACGTATATATTTTTGATGACCCTTTAAATGCTCTAGATGCTCATGTTGGTCGACTGGTAATCCCATCATTATAAACATTATGGAATCACTATGAGGATCACAAGTTTCATGTACTTATCTCTATTATTATGACTTCTACTCCAAGGTCACTAGCGTCTACTCTTTAAATTTCAGTGCAATGTTGTCTATTGGCAATTCTTTTTTCTCATAGTATGATTTTCAAGTCCAAACGTTTCCCAATGAGTAGATCTGGTTATGGGCGTAAGGGACAAGCAATTTTATTGCTAACCAATCATTTTAGAGTTAATACTACTAATGGAGATGGCTATTTTTTCCACTACAGTGTATATATCTGTCTTTCTCAATGTCTTCTATTCTGGATTGTTTTGATGCAAAAGTTGATAATTCCCTCACTTAATGATAGTCTTGTTCTTCCATCTTCATTGGAGAAGGTTTCCTTGTTTTAGGATGATGGTTGGCCCATTGATGGGAAAGGTATCGAGAGAAGAGTGATCGACCCATTCATGATATTAAATTTTCTTGATGATTTTGTACATAGGAATGCTGGGAATGGCAGCCCTAGTGGTAGTGGATTTCCAAATGAGGGATAATTGCGGTTTGCTTGTAGTATTATGCAACATTTTGTAATTTTGATGGTGAATTACTTGGTAATTTTGTAAATTATGACTCATTGTAACTCTTTTTCTATATAAATGAATGTAATAGAGAACCTCAATATTTTCTATTTGGGTCTATTTTGACCATGGGTAATAAGTGCGTAGAAAAAAAAAATTAAAAATTAAAAATTAATTTTTTTTATAGTTTATATATCGGTTTATGACCACTTTAGATATCGATTTGTAATCGATGTCTAAAGTCTCGGACTTAGGACATCAGTCTTATAGACATCGGATTTAAAAGCTATGTCGAAGGGGTTTTTTTTTAGTACTTTCAGATTTGGAATGGTTTTAACCCGTTCCAAATGCTGATTTTTGAAAGGATTTTTAACCGTTCCAAATCCTGAGATTTAGAACAGCTTGCAGCCGTTTAATTTCATCAATGACACCTCGATTAGAGACGATCCGTCAGCCATTTCAAACTGTCTTAGGAACAATTATATACCATTCCTAATGTCCAATTTTGTTGTAGTGTATCTTGGTCTCACATTCTACTTTGGCTTCACACCCTCCCTTCTATCTCTTTTCCTACTCAATATCATTCTCGGACCAACCATTATAATAACCATAGCAACCACAATCCTCTTGCTCTCAGATTTTTTATTCTCTGTTATGGCTCCATTCGACCTCATCCTCTCACAGTTCCCCTCAATCTCTACTATCGGATTTTTCATCTCTCTGAGACTTACGAAGCATTCGACTCTAAATCTCTAAAGGATTCGAATATAGCAACCAAGTTGCTTATGCAATTAAGGTAACTTCTCCATGTTTATTGTCTCTTCGTTGGCAAGCTCACCTAGTCATAGGAGACAATCTATTTTCTTGAACTTGCATAACATGTTTCATATTTAACCAATTTGGTATTTTGTGCATATTAGGATTTTTTAACTGATTTGATGATTATTCATACATGCGATGTTGCCTAAATTAATTTAATCTTTCATGCTCATGATGGAATCATGACGAAGTTGGTAATCTATTGTGTAAATAATGATTTGATCGATTTTGATAATCCTTCATATATGTGATGTTTTTTCCAATTTAAAAATTGATTTATGCATGTGATACTTACAAATTTAGACATTGATTGATGGATATGATGAAAATTTTATCAATTTGGAAATTATGAATGCATATGTTAATCCTCAGTCGATTTGAAAAGTATTGATATATGATTTTTTTTTTTTTTTTTTTTTTTTTTTTACCGATTTGGAACGGAACATGCATATTATGAATTTTTCAGTTTGAGAATCAAGTATACATGTGGTATCACTTTGTCAATTTGGAAATCTGTTATGAATGTGATATTGTTTTACCAATTTGAAAATTATATGTGTATATGTGTTAAATATTTAACCAATTTGGAAAATTATTTATACATGCAGTACATTTACCATTTCGAAAATTAACTATGTATTTGATGATATTGACCGATTTGAAAATTAATTGAGCATGTGATGACATTTTTTTATCAATTAAGTAATTATTCATGCATGTGTCAAATAATTAACTTGGAAATCATCTATGCATGTTATTAATATTTTCAATTTGAAAATTATTTATGCATATGAATTTTTAACGATTTGAAAAAAAAAAAAAAATTTATACATATAAAATTTTCAACCAATCTGGAAATCATTCATGCATGTGGCATTTTAGTTGGAATTCATTTTTATAAAAATTTGTCACGTGAGCCTCAGGGCATCAAATTTGGTTTTGGACTTTTTAAAAAAGTTAAGTCATAGATTGGCCAGTTTGGCATGAAATGGGGATGATAATGCTACAATTAACTAACTAGTGCATAAAATAATTATGATGATTGGACCTTAGCGTTGACTATAGTTTTCCTCATTTGATCTTAGGATTTTCTTGGATCGTAATAGAGGCCAATCACCTCGATCGGGCATGTTCAGCGCCTAATACCTTCCAAAGCTCATAACTCGGCCCCTTACCCATTTCTCTTACCTTATGGATCAATCCGGATTCGTTTTGGAATTATTTTGGTTCTTAGACTTAAATTAGGTGGCGACTCCCCATTCCCTCAAAATCTTCAATTATCCATCAAATACTTTTTATTATTTAGTAAAAAGTGTTGGCTCTAAAAATATAAAAAGTAACTCAAATCCAACGTTGGGTGGCATACCTAAAAAATTGTTAGTTTCCTCAAAATTTAAAACAACCACATCTTGATTTTTTTCTTTTTCTTTTTTTTTTTTTTTGAAAAAAAAGAAACACCCACATAACCACATTGGATTGTATCCACTTACAAATATAAGCCTATTAAATTTAAAGTTAAATTAATAATAAACATATAAAACACCCAAATCCACCCACTTTGGATCCTATTTTCCAAAAAATGGTTAGTTCCAAATTTTTTGGAAACCCTATCCTTAGTCTTTAAACCATAAATAAATAAAATATCCACCATCCCATCTAGACTTAAAACAAATCAACCTAATCCATTTAAAGTATTTTTTTTTTTTTTTTAAATACTCAAATATTCCACCCACATTGGATCGAATTCTCCAAAAAAAGGTTAGTTTCCACACAAAAATTAAAACAAATCCTATCTTCAAGCTTAAAATAAACAAAAATAAAAATTAAACCTTGAAAAGGGGGTATTTGCAAAATTTCAATATAAAAGTTTAATTAATAACTTTGTATCTCAAAAAAGTAAAAGAGTAATAATAATTTTTATTATTTAAATAATTAATTCTTATTTATATTAATAAAATAAATATAAGAAAGACCTAATTTTAAAATTTCGCCTTAGGTCTCAACTTGTATCCAACCCATTTTGTGTCCTACGCACAATTCAATTGTATTGCACCATTTTTGAAGTCTTCCTACAAATTAGCGCAATGCACATTTGGAAACTCTTACACGATATTGATACATTGCCATTTGAAAAACTTGTTATCATCTCAAGAGAACACATTTGTTGTTAACAAATTTCTGTGCTAAGTTGATGAATCAATGGCATGATATGATGTATTGAAAATTATCGAAAAAATGAAAAAATTTAACAGTTTAGAAAAGTTCTCCCTAAATTTTCTCTCCACCAACCAATGACACTTGCTTTTGTAATACAGATGGCGTCATGCCATTGGTTCATCAGCTTAACAAAGAAATTGTAAACCGCAAGTGTGTACTCTCATCTCAGCAGCAAAGCGTTCACTAACTCGAGTACTCAACTCATTCTAAATCCACTTATCACATTAGGGTAAATTACATTTTCACCCCTAATGTTTTGACAATTGCATTTACCTCTCACATAGTTATGTAAGGGACTCATTTAATTCCTCTCCCTCTACTTTGCTGTCAGAAAAACAGTTATATATAATTTTTAATTATTATAAAGACTATCTTATCTTTTTTTTTTTAAATGTCATTTGTTTTTTCATAAATAAAAATATCTTTGTGAAAAAATGGAATCATACATAAAAGTGTGAAAATGTTTAGATGGAGTCATTTTTATCTTTTTATTTAAAAAAAAAGTTCAAGGAAAAAAATTATAATGAGAGGGTAAAATAGTAACAAACCATAGGGGGGTGAAAGTGTAATTTACCCATCAGTACATTATTGGTTGAGATACATCACCCTAATGTGCTTTGATACTATTTGTTATGGGATCAACGATCATACAGTTTGCTAATTGGGGTCAAACTAAGATAAGCTTTTGAGTGATATATGTGGCATGAGGCTTTGTACTCCAATGGCACGCACAAATGCATCATAAACTGCGGGTTCTCCTATCCTACAACACAATAATTTGGCCATAACCAAGTGATTCAAGGCAACATAGGGTTTATATTATTCTGGGGCACAATATCTCCCATAATGTACCACAATGTCATGTTACATGACACTACCCATGCATTGCGCATAAAGTAGCCCATACTAAGGCACATTCCTTCATGTGGAATGGGTGCATCAGTAAGGCTACTCAAGACAAAATGGTGTGCCTAAGAAGATCCGATCTCGAATCACCCCAAGCTGTCCCTAGGCTGAACCAAGTAATGCACATGACATGGCTTGTGTAGCCATGAAGAGTAGGTGGGCGACCCCCTTTATTTAAAGAGAAGTTTAGGTCTTTGATCTATTTCTGGAAGGGAACATCAAAAGTTGAGCCCAATCATAATGGACTTACTAAAATCCTAAGCCCAATTTTAAGCCTAACTCATTTTGTTGACACATGGAAACAAAAAAGTTTTTAAGGGTATTCTATTTTTTTTGGATCAATTTTGTATTTGATTTTCTATGAAAATGAATGTTCCAATGTTAGGGATATTTTGAGCTGAAAATAGGGGTGACCCTCACTAGGGGCATTGTGATCATTTCTGAGAAAGTTTGAGGCTTTTTGTGAAAATGTCTAGATCGTAAGGGGTTAGTTTCTAATCCAATAAGCGCTTTCCATACCTTAAAAAGCCCCTCAAAGTTCAACAAAAAAAACAATCCAAAATAACAAAAAATATTTTTAGAACACTACTAGTCATTGGGAATTTGTTACAACTGAATGATAAGTTGATAGATCAAACAAGCGTAAAATGTTAGATTTTATGTATTTAAAATCTTAGACATAACTTTAATAAACTTTGATTTTTTGCCCAATAGATCTAATCTATCACATACCTCAAGCATACTAATTATACAATTTAAATTGAGTTGATGGTATTTACCTTGTGTCATAATAAAGTCATTGTTTCAAAACCATTGGAAGTGTGCATTGCACTCTACGTGTTCCTCGAAGCTTTTGAAATCTCAATCGAATTGACCATTTTTTTAGAGTCACCTTCTCCTTTCTCTCTATGCGGATCGGCTAGATACTAGTGATTGATGGATATCACTCTATTAGAAATTTTTTCTTATGTGCACTTTTTTACAATTAGTTTACTTATCTCTTACTTGCCAATATGGAGTCGTCAATCCTCTTTTATAGATGAAAGTTGATGGCCTAAAGTTATTCTTTAATAAGATTTTTATCCATCAAGATCTCTTACTAACCTTAAAGAATACTAATTATTCCAACAATATTAAGATTCTTTAATATTGATATCTTTTTTATATATTGAATCCTTGTGCAACTAAACAACAAAATCGTGAGGTCAATGGGACACACGATATACGGTTTTAATATTCTCCCACTTGGCCTTATTAGACCAATTATATTAATAGTGAATTTTCAAAATATTTTTTAAAAAGGCTCAATTTTAAGATTCTATAAATAAAAACATTTTATACGTAATCACGAATTTTAAAATCATCAATATTCATAATATTTAATTTGATTTTTTAATGTCATATTTCGATTAGATATTAATATGAGTAATGATAGTGGTATGTCATCTTTGCCACACTTCCTTCCATGTACCACGCCATTAATGTATTTTCTTATATAGCCTTTAATTATGCTCCTATCATTTGTCTTGTCAAGACATTTTTTTTATATTACTTCAATCTAAGCAAAATATGTATAATATAATCGAAAACAGAAAATAAGTAGAAATAAACTTTATTTAGTACTAATATTAATATCAATTACATAATCACTTCAGAGTAATTTATTCCAAATATATAAAAGATTTTTTTTTTATAAGTTAAAAGATTTTCCTAAAATACCCATCTTAATAACATGTTCTTTGTAAGCTTTTGGTTATAATTCATTTTGTTAATGGATCAGCTATCATTTGAGTGGTGCTAATATTTTTTAATGATACTAAATATTTTTGGATTCTTTCTTTAACCATCATGTACTTGACCTCCATGTGTTTTACATCATTCGAGTACTTTCCATTCTTAGAGAAGAATATAACTACGGCATTATCACAATATATCTTTAGCGGCTTTACTATAAAATTCACAACTCCAAGTCTTGAGATAAAATTTTACAACCATAAAACATGACTCGTGACCTCAAAGTATACCATAATTCAACCTCCATAGTAGATGAAGTAGTAATGCTCTGTTTCATGTTCCTCCATGAGATAGCTTTTCTTATTAATAAAAATACAAAACTCGATGTAAACTTTCTACTATTAGAGCATTAGGCAAAATCTAAATCCGGTATCTGATCACTTCTATATGATCTAATCTCTTGTAAGTAAGCATGTATTCCTTCGTCCCTTGCAGATATCTCATAAAAAATTTTGTAATTTTTCAATGATTTATTATTGGACTACTTTGATATCTTCTTAACGTTCCAACTATAAAATTGATATCTGATCTAGTATATGTCTGAGTGCATAGCAAACTCCCAATAGCTAAAGTGTATGGAATATCCTTCATCTGCTTCCTTTTTAAATCATTATGTAACATTGCATCAAGTTGAACTTGTCTCCTTTCCTGATAGGCGCATCACCAATAGTACAAGATTGCATATTGTATCTCTCTAAGACTTTATTGATATAAACTTTCTAAGACAATCATAATAATCCTTGAGATTGATTCTTAAGGATTTCTATGCCAATGACATATATTGTCTCACCCATATCAACCATCTTAAAGTTCTTAGTGAGATAATTTTTGGTTTCATACAACAAACCAAGATCATTACTAGTTAACAGAATATCATCAACATACAAGACTAATAAAATAAACGTGCTCTCATTGATCTTCAGATATATAAATTAGTTAATATTCTTTTCCTTAAATTCGAATGAGATAATAGTATCATTAAACTTTATGTATCAGTGTTTAGAAACTTATTTAAATTTGTAAATGGATTTCTTAAGTTTGTAGGCTAATTTTTCTTTTCCCTTTTTTATGAATATTTCATGTTGCTCCATGTAGATTTCTTCATCCAAATTTTTATTTAAGAATGTCATTTTTATATTCATCTGATGTAACTCCAAATCATAATGAGCCACCAATGCCATAATTAGTTTAAGTAAATCTTTCTTTAAAATTGAAGAGAAAGTCTCAATGTAATTGATACATTTCATTTGAATGAAACTTTTGATTACAAATCTGACTTTAAATCGTTTGACATTGTCTTTTGCGTCATTTTTGGTCTTAAAGACTCATTTACAGGTGACTTCTTTACTTTTAGAAGACAATTCGATTAGATCCAAACACAGTTCTAATATATAAATTTTAATTTTTTTTTCATGGCATCCATTTACTTGATAGAATCTTCATTTTAATTTGCTTGTGAAAACGTAATCGAATATTTGTTTATCTTAATATCAAAATCAGATTCCTTTAGATAAACCACGTAATCACCTGAAATGGGAAGTTTTCTTACTCTAAGGGATCTTCTCAGAATTACCGGTAGTAAATATTCAATTATAATGGTTGAGTCTTAATAGAATGGTAAACCAACTTATTCTAACTTGTATCCATTTTCCTCAAGTCGTTGAATATCTTGATAATTAAAAGTTTCTTGAATATTAAAAGGTGGTAGGATATCCACTTTTATTTCTTCAAGAATTCTTTTACATGATTCTACACTCCTACTAATCTCACTATTTTCTAGAAATCTGGTGTTTTTGGTTTCAACTATTCTCGTATTGTGGTTAGGACAATAGAAGTTGTATCTTTTAGACTTTTCTCGATAACCAATGAAATATCCAAAAATAATCTTAGGATCTAATTTCCTTTCCTATGGGTTGTAAATCCTTGCTTCTGTTGGCAACCCCTAACACTTGTCTTAAATTAGGTTTCCTATTAGTCTACAACTAGAATGGAGTCATAAGAACTACCTTTCTAATAACTCTATTTAAGATGTACATTGCGGTCTTTAATGTTTTTCCCGCAAAAATGATAGAACTGTTGAGTGGCTCAATATACTTTTAACCATGTCCATGAGTGTACAATTACACCTTTCAATTACACCATTTTGTTGAGGCATCCCATACATTATATACCATGCACAAATACCTAATTTTTTAAAAACTTTAACAAAAGGGTCAGGTTTCTAACCTGATTTATTAAATCTACCATAATATTCACTTCATGTATCTAACCTAACAATTTTAACATTTTTATCTAACTGTCTTTCTACCTCAGTTATGAATATCTGGAGGATATCCACAAATTGAGATTTTTCATGACCTAGATAAACACAACCAAACCTAGAGAGATTGTCTATAAAGGCGATGAAGTATTTTTTTCTACTTAAACATATAGTGGGAAAAAGTCCACAAATATCACTGTGTATGATCTCAAGAAGTTTATTTTACTTCTGGTGGCTTCTTTCTTAGTATGTTTGGTTTGCTTTCATTTTATGTGATTTACGCATAACGATAAATCTGTGAAGTTCAAATTATCCAAAATTTTGTCATTCATTGATTTCTCTATCCTAACTCTAAAGATGTGTCCTAAACATTTATTCCACAAGATTGAGGAATTTTCATTTATCAATGCTTCAAACTATTATTCGAATGCAATGAAACTGAAGACTAGGCATAATCAAAATTTAAATTAATTTTGTATAAACCATCAATAAAAATCTTAGATACAACTAAAACTAAATGTAAAAAACAATTTTAACTGTTAACATTCAAAAGAAATCGAATGTCCTGAACTATCTAATCTAGATAACAAAATTAAATTTCTAGATATCGTAGGAATTTAAAAAGTGATTTCAAGATCCATCTGATGACCAGTTTTCAATATCAAGCGATAAGTTCCTACAGTTAACACGTGTACTCTAAGACGATTTCCCATGAAGATATAATTTTCATTTTGCATTGGTTTCCTGCTTGAAAGGAATTATTACATCGAATTCATAATTCAAGTTGTTTCAGAATCAATCCACTAGGTATTAAAAGGTATTTCAGTTAAATTTGATTCATAACATTCAAAAAAAAAAAAAACATACCTTTCTTTTCGAACTAACTCCTGTATTTTATATAACTTTTCTTTATGTTTTCCATTTTGTCACAGAAGTAACACTTGACACTATTGTCGTTCTTCCCTTTAGCCTGATTTGCATTCTTAGGTGTTTTACCTTTCCTTGATAAGTTCTTCTTCCATTTATTTGATTTTTCTCATTTCTTTCTTATTCTTTGAGTCATCATAAAAACAGACTGTTTTCTTTTATGTCTCAAACTCATCTCCTCTTGAATATACATATTAGTCAATTCGTTCACACTCCAGTTTTCTTTATTAGTATTATAATAGATCTTAAAGGGACTGAACTTAATTGGGAGAGAGTTGAGGATGAATTGTACTAGGAAAGAATCATCTACGCTCATTCATAATGTTAAAAGCTTTGTAGCATTGTCTGTCATCTGAGGATATGATTTTGTATTCCTCGCATCCCATCATATTTCGTAGTAGTTAACTCAATCATCAAAATACCCGCAAACGATTTATCAGGAGATTTCAACCTTTTTTCCGTATTCTTCACATACTTTTATCCACTGTCAGTCAGAGGTAGGGAGGTCTTCATGTTGTTAGCCATCGTCATCCTTATAAATATCAAACTAAGTTTATTCAATCTTTTCTAATAGAAAAGTAAGTTCTTTTGATATACCGTACTACTAAGTTTTTTTGATATACCGTACTACTCTCAGTTAGATCCATAAATTTTACAGAGATAAGCGCTAGGTCAAGATCTTGAATTCCTAGAGTGAATTAGACATGTTCATACCATTTCAAAAAATTTGATCTGATTAGGATTAGGATGATGGATACATAAGAATGCAATGAACCAAGAATTGAAATAAAATAAAGACAATGCTCTAATAAGTGCTTTGAGTTTTATTAGAGAGTGATGAACTCATTAATATCACTTAAATTTATTTTTTGGGTTAAACTAGATATATATATATATATATATATCAATTGGATTGAAATTTTATAGAACTATAATTTGGATTTTGAATGGAAAATATTGAAATTGAATTTCAATCATATCAATCTGATTATATATATAAGGGGCGATTTAGCAGCCCTAAAGTTTGCCAAACATTGTGCCAAACATTTTTCAAAACATGGGTTAAAAGTTTTGGAATGAGCTGATTTTTTGTGAGGATGATCTCTATGATGAGGAGATCATCCTCACCAAAAATCAGTCTATTCCAAAACTTTTAACCCCATCAAAAGTGATTTACAAAAATTGGATGATCCACGATTTTTCAACTTGTAAACTAGGGTTAGAAGTTTCAAAATGAGCTGATTTTTTGTGAGGATGATCTCTTCACCGTAGAGATCATCCTCACAAAAAATCAACCTATTCCAAAACTTCCAACCCCATCAAAAGTGATTTACAAAAAATGTTTGGCACAATGTTTGGCAAACTTTAGGGCTGCCGAATTGCTCCCATATATATATAATGAGATCAAGAAAATTGGAAAGGGAATTTTTAAATCATGGCAACTTTCAGGTATGGATAGTCTGTAACCAAGCTATGGAGATTTTAGAACTTATGGTGCTGATACCACAAGTTAGATTTTACGTATTCAAAATCTTAAACATAACTTTAATAAACTTTGATTTTTCCCCAATAGGATCTAATCCATCATATACCTCAAGCATACTAATCTTACAATTTAAATTGAATTGATAGTACTTACCTTTGTGCCATCATAAATTTGTTAATTCACAATTGTTGGAGGTGTGCATTGCACTCTACATGCTCCTCCAAGTTTTCAAAATCCCAATCGAATTGATCATTTTCTTCTAGACTCACATCTCCCTTCTCTCTATGTGGATCGACTAGGTACTAGTGATTGATAGATATCACTCTATTAAAACTCTCTTTTTATGTGCATTTTCCACAATTAATTTATTCTCTCTTATTTGTCAATATGGGGTCGTCAATCCTCTTTTATAAATAAAGGTTGAGGGCCTAAAGTTATTTTTTTTTAGTTAGATTCTTATCCATCAAAGTCTCTTACTAACCTTAAGGAATACTAATTATTCCAACGATATTGAGATTTTTTAATATCGATATCTTTTATATATATAGAATTCTTGTGCAATTAAACCACAAAACCGTAAGGTCAATGGGCCACATGATATAGAGTTCTAACATAAAAATGAGATATTTACAATGAAATGAAACCTTGTAGTCAATTACATGGACGAGTGATGCATACTTAAATCCATAATGAAGAGTTTTAGCATTATCATGTGGAAGTCTGACCTCCTTTCTGATCCCCTAGGTTGAAGTCTTGAATCATTACCTTGCAATAGAAAGTTGATCCGAAGAGATACTCTTATGATTTATGGTTTCGATTGACATGATGTTAATTGACTATCCCAGACCATGTAAGTGTGTAAGGTCTCCATCAAATATACGACTCAGATGTATGAAAAAATAGACATTCCAATGAGCGAATGTTTACACGTTTTTGAGGCTCTTCATCAAACATATGAAAAAACATAGATTTCCAATATATCAATATTTGAGTTCTCTTTTAATGCATAAGCAGCTTTATCAATATTTTTCATTTTTATGTAAATAAATTAATAAATATAAATTAAGACTACGGATTGACCTCAATTGGATCAATTTAACTTATTTTCGATTTGATTATTAATTTGATCTTTAAAGCATTAATTATTAAGTTGTTGTCTAAAAATTAGAGAGCATTTGGTGAGAAAAATCTATATTGTGGTGCATCAAGTAATTTTCACTAAAACAAAACATAAAGTCAGTTTGCTTGAGCTTCTAATTTAGGTAATTAAAATAAGAACAAGTGGCCCTTTCTAAACAATACAAGGATAGTAGCAAAAGTCTTCCATTATTAAAAATCACATAAAATAATCTACACAAAAGTCACCACCGGAATCATAGCTGTCTTTCGGGCACAAGGGCAACCAAAGCCGCGTTATTCAATCCCTGCCCGTCCAACCCAAAAGCTGCCCGTCCAGCTGTCTCCACCTTTTTTAAATAAAATTATAATAATAATAAATATTAAAAAAAACCCAACAAACAGTAAGTTTAAAAAAAAAAAAAAACAGTTTAATTTCTTTTACGTTTCTCCGCTGTGTGTTCGCTCCCCTGTGGATCTCATCGGTTACTCAATTAATCGTAGGTGCAAGAGTTCTTCAAAGAAATGGGGACATTGAGCTTCTTTGGATCAAGAACGACTGAACATTCGATCCTTTTATAGAACTTTGGTTTAACCAATCTGCCCAAAACGTAAGCTCGGGATCGAACCATGAAGTTCAGCTTCAGTGGCACTGGAATAGTTGTAGTGCCCGTTGGAGTGCTCAATGACGCTCCACTGCCGTACAGAGGGATCTTATTCCCCTCGACAACAACTGTTATTGATCTATGACTCTTTCTTGATTGATAAAATTTCTTTATCTGCAACAAACCCAGAATCACAAATTCATAAAAAAATTCAAAAAACCCAGATCTTAGATCTCACTAATATTCAATAATTAATGAAAAATTTACAGAGAAGGGATTATGGAAAGATGGGTAGTATTGCTTACGGTGCCAGAACCGATGTTGAGTTGAGAGAAGGAGAGATCTAAAGGAGTTGAGGTCACATGAACTCCGAAAAATGTAGCAGTGTTACGAAACGTGAGCTTTACAGAGGAGTTCATGGAAACCATGTCAGTGGCCACTCCTGTAAAATCTGAACCAGCTGAAATCATGAATCGCTCGAATGTGATACTCTGCCAATCAATTATCAAATACACATTTCAGGAAAATTTGAAATTTAACAAATTTCACACAAAATTAAACAGATCGAGACATGGGTTTAGTAGAAAATTTCACCTTCATTGTGATTTGGGGTTTCTGAGGTCGACTAGCTCCCCATAAGATCAAAGAAAACAGAGAGAATAGAATGACGAATCCAAGAACAAAAGCGAGAAAATAACACCTACGAGGGAGACCCTTATGAGTTCCTTCTTCTTCGAGTAATCCTTCTTCTTCAATTACATCGCATTCTTTCCAAGGTTTCTGACCCTTTCGATGTCCAGTTCGAGATCCATCGTTTGGGGAGATCTTTCGTGAACCAGGTTTGAGTGAACCAGAGAATCGGCTTGAGGAAGACTCACGAGAATGGCGACCAACAGAGGAGTGAGAGTGAGGAGGTGAGCCCATGGGGCTGAGGACTGGTGTGGAGTGAAATGAAGTGGTGGTCTTCTCGCCATCGTGAGAGTCACGTGATGGGCTCTGAACATAGTAGACAGGACGACGAGGAGATCTTGTTGGAGATGATGGAGCGAGACTCGTAACCTCTGAGTCCGTTTTTGCGTGCATTTTTCTGAATCTGACTGACTCTTGTTAATTCTTCTTCTTCTTCTTCTTAGAAGCAAACCCACCAGAAAGAGAGACACGGAGAACAGGGGAGACTCAGAGAGGTCTCCTTCTTTATGTTTTTCTCACCTTTTCTCCTGTCCCTCACTAAAAAAGAACCCTCAAACAAGTTACCTTCTAATCTTTTATATAAGAAAAAAATTAAATGCGCCATGACCCATGAGAGAGGGATTTCTTTTTCTTTCTACATCCCTCAAAATTTTACGTTCGTGTGATCAATGATTCAAATTGTCGAGATCGACAATTCAAATCATTGACATTGACCTTTGTTTGAACCGTTGAGATCGATGTTTTACTACAGTAATTGAGATAAAAGATTGTAAATCATCAATCTCAATGTTTGAACGTGAATCATCAAGATCAACATTCAGACTGTTTAGATGGACCATTTTACAAGCTATGGAGACCATTTTTGTCACACTCTTAGACGAGGCACGCGTCCTTTTTACTTTAGTGAGCCTTCCACAGATCCAAGCAATAAATAAGAAAGATTGGAAACTCACCATTGATCGGGTAATGTAGCATCAATCGGGCAAGTAACTAAACTCAAGAGACAGTGTAAGCAGCCCTAAGATCATATCACTCGAGTTTGACATAATAAAATAAGAAATTTATAATTATCTAAGCTTGTTCATTTGTCAAATTTTATTATTAAATACGATATTTTCATGTACTTATCAAAACAGTGAAATCAAGTCAACTTAATAATTAATGCACTGAGACACTCTAAATTCAATTATAGTATTAGTATTAATGAAGCATGGGTGCGAAATTTGAAGACCAAGTCAGCAACCCATAGCTAGCTCACATCCTATTATTTGGCAATACACCTCGACCAATCATGTGGTGACACCTATCCTGAACTTGAAAATATAAAATACCTTTTCAAAGTCTGAGAGAGGGTTAAAAAAATCACTTCACAAAAAAAAAAAAAAAAAAGAATCACTCTGCAACTCATTATTCATCATCTTCTCCATCTAAAACTTTCAACTTTCCCTTAAATTTTTACTTCAATTGCCTCGTCAACATCGTTTTAGGATAAAGGTCGGGAGATCAAGGACCTAAAAAACAAAGTCGAAGCATCACAAGTCAATCGATTGTTCAAAAATCTCACACATCTCGAGGAGTGAAAGCCCAAAAAAAACATCTACACTTTTGGCGTCGTCCGTGGTAAAGCTGACTTTACTCATCTAACTTTTCACCCATCATTTTTGCTCACCTCTCAAAACCCTCTCTACAGTTTCGTACTAGCAAAACCTCATTACATCTTCATGGATCACACTCCTCACTCCCCAGGAGTCCCCTTTTATATTCCAATAGATATGGTTGAATAGTCAACTTCCACCCAAGCACCTCCACCCTCTGGTCTTCATGATAAACTTAGAGAATTGTAGCACAGCCTGGCCGAGCAAAAAGATCGAATGACCAACTTATAACATGAGAATGGCTATCTAAGGTCACACTTAGAAGCTCAAGTAAACGACCAGACACAAAAGTAGCAAATAGTACACCCAAATCTGGGGATGCAAGTAACAACAATACAGAACCAGACATGAGTGACAGTCTTGGAACAGAGGGAACTTTTCCCCTCAGTAAGCCTCACAAGAAAAGCAACAGCACAAGTGACGCCAAAAGTGGAATGAACACCCTCGAGAAGACTTTAGGATGAACTTTCACCAAACTAGGGGCATCAAAATGAATAAATACACTATCCTCAACCCTCATAATCTCATAACGAAGAAGAATTTGTCCTGGCAAGGACAACAAGAAATAGGGAATAGGAAAGGGCTCAAAACCAAGATCATCATCTTGGTCGTGTGGTCTGAGATTTTATTGGAAGAGATGAGGTTATTGTTTGTCATGTAAAGATGTCTTTGAAAATGACAAGAATAAAATATAATATTAAAATTAAAAACCTACTTTAGATTGACAAGTAGGATTGTTGCACTGAGGATTAGGAAACTAATATTCTAGATTTTAGAAAAAAATAAAATAAAATATGATGTGAATTTGAAGACTAAACTAAAAACTAATTAAATTAACTTTAAAATGTCTAAATTGAAAAATATCTAAAGAGAATGAATCCACCTAGGATAATAATAGTTCTTAGGTTAGAAAATATAGTTAAGTACTTTATAAAATAATGAAAAAATGCATACTTTTAGGCACTTAATAGTTGTTGAGCTCCCCAGGAATTAGAAGGAGCATTTTGACTTGCTGCTGGCATCTAGCAGGAGTAGAATATCAGACCTCTCAGTGTTCTCAATTATCTATAACTTCTGAAGCACTCCTTTCCCAGAAGAAATTACACGAATAACCTTGCCAAGAAATTTTTGTATGCCAAAATTCACTTTGTATGATAAAACAACTGACCCGATGGACCACCTTTACAATTATCAGTACATGATGATACTATAAGAAGGAACAAAAACCTTATTGTGTCGAGCATTCTCTGCCATCTTATAAGGAGCTACTCTAATGTGGTTTAGGCACCTACAAGCTAAGTCAATGTCATCAGTCAATCAGCTCTATCGAAGTTTCCTTGCACAATTCGCTAGCAAGAACCAAGATTGAAACTCAAATACTTTTTCGATGTCAAGAAAAGGGAAAACTAGTCAGTAAGAAAGTATGTGAAGAGATTTAGATCTTAAATGGTGCAAGTTGGGAGTTGCGATGAAAAGATGACAATGCTAACCTTTAAGAAAGCATTGTCGCACACTTCTAAGTTATTTAACTCATTGGTAAAGAAGAAGTCCGAGGATTTGGATGAAATTTTGATGAGGGCAGAAAAATACTACCGATTGGATGATATACATAGGAACAACCCAAGGGCTCCTACCTTCCAAGTCTCACCTCAAGCATTAGTATCGGTGTACGCCATTACCGCAAGTTAAAGCCCCATAAATGAGTCCAGCGGTATAGTCAGGGCCCAAACAAAAGAGCCACATATCTACCTTCCTACCAAGGAGAAGCGTCAAACAAAAGACAAACAATACCACAAGAAAACATGAGATAGAATGTCCCCACAATGATGCCCTTGTATTGACCGTAAAAGTGGGAAACCATACAGTAAAGAGGGTATTGGTTGATAATGGCATTTTGGCTGATATCATTTTTACCGAGCCCTTAGAGAAGATGAGACTAAAGGAAATAACTATGGAAAACTTGATCAATACGTTGATTGGTTTCAACAGAGAGATGTCACGATCTAAGGAAGAAATCGCATTCCTCGTCATAGCTGGGCTTACCATTGTGCTAACGAGGTTCAACATCGTCGATAGCCCTACCCTTTAGAACATCTATTCGTCGTGTAAAGATGTATCTAAAAAGGACATGAATAAAATATAAAATTAAAAATCTACTTTAGATTGACAAGTTGGGTTGTTCTACTGAGGACTGAGGGAGGTATTTCAGACTTTAAAAAATAAAAAAAAAAGGATGTGATTTGGGATATTAAACTAAAGCTAATTAAATTAATTAAAAAAATCTAAATTGGAAAATATCTAAAGAAACTGAATCCACCAAAGATAATTAATTTAAATCAATTTGTTTTCAAGGTATTTTTGAATAAATCAAATGAAGAAATCGACAAAGGTTATTGATTTAGAAATTATAACAATAAAAATCCTTTTTTTTTTTTTTTATAAATCTAAGAAGTGGCAAAGATTTCTTTCCTTTCAAAAGTTTTATCGCCTAATGATCCTACATCACTCTGAGCATTTGATATAATGAGTTCTTCTCAATAGCAACGGATCACGCCCGAGATGAGGAATAAAGAGAAATAAATAACAGAATTTTAGAAGTAAGGTTTGTAGAAGAGAAATCAATTAAGAACTTTGAGAAATATACAAAAACTTTAAAAATAAAAATTGAAATTAATTACACATCTTGGCTCATCAATTCTTTAGATTGAGATATTAGTCAAGAATCATTCTTGAAAAATCAATAAATAAATAGATGAAAAATAACTTATCTTTTATTTATCTCTAAAATAAATTTTGAACAAATACTTAATCTTCCAATTTGTAGAAAATAATAATTAAAATGTAAATTTAAAAAGATAAAAAAACTTAAGAGAGGAAAGGAGAGAGGGTTCAAAGATAGGCTAAAAACTAGATAATTAATATCTTTTTATAGATAAAAATTAGGTTTGTTTTGACAACACATTTTCTTCTATTGTTGTCTAATTTGATTTTTGTACATAAAATAAAATTATCTTCCCTTCTCAATTAGAGTTTTAACCCACTAATCTTACCCTATTTCAATAACCTAGTCAAAAGTTATATTCAAAATAATGAAATGTGATAGACATGAATTCTCTGACTTTTTATTTGTTTTTGATCAATTCAAAGTCTGAATGAATTTTGTTTTGTGAAATACAAATTTATTTTCCTTTAAGTCAATTTACTAGCCTTAAAATCTCACCTTATTTTCATAAATGAGTTAATAATTATGGACAAAATGGTATGACTTGGCAAATTCATAACATGATCCTATCAATCAGGAAGGGTTGAATCTCTTGGACTATGCTTTGACTTTGACTTTTGATTATTCAATTCTCATCTATTTTACCTATAAAAATGGACATATAATTAAATTCTTAAAATCCATGAAAATACATGTAATTTAATAAGTAAAATGTAACTTATGATAAATTAACTATTATACATAATTTTTGAAGAAATCATAGCTATTAGGTTAAAAAATACGATTAAGTATTTTATAAAATAATATGAAAATATACACTTTTAGGAACTTAACACGCCCCCAAACCTAGACTTTACTGATCTCTAACCAAATAGAAAAATAAAATAAAAATAAAAATTAGCAATAAAAATAATGCCACTTTCGTAAGTCTCTTGACTACATTTAACGCATACAATAAACCCTTAAACTCCTAAGTTATCCCTAATAGACGAGTTTGACTCATGAGGATTTATAATTAATATACCCACAAAATTCAACACATGGTATCTGTATTAAAATTTAGCTAAGTTAATATGTGAAGCCATTAAACTAAATATAAATCACTAGAAAATCAATAATTTACTTTTTAACAGAGCCCAAGCCATTATCAAATCAATTAGAAAAATTCTCGAAATACTAGGACTTTGAGTGCATAATGAAAGTTTGACTAGAATTTTGAGGTTCAAATTTATAAACTAGAGGTAGATTTAATTTACATAAAATGGTCGAGTTAAAATAAAATCTAACTCCAAACTTAACATCTTGTCTGTGATGTTCACTTTAATACCTCTCAGGGGCTTTATCTGTGATATTCCAATTTATCACAATTTTATCATTGACGATTTTCACCCTATTGAAACATAGATAATTTGGCCATATTTTATTATTTTGACTTTTA
The DNA here is from genome assembly GCF_017979445.1 of Akebia trifoliata. Taxonomy (NCBI): domain Eukaryota; kingdom Viridiplantae; phylum Streptophyta; class Magnoliopsida; order Ranunculales; family Lardizabalaceae; genus Akebia; species Akebia trifoliata. The sequence goes on from NC_141378.1 coordinate 35,754,907, forward strand.
TTTCTTTTGGATCTTTTCATTATATTCTACATTTCATATTTTTTTTTTCAATTTTTTTTCTTAATATATTTTTTCTTTCATCTTTTAAAGTAAATAGTCATTTTCAAGGAACGTAGTCTAATCCTAAGATTCATGTTCAAAATGTAGTTCTTCGATTCTATTTTTCTTTTCACCAACCAACCGAAGGATAAGGAAGTCAGAGTTCATTTGACCTGATTTTTCCTAATATTCTAGGAAAATTGAGGTTTCACTCTATTTTAATCAACTTAGACTCTCAGAACTAGTCAGATGTGTAGTGAATTTTTCAGAGATGCAATTCTTTCAAAAATTGACTAAATGATTGATAATGAAATGACTCAATTCTTAAAGCTCATTATTGAAATTCTAATTTTTCTAATTTTAATAAAATATCTAAAATGATTTGTTTTGAAAAAAAAATACCAAATTATATATATATATATATATAATAATAACTTAAAATAAATATTTTGGTTAACCAACCAATACCCCAAACCTAAACTAAATATTGTCCTCAATATTTTAATTTTTAAAATAAATACATGAAATGTAGAATTGGAAATAACTTGAAAGTTAAGAAAAAAAGAAGCGAAAAATACCTAATTTGTTGTATCTCTAATATAAGAATGACTTGAAAAATATTGAAAATACTAAAATTCAATTTTCATCAGAAAATAAATACTATTATATTCTAAAAAATTCATCGGTTGCCTAAAAACTCTAAAACCATGGGTTGTCTCCTAGAAGCGCTAAGTTTAACGTTTTCAGCTAGACAAATAGCAATTCTAATCCTGATAAACAAGATCTTCGATTTGGACCTTATTGTTATCTAAAATGGAGTATTCTAGATATGGCCTTAGTCTTTGTCCATTAAATTTGAAAATTGACCCATCCTTTGGGTTCTAGACTTTTATTACACCATGTTAGTGCACATAATGGATTATTATGGGCCTGACCATCTAGTTTTCAATTTTTTGAGAAAAAGATGTAACCTGATGTCTTAAAGTAGAACTTTCTGCCTTGGTTGAAATTATTTTCTTAGGATAATCTTATCGTAAACCATCTTTGTTTTGTCATTATATTTTCTAGCACAATCATAGGCATCATTTCTAATTCCATCCGGCTCATTGAGTTAAAACTTCATATTCTATTTTGTCTTGTCGAGGTTAAAGTTTAAGTATTTAATAACTCAATATGCTCGATATACTAACTTGACTAGTAAATGATAGGCTTTTCCGAAGATGAGCCTATAGGGAGACATTCCTATGTGTGTCTTGTAAGTTGTGTGATATGCCCATAAGGCATTTGTGAGTCGTAAAGACCAATCTTTTTAGTGGTGTTGATAGTTTTTTCTAAAATTATTTTTATCTCTCGATTAGAGATTTTTACTTGTCCATTCATTTGAGGGTGATAAGGGGTATATACTTTATGAGTTATTCCATACTTTTGTATTACATATTCAAAAACAGAATTGCAAAAATATTTTCTCCCATTGCAATGATAACTCGGGGTGAACTGTAACAAGTGAATATGATTTTCTTGAATTAAGAATCTAGATCAGATGCTATGATTACAGGTAAGATGTCAAAATCGCCAAGGTAGCGATATGTAAACGTGTCTGGTAGTGGTTTGAGCTTCAATTTGGGTGGCGTGACAATTGATGACACATGCACTCTAATAAAAATATAAAGAAGTTCAACTTTGGATTTTCACTTAGAGAAATCTAGAGGAGGTACAAACTCTAGGAGTACATTAACCTATTTTATAGACTTGTTAATGTCAAAACCCATACCAAAATAGGCTAGACAACTTTCTAAGGAATCAGAAGAAATTTTGTTTTGGAAGGACTCGGTTATGAGTGTGTCGATCATGTTAACATCATTAATATCACCTAGATAATGAGTATGCAGATTGTTGTAGATGATGCTCAGTCTGACCTTCATGTTGTCAAAGTCTAATGTCATCACTCTATTCCTATAATGGATTACTGTAAAATCTCGAGTTTTTGATTCGTATCTTGAGGAAATAAATAGTTGAATTTTGAAAAAAAAATCCTGAAAGTGAGACTTAAGGTAAAACTGTAGGATTTTGTTCTAGTCATTTTTAATGAAATCTATCGTCGATTGAAATAATAGGCGAAATACCGATTTTGTCCCAAGACTTTATATAAATAAATTTTTTATTTTTTTCACTATTCATCTTCTCAATTCGTCCCAAAATCAACCAACGAAATAACGAAAAAAAAATTCGATTTCACCTGATCTTCCACCTTAGATTCGTTACAAACGACTCGTCGTCGACTTCCGACGTAGAAGGAAGAAACATTCACAGCCTTGTTCTCTATAAAAGTCACCCAATTTCCTTCGGTTTTCTTTTCTTTTTTGTCCCGTATCATAAAAAAATAACCGTATATATACGGGGATTTCGTAACTTCGACCTCAGATTTCATCCGTTTCAGGATCAAACCGTCCTTCGTTGCAGAAGGGAAAAAAGGACGACGATGTCGAGATCTTCGAAATTATCAGGTTAGATTCAAAAATCAGTCATCTCGAAGTTCAAATCACCTCAATTTTCATGCCAATTGCCTCAATTTTCACATACGTACTTCGATCTTTTCGCACAGAAATAGTAAAGAACTTTCAATTTCTATTAGCAATCGCAGATTGTGAGAATTGTATTTAGGATTTTATTAAAAATTTGTGATGTGTTTATGAAAATATAGAATTCTTTTTGTTATTTCAAATTAACGTCAGAACTTGTATGTTTGATATGTTTAACTGTATTTTATAACAAAATATACGTAGGTAGGATATCTCATTAGGTTATTTCCGTTAGTTGGGTCCTGTGCACCGTTTGAACCCCGTTTTGATCTAAGTTTTAGTATTTTTTCAATGTTATTGATAAAAAAATGAATTTCATAGTTGAAATTTAATATTCAATGAATTCAAATTAAGTTGATGAATATCAGAAAGTGGATATTTTGTTTGAAAAATTGAAAATGGTAGAAATCGAAAAAAAGAAAAAAGGATAAGAAACGATAAGATGTCAGAGTCACACCCGAGGGATGATGTCTGCATTTTATATTGTTGTGTTGTGTGTAGTTTGGTGAACGAATATCCAAGGATAATATTACTGGTTGCATGTTTATTTACTTTCTGTTAGCGCGATGCACTGTTTACCTTTCCATTCCGTTATTTATTTTAGGTCGGGTGGCCATAGTTACTTGGTAGAAAATTGGATATCTATTCTTAACCTTGTATTGTTAATTTGTTTTTTATTTTCAAATGAAAATAATATATATATAAATATATATATGGGTCCTGTTCAATGGCTAACTTTTTGGGAAAACATTTTTCAAACACATGAGTTAGAAGTTTTGGAATGGGCTGATTTTTGGTGAGGATGATCTCTACGATGAGGAGATCATCATCACCAAAAATCAGCCCATTCCAAAACTTCTAACACCGTCAAAATTTGTTTACAAAAAATGGACGGTCCACGATTTTTCAATTTGTAAACATGGGTTAGAAGTTTTGGAATGGGCTGATTTTTTGTGAAGATGATCTCCTCACCGTAGAGATCATCCTTACCAAAAATCAACCCATTCAAAAACTTCTAACTCATGTTTTGAAAAATGTTTTGCCAAAAAGTTAGCCATTGAACGCTACCCTATATATATATATATATATATATATATATATATATGGGGGCGGTTCAAGGGCCATTTGAGAAACCGTCTAAGAAAACTTTCGTTTTTCAAAATAAGGGTTAGAGGTTTTGGATTGAGCTGATTTTTTGCAAGGATGGTCACTATGATGAGAAGATCATCCTCACAAAAAATCAGCTCAATCAGAAACTTGTAAATCCATCAAAAGTGATTTACAAATTAGTGATAAAAAGTGGTAAAAAATCGACGGTCCACATTCTAAATCACTTTTAACGGGGTTAGAAGTTTCAGATTGAGCTGATTTTTTTTTTGGATGATCTTCCCATCATAGAGATCATCCTCACAAAAAATCAGCTCAATCCAAAATTTCTAACCCATATTTTAAAATTTTATTTACCGTCGAAAGTTTTCTTAGACGGTTTCTCAGACGACCCTTGAACCTGACCCTATATATATGTAGCTATTTTGTGAGTTGTTAAAGAGTCTGTGAATGCCTGAAGGGATAGTGCGTCATATCATCGAGAGTGGTGTACTATCCTGGGATGTATGGTAAGGACCACCAAGCTCATACGTGGTATGGGACCCGTATGAGAGTGGAGTCACAACTGGAATCCGGGTTTATTCTTTTCTATCTTTACCAGTGAACATGTAATGTAAAGGTGGTCGTATACGAATGGTTTATATATTTGAGAATCACATGCACGCCTGATAAGCATAGACGAAGATGATCAGTTAGTGATCACTAACAATTTAAAGTAGCCGAACGTTCTAACACATCAAAAAGAGACCCATTGCTTACGGTCACATCAAACGGCCAGCCTGAGCTGGATAAATGATCCTGGAAGTATGGTAAACAGTGACCAGCCACAAAATCAGGAACTAATACTTTATTATGAAACATCATGTTCCGACTCGGAGCGATCCAGTCGTGAATCCCAATTTTTTCTAATTTTACTACTCCACCATTGTGTACTATATATCTATTGCCTTATTTTGATATATAAAATGAAATGCATGTTTAATGTTTCCATTTGATCAATTAGATTTGTATAAAAAGAAAATACTATAGTGGGTACTGTTGATTGATGTAATGTGAGTTTTAAAATGTTTAGTTGTTCATCCCTGGCTTTATATACCAGTTAATCGTAGTTTTCTCTGTAAAACTTTGTATATTTTAAAATGATTCAGTATGTTTATATGTTCATGTTAGGAGAGGTTATTGGCAGAAATTGTTTGCTTCCCTACTAGGTAACCATTGTTACTCACCCTTTCCTTTTCTATTTTTTTAGTTTCAGATTCAGAGCTTGGCGAGACAAGTATAGAGCACAAGTGAGGATTATCTGGTGAGTCAAATAGACGACCAGAGTCCATTACCTGGTGAGTATTGGGGTTATACCCCCTAGTGGTGTTAGTTAGATCAAGAGTATTACATATTTTGTATTGAGTGTTAAGAATTTTGTTAGAGTGAGGAATTTCTGTATAATCGTATATATAAACTTCTTCTTCGGCACTCTGATTTTCATATGTTATTAGATATATATAGGCTTCCGCTAGTATTATGTTTTATATGTATATATGCAGGATTGTATCGTTTGTCAGGTGTAGGTTAAATGCCTTGGAATGCTAACATAAACAGAGGAGACCATGCTGAAATTTTGAATCTCCACCTAGTGTCTCGAGATCTGACATGGGACTTTGTGTTAGCGTTTGGTGGGGCGTCACAATTACAACATCCAACGTGGTCAGAAAATGACAACCTAGAATCATGGGGATGTGACGGTCAAGATTGACAACTGGTTTTGTGTTTAAATCCATGAAATCAACTAGGAAATAGAACTCATTGACCTTGATGATAACGTCTTCTACAATTTCCTTTGGGATTTTCACTGATCGATTTGCTAGACTAAGGATGATGGTTGTGGGTTTCAACTTCCCCAAATCTAGTTCTTTTGTAAATTTGGTATGATAAGAGATTCACACTTGCTCCTAGATCTATAAGACATTTTCCACCACAATATCACCAATGGTGATTGGGATTGTGGGACTGCTCGAGTCATTATATTTGGCTGCAATGATTTGTTGAATAAGACTCGAGGCTCACGTTGTCATAACAACTTGTCGAGGAATATATGTCTTCCTCTTGATAGTAGTGAGTTCCTTTAAAAACTTAACATAAGAATATATTTGCTTTATAACATTTAATGAAGGGATGTTCATTTATACATTTTTGAAAACTTTTAAGATCTTCCTAAATTGTTTACCCTCCTATTATCCTGAAGACATTGAGAAAAAGGTGTCTTGATCAGATATGTAGGGATTGATGGCACACTCAGTATTCTCTACCTTTAGCACTAGTACACACTGCTCAAAAGCTAAGGCCGCACTTTCAAACATATACAATAAAAATCATCACAGAGTATCATCTTAAAAAGGTGCTAACTAATAGGAAGATTGGCAAAATGAGCAATGGAACTGAACGAGTTTGACACTTCCTTCATATTGCAGATGACCATAAATGGACAAGCACTTATAGACTTATTCGCACGTTTCTCGATTGAAGAGTTGAACAAGAAATATAAAAAAACCCAAAGATGAACCCAAAAAGGCAGTGTATAGGCATATGAAAACATGGGTTGAGGTTGTATGTAGACAAAAAAACGAATTCTACAGGCTCGGGGTGGTATGGTATTTATAATGCCAGAAAATGATAAGCTAGAAAGGGCCATTCCTCTTGGGTTCAACACAACCAATAACGAAGTAGAGTATGAAACACTGATTTGAAGCTTAATAATGGTAAGGGACTTCTTCATCATAAACCTCATTATACTTAGTGATTCACAACTAATGGTCAAAAAAGTTACAGAGGAGTGAAATAAGAGACATGTGATTGGCTACCTACTTCAAAATCACAAACCCTTACTCTCTCGTTTAAAATGCTATAGTCGTCAAGTATTTACTAAAGAGTCAAAACCAACATGCGAATGTTCTAGCCAATTTTGGCTCAATCTGAAGGTTAATTGTAAGGCTAACAATCATAGTTAGTTCTCAAGAAAAACCAAGTTACTACTAGTCAGAAACGTTGGTGACACCTATCCCAATGCAAGGTTCCAGCTAGATGAGCACTATCATGGACTACCTAATGGAAGGAATACTGCCCATGGATAGAAAAGAGTGATAGAGGCTAAAAACAAAGGCAGCTAGGTATTCCATCGTCGAAGGAAATTTGTATAAAAGATCTTTTGGAGTACCTTTCTTAAAATGCATCATTGAGATCCATGATGGAGAGTACGGCAATTGCTCAGGGGGGCAGATTGTTGGCCTTTAAAATCTTATCACAAGGATACATCTGGCCATATATGCAGAGAGATACAAAAAATTATTTACTGAAATGTGAGTCATGCAAAAGATTAACGCCAATGATTCACCGACCTCCTGACCTATTACACTACATGACAAGCCCATGGCCATTTCTAGAATGAGGACTCGATATAGTAGGTCTTATGCCTGTAACTTTAGGACATAGAATATTTCTTCTGGGCAAAATAGACTACTTTACCAAATGGATGGAGGTCATGCTGTTAACTCACATCAAAGAGGTCAAGTTGAAAACCTTCCTATGGAACAACATCATAACAAGATTCGACATCCCTCGAATCTTAGTTTCTAACAATGGGAAGCAATTCGATAACACTACAATTTGAGCCTTTTGCAAAAGTATAAGCATCAAATACTTATTCTCATCACCTCAATACCCTCAAGGCAATAAACAATTCAAAGCCTCAACAAAACTCTCCTGAATAATATGAAGAAAAGTTTAGAGGAAGCCAAAACAAAATGGTAGATGAACTCCAAAAGGTATTGTGGGCATACCAGATGACACCATGAAGAAAAATGGGAAAGTCTCCATTTAGTCCTACTTATGAAATTGAAGTTGTCATTCCTACCGAGGTTCTTGTACCAACCTTATGAACTACATTGGCCGAGACCTTAGAAAATGACATAGCATGATTGCATGACCTGAATCTACTTGAGGAAATACAAAAAAGGAAATACTAACTCACATAGTAGCTTATCAGCAATAGAGAAAATGTTCTTATGACAAGAAGGTAAAAAGGTGAATGTTCAAGGTCAGGGACCTAGTGGTTACGAAAAAGTTTGAGAACACAAAAGAATTGAACAATGGAAAGCTCAACGCAAACTGGGAGGGACTTATATAATAGAAAATCTCAAAAAAAACATGGGTATATGAAAGCGCCCTCAATCCGCGGGATGTGCCGATCCACTTTTGATTTTTGAGGTTTGGGAGTCGCCACTTAGTTATTACGGTCTAGGAACCGAACATCGACTCGAAACGGATAAAAACAACTAATCTATTTAAAAAAATACTGAGTCCGGGGATCACGTTATGGGGTTGGAAGGTGTTAGGCACCAACCCCACCCGGCAAACGCCGATCTCTACTAATTCCTAAGAATATTACGTTGTTAAAGACCTAAAATAAATAAAAAAAATAAAGCAATTATACCTGTGACGAACGCAACGACTTGTTCCCTCAGATATGGTAGAACAGCTTCTCGTATAAATTCTCCTCCCTTTGTTCTATCACCAGATCTACTTCGGATCTCCAAAACAAAGTATCTCCTCCTTAAATATGAGTTTTTTCTAATTTTTTAATGGGTTTCTAAGTGGTTTTTGGAGAGTTTTTGAAAGTCTTTTTAATAAAAGTTAAGGTTTGGATGATAGGTACGGGGTTAGGACTTCAAAATCAGGGGTTTGGGAAGGCTAGGATGGCTTTTTGACATTTTTTTTAGGGTTTTCTTTGACTTACGAAATTAGGTTGTGGAGGCTCTCTATTTATAGAGTTTTTTGGGTATCTACTCACATCTGTTTTACCGAATTCATCACTTATTCCAGAAAATGAGACTCTGGTGTACTAGAGTTGGCTTCTTCTGAAGTTATTCATCTTAGGAAGTCTTCACGAGTTTCTAAAATTCCTTCATAACTTCATGATTTTCATTGCAGTTTATTGATGCATCATGAGTTGTCTTCCTGTAATATTTCATATCCATTATCCAAATTGTCCTATGATTCCTTATCTCCATCTCACAAGGAATTTTTCCTGACAGTTTCTTCTCATTTTGAGCCGTAATATTACCACCAAGCTATCAAATTCCCACAATGGAGAGATGTTATGCAAGCAGAGTTAGATGCCATGGAATTCAACAAAACTTGGACAATTGTTTCTTTGCCTCAAGGAAAACACTCTATTGACTGTAAGTGGATTTACAAGGTTAAATATAATTCATATGGTAATCTAGAGAGACACAAAACCCATTTAGTTGCTAAGGGTTATACTTAGCAAGAAGGTGTTGATTTCATTGAAGCCTTCTCACTAGTAGCAAAGTTAGTTACTGTCAAAGTCTTATTGGCACTTGTTACAAGTCAACGTTGGCATCTAACTCGGCTAGATGTTAATAATGCATTTCTTAATGGAGATTTGTTTGAAAAAGTGTACATGGATCTTCCTTTTTATTATAATAGTAAGGGGGAGAATTTACAACAGGGCGAAAGGCTTGTTTGCAAGCTACATAAGTCTATACATGGACTTTAGCAAGCTTCAAGGCAATAAAATTCAAAGTTTGCTCATGCTTATATAAAGTTTGGTTTTGTTCAATCGAAGGCAGATTACTCTTTGTTTACCAAAGGATCAGGTTCATCTTTTGTTGCATTGCTGGTATATGTTGATGATATAATAATTGTTTGTCCTAATAATCAAATTATAGATTCTTTGAAGAGTTTTCTCCATAGCTAGTTTAAGCTTAATGACCTAGGCCAATTGAAGTATTTTCTTGGTTTTGAAATTGCAAAATCTACTCATGGCATGGTGTTGTCTCAATGTCATTATGTTCTTCAGTTACTTGAAGATACAGGCTACTTGGCTCGTAAGCTTGCTAGTGCTCCTTTAGATCCCAAAGTCAAGTTGAATAGTAGTGATGGTGAACTATTAACCGATATTTCTCAGTATCATAGACTCATTGGTAAATTGTTTTACCTTACTATTTTCAAGCCTGATATTACCTTTGCTGTACATAAACTAAGTCAGTTTTTGATTCATCCTCGAGTTCCACACATGCAAGCAACTCATCATTTACTTAGATATCTTAAATCAAATCCTAGTCAAGGATTATTTTTTCTAACAATTCTTCTATTCAACTCAAGGCCTTTTTAGATGTTGACTGGGGAACTTATTTGGATACAAGGAGACCAATTATTGGTTTTTGTGTGTTTCATGGTGATTCTTTGATATCTTGGAAGGATAAAAAGTAAACAACCATATCCAGGTCTCTAGCTGAAATAGAATATCGTGCATTGGCCTCTACTGCTAGTGAATTAATGTGGCTTCGACAGTTACTACAAGATTTTCAGTTTGATGTCTTATCTCCAGCTCTTTTGTTTTGCGATAATCAAGCTGCCATACACATAAAATCTAATCCCATTTTTCATAAACGGATAAAACACATCAAGCTTGATTTTCATTTTGTTCGGGATAAAGTTATAGATGGAGTTACTTGACTTATGCCAGTTAGAACTTAGTATCAACTAGCAGACTTTTTAGAAAGGCTTTGCCATCCTTATTACTAATTCCACTTCTATCCAAGATTGCTATCAAGGATCTTCATAGTCCATCTTGAGGGAGAGTATTAAAGCATTATTAGTAATTAGTTAGATAGTTTGTTAGTTAGTTTTTCTATTTTTGTTATAACTGGCACAGTTATAATTACTTTCTCTGTTTTGTATTGCTTAGCCTAACTATTTATAGTGGAAGCATCTCGTGTAATGGGAAAGTTTTTTTGAATGAGAAAATATATTTCTTCTTCCTTGTTCTTGAAAGAAGTTGAAGCTTGAGACTCAGATGACACCTCGTTTCTGACCTCGAAACCTTCAAAGTTAGTCTCGGTCCACTTTGCAACCCTCTTGTAATCTTCTAGATGGTGGAGAAGGTACTTGATAATCATGGACTCGAGGGCCTCTTTGTCATTGGTGAGATCTGCAACACAAACAAAAAGGAAATTAAAATCTACAACTCAGACAAAAAGAAGACAAGACTAATATGACGAGAGACTCACCTTCCAAGTAAAAATAATTGTAAATAAGCATAGGGGTAGTGTTCTCGACGTCACACTCCCACTGACCAATAAGTGTGATAGGGTGGAGAAACCATTCCTTATCTGAGTCGGGAAGTTGGATAAAAGGGTCCCTTCCTTTCCTCTTTGAAAGGATGAAAAATTATGTATTATTCGGACATCACTTAAGCCCGAACTAGGCTTGAATGTCCCAAAAATCAAGTTGGTGTCCCTCCCCTAGACGGGTATTCATCCTTTCAATCAATCTGATTAAGTGGTAAAAATTTCCACTCATCTAACTGGGGGACATACTTGTAAAATTAAAGGCCTCACAAATTAAGGGACTGAGAGGGATTTTTAGGTTAGCCCTACAATGGCCCCAGAAGACTATAGTGGTCCTTTCTTTGAAACGACGGTTATGAAGAGGCTTTGCACAATATTCCATACCAATATTGACAAGAATATCATACTTCTCCCTGAACTTTTATTTTAAAGGCCTAATTGGGGGGTTGGCATTTCTTCGTAGTCATTGGAAATAGATGGGAGTTTTTTACCAGAAGAAAGAAGGAAAAAATGAGAAAAATGGAAAATGATGAACCTAAAAAGGGAAAACTTCATCCCTATAATGGAGGTAGAAGAAGAAAATGACAAAGAGAGTGACACCCATAGTGGCAAAGAGATAGAGTAAAGAGAAAAATATGAAGGAGATGCTTTTATAAAAGATTGGAGAAATCAAGAAAGATGAGAAGTCCCACTATATTCACAATAAATGAAATCATTAAGAGTGAATTTTGAGGCTAATAATGATTTCACATGATTAAAAGTATTCAAAAGGGAAATTTCAAGCAGCTCATGAGAACGTATAGGGCCATTAATGCGATCTCTTCAAAAATAAGAAATGATGTATTTGAAAATGAGAAAAGACAAAATAAATGCAAAATTACATGTAGCCGAAGAAAGTTAAAGAGACGCGTAAAGTATGCAAATCATAAATTTTTGCCAAGAAATCTGAGATCGAGCCAATAATGACGTGAAGAAGATCAAATAACCAAATCCCTATAAGTACGAATAATAAGCACATACTTTTCAGGAAAAGGCACTTGTGGAGGAACAATCTCCAAACTAGTCAAAAAATAACCCATGTTAATTGCCCGTATATGCTCGGGCGAAATGGGTGAAAACAGAACCAAGGAAGATCTTTTGAGATTAGCGTACTTCCCAAAAAAATAGGGAAAAAACTGAGAAGTCTTAAAATGGCTCGAAAGACTGAGCAAAGTTGGTTTTTTCAACTTCAACTTGTCGAGGTACCAAAAAGGGGTCGAGGGGCCAATTCATGTTACATTCTGATATGAGAGCACATGTCATTGTTAATTTAGTGGGCCATATACAAATATCGAGTAATAAATAAGAAAGATCGGAAACCCACCATAAGTCGGGTAGTGTAGCGTCAACCAATCAAGTTACTAAACTCTAGAAATAGTGTAACCGACCTTGAGATCATACTACTCGAGTCAAGCATTATAAGACAAGAAATTTATCGTTATTTAAACTCGTTCATATTTATGCTAAATCTTTGTATTAAATGTGATATTTGTAGGTATTATCAAAATAATAATGAAAGTGACATTCTTTAACTCACTTAGCCCAAATAGTGAAATCAAGTCAATTTAACAATTAATACATTGAGACAGTCTAAATCAAACTCGAGTATTAGCATTAATGAGGCATAAGTGCGAAATTCGAAGATAGAGTCAACAATAGCCAACTCATATCCTATTTGGTGATACACCTCGACCAACTGTGTGGTAACATCAGACTGATAAAAGGTTCAAAAAATCACTTCAGACATACAAAAAATAGAGAATCATTGTACAACTCAGTATTCCTTATATTCTCCATCTAAAACTTTCACCTTTCCTTCAATTTTTTTGCTTCTTTTACTAATTTAATCTTCAAATGACTTTTGGCAGGCACCACATTAGGGCCTCATCCTTCTTCCCCCAACTTCTTAAGTATCAAGAGCTTACCTTGTCAATACTGTTTGAAGAGAAAGATGTTGACATCAAGAGCCCAAAGAACAAAGTCGGAGGATCACGAATCAACTGATTTGTTTAAGAATCTCACATATCTCGAGGAGTGGACACACTAAAAAGCATCCACACAAATGTCGATTTCAACCTTTCAATATTAAGGGCTGAAACCCATAGCTCAGTTTTTTTTAACACATTGCAAAGCAACATTGAGGTTGTGGGTTCAAATCCAACTTGCCCCCATAAATAAATAAACAAAACAAAAAATAAAAACCCTTGCACTATGAATCATCGAGATTGACTTTTCAAATTGAATGATTAACCCAAACGATTTGAGTGTTTTATCATGCAAAGAGGACATTAATAAAGAAAGATTTTAATAAGGGTTTGTTTGTTTGCATGAAAATTACTTTCCAATTGAATTCTAAATCCATGGGAAAATGGGTAGGGTGGAAAAAAAGTTTGGTATTTTATTGCATTTGGGAAAAATACAAGGAAAAAAATTAGAATAGGGGGAGGAAGAAGAAGAAGAAAATAGCGAGAGAGAGAGAGAGAGAGAACCTTACTAGCATTGACGGCAATGGTAGTAGTGACAACAATCAATGACATCGTCAATTGTGGTAGTGGGGAAAAAGAAAAATTAGATGGAGAAGATTAACGTTTTTATTTTGGGAGTAATTTTAAGGTAGATTTCATTTTCTCATGGATGTAGGTGGGAAAATGAAATCTAATATTTGTTGGAATGTAAGATGAGGGTGCATTTTCATTTTTCACGAAAAAAAAAAATCAATCTACAATGGAAAATATCATTTTTCATGAAAAGTGGAAATCCAAACCCATTATCCATGGGTAATCAAATGCATCCTAATTGAATTATTACGATATCTCCTCCAAACCAAAGTGCATATAAAAATGCATCCCTCCCTCAAGGCCTATTAAGTAGTAGATGATACAAAGTCATTATGAAAAGTATTTGAACCATATTTTTACTTGAATTGATCACCTCAATGATTTGTCAAAAAATGTTCAACACCTATATGTAATCGAAAAGTTGAAGTTCTTGTCACGTGTTGACTCGGGATCCTGAGAATAAAATGGTGGTCTTTGATTAAATGTAAAAAATGATAAGATGGGCTATGACATCTTACCCATATGTGGCTAATATGTAGTGAAGACAATGGATAAAACTAGGACGTGTATGTACGAGTTTTGATAGCTAAAAAAAGAAGCTAGCATTACCAATAAAAGATTGAGAAGACCGATTAATAGAATTGTTAGCCCATATTTATAATCATCATAACTTGAGATTTTGTGATGGTATGTAGAATCAATTAATCTAGTTTAAACTATTAAAAAAATTAATATGAATATATTGATATTTACCAAAGACTTTTAGCGTAAAAATTTCATAGGTATAACACAAGGGAAAAAAAGGGCACTTTTTTTTACTATTCAATGTGAACATGGGAATTTCATCATTTTGAAATATCCTTCCACTTTGAGGTGTTTTGGAATCGCCACCATTCATGTTTGAAATGGGTGTGAATGGTCACCTGGATTGCATTTTTTCTTAAAAATCATATTTTTTTGGCATTTTGATTACTCTCGTACGGATAAGGTGCATGGTCCAACTTTTGATTCTAGGTAAGGGGGTCAATTCTATGGAGTAGGGAAGGTGTTAAGCACCCTACTCCATCCACCGTTGGTGGTAATCTCGGATTCAGTCAACTTGTAAAAATAAAAGTAAAATGATAGAAATCAAAAAATCGGATATGTGCCCTCAAGTATGAGGAGTTTTCGGTATTGGTTCAAACCATTGAGGGCACCCTTATTGAAAAAGGGGCCCTTTGGTGATTCAAACCATTGTGGTGTGTGCGAAAGTGTAGAGAAGGGGATGAATAAAATAGGGAAGTTAGAGGGGGTGTTCTTTGTTCAAACCCACCTTGATCTGATCTTGATCTTCAAAGATGTACTTCTTTTTCTTTTTTTGATTTGCTTGAGAGAAAGTTGAGAGTTCAGAGTTCAGAGTAGTAAGGTGAGTTAAGAGTGGAGAAAGTTATATTTTTAGAGGGTATTTTCTTAAATTTTTATTAAGGAATTAAAGTTAAGAATGGGGGGTTTATAAGATTTGGGAGTTATTTTTATGGATAAAGTTGAGTGAAAATGATGGAAATGATAGAATGGTGTGGGTTTTAAGAGATGGGTGTGGGTAAATTAGAGAGGATTGAAGGGTATTTGTGTAAGATGGTTAAATGGGTGATTTTTTACCCAAATAGTTTGGATCCTACCTAACCCATTTGGGTGGAATGTTTGGTGAGGTGAGATGATGGGTGTTTAAGATGGTGGTTGTGATTGAATGGTGTTTGGTTTAAGATAATGGATGGTGTAAGAGGGTGGTTGGTGATATTTTGGAAGGGTGAGGAAGATGATGCCATGTGTTAAAATGGGTGGAAATAAAGGATTAGGATGAGTTGATGGGAGAGGATGAGTGTTTGATTTGAGAGGAGGGGTGTAGGTTTAGGTTGTAGATATGGATTTGTAGGTAATGATAATAGTAGATTAAGGGAATGTGATAGTTGGTTAGTAGGGAGTGATGATAATAGGTTAAGGGGGGTATGGGTTGATGTGACTTTTTAGAGAAAAAGTAATGGGGTAGTTAATTTTTTAGGGAAAGGTGATGGGAGTTGGTGGTTTGATGAGGGAGGTGAGATGGGGTGATGACATGTGTCATACCTTGATGATGTTGGGCTTGGGTAAAGAATTGGGCTTAGGTAATGTGTTGGGTTAATTAGGAATATATTTGGGTTGAGTTGAATGGGCTTGGGTAATGGGTAGAATTAAGAATGGGTTTTGGGGTTGAGTTTAGTAGGCTTGGGTTTGGTATAAGATGGATTGAGGAATATAAAAAAATGGGGAGGTGGGTTTTTGGTCCGTGGGCCACATGAGAAGTCTTGGGCCATTTATTAAAAAATGAATGACAAAATTCATTGGATTTTTATAGATTTGGGCTTCGGAGTCCATTCCAATTTTTTTTTCAATTTTTGGGTCATTTTGCGTCGAAGGCCCCGTCAAATTTGGGTCTACAGTTGCCCCTCTTTGTAGGAATTACGTGCAAAGAACTACAAAGAATAGACGAAATCTTGATTTGTACGGGCCTGAGGATTTTGCTCAGATAAATTTTGAAAACACTGATTTGGTTTGACAAATTTGATGACAAGAAGTAGCTACCCAAACATGGGGTCTGACAGGGTGAGCCTTTTAATTTCCTCGACCTCGTGACACGGAGCTCGTGTAAGGTCTCGAATTTGTGATAGTTTTGAGAAAAACTTTGAAACGAGAGTTTTCTAATGGGTCTTGAACAAATTTGAATTTCTTTTTTGCAAAAATGTTATTTTGTTGATTTTTGAATTTTTGTTTTTTATTTTTATTTTTTTATGATTTTTTTTCTTTTAACGGTGCAAGCAATAAGGTTGTTAACAGTTGCCACAGATCCAAGAGAGAGTTTTGTTGTTGGACCACAAGTTAATCCTCCCAATTTATGCATTGTCTCTTCTAATGACGTCTTTGATCCTTTCAACGGTGCAAGCAATATAGTTGTTAACAGTTACCACAGATCCAAGAGAGAGTTTTGTTGTTGGACCATAAGTTAATCCTCCCAATTCATGCATTGTCCCTTGTAATGGCGCATTTGATCCTTTCAACGATGCAAACAATATGGTTGTTAACAGTTACCACAGAACTAAGAGAGAGTTTTGTTGTTGGAGTTGAATCAACT
This sequence comes from Akebia trifoliata, assembly GCF_017979445.1. Lineage (NCBI taxonomy): Eukaryota > Viridiplantae > Streptophyta > Magnoliopsida > Ranunculales > Lardizabalaceae > Akebia > Akebia trifoliata. Next base: position 35,771,519 of record NC_141378.1, read on the forward strand.
AAGATTTGAAAACATGAAGGCTATATAGTCTGGGTCACCCCCGTTTAGAAACACATTCATTACAACAATATCAACAGGAGCATAAACTATGAACGAGCATGTTGCATCGGTACTATTCTCTTGTAATATCAGCATGTTGTTCTGGTTGGAATTTAGAGTATTCACTCACAATAGAGATACACAGTTACTAAGATCAGGAGGACGTCTGAAAGCGCCCTCGATCCGCGGGGTGCGCGGATCCGCTTTTGACCCTTGAGGTTTGGGAGTCGCCACCTAGTTATTACGGTCTAGGAACCAAATTGACCCTACAATGGATAAAAAGGAACTAATCTACTATAGAAATCTGAATCCGGGGATCATGTTACGGGGTTGGAAGGTGTTAGGCACCAACCCCGCCCGGCCAATGCCGGTCTCTACTTATCCCAAATAGATCTACATTGCTAATGATAAACCTAGATTAAAAAAAATAGAAAATAATTTACCTTTGATCTGCAAAAGTGTTATTCCCTCAGATCTGGTTAGAATGGCTCCTTGTATCGTATTCCTTACTTCGTTCTATCTCCGGATCTGATTCCTGATCTCCGAGGTAAAGTATCTCCTTCTTGGATCTGAGTGCTTCAAATTTGTTGTGGATTTCTGGGATATTTTTGAGAGATTTTTGGGTGTTTTTTAGGTTAAAATCGGAGTAGGGGTGTTAGGGAAGGAGTTGGGGCTCCAAAATTAGGGTTTTGGGGAGGTTGTGGAGGCTTCTTCACCTACTTTTCTTAGGGTTTTTTCTTTGATACGAAAATAGGGTGTGGAGGCTCCTATTTATAAAGTTTTTAGAAGCATTAGGGTTTGATTAGGGTTTCTTTTAGGGTTTCAATTAGGGTTTTGACTTAGTCTTTAGGGTGTTAGGGTTTTGACTTTAGTCTTATGAGATTGACTTGATTAGTTTTAGATTAGGGTTTGGATTTAGGGTTTTGACCTTAGTCTTATGAGATTGACTTGATTAGTTTAGATTAGGATTTTAATTTAGGGTTTTGACTTTAGTCTTATGAGATTGACTTTAATTTTGACTTCAGTCTTGCTTGATTGACTTTAATTTTGACTTCAGTCTCACTTGATTGACCTTGACTTCAGTCTTGCTTGATTTACTTTTATTTTGACTTTGGTCTTATTTGATTGACTTTAATATCTTGACTTTAGTCTTGCTTGATTGATTTTAAATTTTTGGAGAACCCCTTTCTATTATATCTTTAATTCTTTGGACCCCCAAATGGAGGGGTCCTTAAAGAAATATCCCACAAACCCTCAACAATTTTGCCTGAGAGTCCAATTAATCGATTTTTTAGGTTCAACTTTTTTAAATTAATTTCATTAATGTTTCACTTTAATTATTTAATGTTTTATTTATTAATTTCGAAATTTTTAATTATGAAAATTGTGAAATTACCGTTTTGCCCTCGGAGAGGATTTTTTACGTTTTAAGCCGTTTTTCAATGTTCCAAGATGTTTTGGAATCAGTTTTTCGTAAGGAATTCAATGGGAATGTTGGTTTTTGTCATTTATGAAGTTTTTTGTATGAAATGATCGTGAACTTTATGAGGGGTATTTTCGTAATTTTGTCAAAATTTGTGAAAATTAGTGAAGTGGTTTACTTGGTTTCGATTTATTGTTTTATGTGTTTGAGTGGGTTTTCCTAAGCGTAATGCAGGCTCTAGAGTTGTTTTGATGTTAGGGGTATTTTTGTAATTTAGTGACTTTTATCGTGAAGCTTCTTTTTTATTTGCAAGATGATGATTTATATGTTTCTGGGGTCGTATTTTCCTAGCGTAGCGTGGTTTCTAAGTTTTGTCAGTTCGAGATACCTCATTCGGATTTCTGAAACATATCTGGTAACAAAATAAAGCATTGGAATAGACATCCATCATTGGGAACCTTTGCGATCGGGTCGACGACTTGATTAATCAGGCGGATGCAAAAATGGGGTGTCTACAGATGCCCCTCTTTGGCAGAGGGTTGAAGCAAACTAGATAGCAAATCTATCTTGGTAGATTAGTGCGATATCCGAATGCCAAAGCTAGTGACAGTTCATTTTGCAGCCTGATTTAACAATTCGTCGGGGTATTCGGATCATTGAGCATGAAACTCTCCCCGAACTAGAAAAAATGTCAGGTCCTTGAGCGCGAGCTCTCACTGATAGTGTCAGATCCTTGAATTAAAAAAATTCTCTTTGACTGATATAACAACTGTGCAAGTGTGTGGGCTCAAAATCTGAGATAGATTTCAAAGAGTTTGAGTTGGAAAAGAGTCAAAATGAAGTAAATTTAAACTGAGCGTAAACTGAGCATAAATCCAAGAAAACCCTTGGCGGCAACTGAGCAAAATCCAAGATAACCCTTGGCGGAAACTGAGCAAAGTCCAAGATAACCCTTGGCGGCATCTGAGCAAAATCCAAGATAACCCTTGGCAGCATCTGAGCAAAATCCAAGATAACCCTTGGCGGAGACTGAGCAAAATCCAAGATAACCCTTGGCGGCATCTGAGCAAAATCCAAGATAACCCTTGGCGGAAACTGAGCAAAATCCAAGATAACCCTTGGCGGCATCTGAGCAAAATCCAAGATAACCCTTGGCGGAGACTGAGCAAAATCCAAGATAACCCTTGGCGGCAACTGAGCAAAATCCAAGATAACCCTTGGCGGAGACTGATTTTGGCAACTGAGCAAAATCCAAGATAACCCTTGGCGGAGACTGAGCAAAATCCAAGATAACCCTTGACGGAAACTGAGCAAAATCCAAGTTAACCCTTGGCGGAAGCTGAGCAAAATCCAAGATAACCCTTGGCGGCAACTGAGCAAAATCCAAGATAACCCTTGGCGGAAACTGAGCAAAATCCAAGTTAACCCTTGGCGGAAACTGAGCAAAATCCAAGATAACCCTTGGCGGCAACTGAGCAAAATCCAAGATATCCCTTGGCGGAGACTGAGCAAAATCCAAGATAACCCTTGGCGGCAACTGAGCAAAATCCAAGATAACCCTTGGCGGAGACTGAGCAAAATCCAAGATAACCCTTGGTAGAGACTGACTGAGTAAAACTGAGAACAAAGAAATAAATCTGGGAGAGAAACGATCGAAAATGAGTCTGGAGAAGAGTGGTTGAATCTGGGCATGAATAGATTTGGGACAGAATGGATGTCCTATCTCCTATGTGAGATTCAGAATGCATTTGTTTGAACCTCAAGGTTTTATCAAAAAAGTTTTGTAAATTTAAAACCTGAGTTTGAACCTTAAGAGTTTTTTGAAAAACTGCTATCAAGAGGGTAACCTTAGGTTTGGAGTTCTCATTTTAGGATTAACATTGCTCAAAAACAAAATGTCCCTAGTTTGACAATAAACATGGCATTGAAAATAATTGAACACATCATTAAAAAATGCCCCTAGTATAAAGGGGGGAAATTACATATCTAGAGGAGAAAGAAAAAAAATGCCCCTTGTATGAAGGTTTGAAATATTTGATTACCACAAGCGCAATAAAGATTCAACTTTTAATTTTATTAAAGATTTTGAGTCAGGCTCAAGAGAACAAAATATTTCCTTTTGAGACTCATCATAGAATTCACCATTCTCTCCATTGGTTTACTTGGGGAAGTAAGAATTTTCAGATCGATCGTAGACAAGATACTTGTGGCTTCTGAATCTATGCCTGGTTTAAGCTGAGTATTGAACTTGATTATTCGGATTTCTGACGTTTCGGCTCGAACTGCTCTTAGCTTGGGATTTTCTTCTGTTTTTTTTTATTGCTCTAATTTTTGCCTAGATCACCTTTCCAGGTTTTCAATCTATCGAGCTTGCTCTAACTTTTGCCTAGATCACCTTTTCAGGTTTTCAATCTAGCGAGCTTTTTCTTTTTTTTCTTGGCTCTGATTGTTGCCAAAGTTGTCCTTTCAGATTTTCAACTTTGCGAGCTTGCCTTAATTTTTGCCTAAGTCGCCCTTTTCAGGTTTAGCAGGCTTCATCATTTTTTTTTATCTTTTTTTTCTTTTCCTCTGACATTCTAGAATCACTGTCTGATCATGTTCTACTACCCTCCTTGACTTTTTCACACGGTACTTAGGAGGACTTTTATAGGTAGGCTTGGGACTAGGCATAAAATGAAAGGGATTTTGAGGCTCAAAAACCCAAATGCCCCTTGTGTGGCATTTCATTTAAACTTTTTCTTGAATTTTCTTCCCCATTTTGGATGATATTTTTTTGCATTTTTTTTTAGATTTTTTCTTCATCAGGGAATCTATTTTTTATTTTGATGTGGTCGAGCCTGAAGTAACTTCTCAGGTTGCCTACGTACCCCAAATTTTTGGGATCAGACCAAAACGTAGTTCAGATTTTTCCCTCCCCTAGGTTAGGTGATCAGGCTAAGAAATAAAAGGCACAATTTTTCTCTTTTTGAACAGGCTGCAAAGGGGTTGAGAAATGAGATAAAGAATTAGGTAATAGGAAAATTGATTCGGCCAAAAATGGCCTCCTTAAATGTAGTACCGTTTAATTTGGTCAAGGTTGGTTGGTTCTGGTAACTCGATTCCATCATGATCTTGAAGCCTGACAGCTTTTCCTGGTAATATCTCCTTGATGATGTACGGACCTCCCCAATTTGGTTTGAACTTCCCTCTAGGGTCAAAGATAGGTGCCCGATTCTCTTTGAGTACTAAATCCTCGACTTGTAAGTGACGAACCTTGATCTTTTTATCAAATGCATGGGCAACTCTTCTTTGATAAGCTTGCACGTGATACAAAGCTCTCAGTCGTTTTTCTTCAATCAAATTCAATTCTTCATACCGCTGGCGAACCCAATCTGTTTCTGACAACTGAGTTTCCAACAAGGCCCTCAGAGATGGAATTTCCATTTCAACTGGCAAGACTGCTTCCATGCCATACACTAAGGAGTAGGGAGTAGCTCCAGTAGAGGATCGAATTGAAGTTCGATATGCCCATAGTGCAAATGGTAGTTTTTCAGACCAATCTCGATGTGATTGACACATTTTCCTAATGATAGTCTTAAGATTCTTATTAGCTGCTTCGACTGCTCCATTAGTCTGAGGGCGGTAAGGAGATGATTTGTGGTGTGAGATTTTGAACTTTGAACACAAAGTAATAACCTCAGCTTTGAAATGTGATCCGTTATCAGAAATCAGTTCTGAAGGTACCCCGTATCGGCTAACGATGTTCGTTTGGATAAATTTTGCAACTCGAGACGCAGTGAGAACAGCATAAGAGGCAGCTTCGACCCACTTAGTAAAATAATCGATAGCAACCAAAATGTATTCATGCCCATTTGATGCTTTAGGCGATATTTTACCAATAATGTTGATTCCCCAAACTGAGAATGGCCATGGTGAAGTTAGACCAACTAATCGAGAAGGTGGTACATGTATGAGATTTGCATGTATTTGGCATTTGTGGCAGGTCTTGACCATGTGATGACAATCTGTTTCCATCGTAGGCCAGTAGTACCCTTGTCTCATAATTTTCTTAGCTAACATTTTCCCACTCATGTGAGGGCCGCATTCTCCTGAATGTAGTTCAACCATTATCTGTTCAGCTTGATCTTCATCGACGCACGACAAATGAATCCCATCATAAGACCTTTTGTACAAACTTCCTGCGCACAGGATGAATTGAGATGCTAATCTTAAAAGGGTTTGCCGTTCTTTCCTCGATGCTTCTTCTGGAAATTCTTGTCTTTCCAAAACCTTTTTAATATCTGTGTACCACGGCTTTCCATCGGGTAGTCGAGTTGCAATATTGATCTGACAGCAATATGCAGGTTTGTCTTTGACTTCAACAGTGATCGGCCTCAATTCCATGCCAGGGGGCAAATGGATCATTGAAGATAGAGTGGCTAACGAGTCAGCAAATCTATTATCTTCCCTTGACACGTGTTGGAACAGAATAGCTTCAAACTTACTCACTAAGTTTAACAGATATTCATGATAAGGCTTCAGCTTTTCATCCCTAGTCTTCCATTCTTCTGATGATTGGTGTATGACCAAGGCTGAATCCCCAAAAACTTCGATTTCTGTAATGCCCAGATTCAAAGCAGCTTCAAGTCCAGCGATGCATGCCTCATATTCGGCTGTGTTATTGGTATTAGAGAAGGCTAACTTAATAGCGATCGGAATGTGGCATCCTTCCGGAGAAAACAGGACTGCCCCTATTCCATACCCATTCTGATTGGCGGCTCCATCGAAATACAACTGCCATACTTGATTCTGAGGCTCTTCTTCAACATGTAAGATGTTCTCATCTGGGAACTGATCAATAGGCCTTAATCCTTCTACTACTGGGTGATCTGCCAAGTATTCTGCTACAGCTCTCCCCTTGATAGATTTCTGCGTAACGTGCGTGATGTCAAACTCTGATAATAACAATAACCATCGTGCAGTTCTCCCTGTTAGTGCCGGTTTCTCGAAAAGATACTTGAGAGGATCCATCCTAGATAACAAGATAATTGAATGAGATAGCATATAGTGTCGAAGTCTCTGAGTAGACCATACTAGTGCCAAGCAAGTTTTTTCCAGGGCTGAATACTTTTGTTCATACTCTAACATCTTCTTACTGATGTAGTAGATAGCCCTTTCTTTACGAGTATCTTTGTCATACTGTGCCAGCATGCATCCCATAGCTTCTTCTGTGACTGACAGATAAAGAAGAAGTGGTTCACCCGGTGTGGGTGGAACCAAAATAGGTGGGTTCAAGAGATACTCCTTGACTTGGTCGAAGGCCTTTTGACATTGCTCATTCCAAACTGTTGGTTCATTCTTCTTGAGAAGCTTGAAAATAGGTTCGCAGACGTTGGTGAGTTGAGCAATAAATCTGCTGACATACTGGATTCTGCCTAAAAAACCTCAAATTTGCTTTTCGGTTTCTGGCGGTGGCATCTCTTGGATAGCTTTAATCTTCACAGAGTCTACTTCGATCCCTCTTTGACTGACCACAAATCCCAACAATTTTCCAGAAGTTACTCCAAACACACATTTCTGTGGGTTGAGACGGAGTTTATACTTTTGAATCCTTGTGAGAAATTTTTCTAAAGCAGCAACATGCCCCATTCGTTCTTTGGACTTGACTATCATATCGTTTACATAGACTTCAACTTCCTTGTGTATCATGTCATGTAGTAGAGTGGTGGCTGCTCTTTGATAAGTGGCTCTAGCATTTTTCAGACCAAAAGGCATAACCTTGTAGCAAAAGGTTCCCCACTGTGTGATAAACGACGTCTTTTGCATATCCCGAAGATCCATTTTTATCTGATTGTACCCCGAAAAACCATCCATGAAGGACAATAAAGCGTGTCCTGCCGTACTATCTACTAGAACGTCTATGTGTGGTAAAGGAAAACTATCCTTTGGGCTTGCTTTGTTTAGATCTCTAAAGTCCACACACATCCTGACTTTTCCATCCTTCTTCGGCACCGGGACGACATTGGCAATCCACTCAGGGTATTATACTACTTCCAAGAATCCAGCGTTAATCTGCTTCGTAACTTCTTCTTTTATTTTCAGAGTCCATTCCGGCTTCATACGTCGAAGTTTCTGTTTAATGGGTCGAGCATCTGGATATAACGGAATCCGATGTTGAACAATGTCTGTGCTTATTCCCGGCATATCCTCATAAGACCACGCGAACACGTCTTTGAACTTTCTGAGCAACTCTACTATCCCTTTGCGTTCATCAGGGGATAATGTGATCCCAATCCGAATCTCTTGAGGATTTTCTTTTGTTCCAGATTGATAACCTCTACTTCCTCCATTGGAGGTTGAGCCCGACGTTCATTTTCTTGTTCAAGTAATTTGATTATTTCAGGGGGAGGTTCTTCATCAGAAGATTCTCCCTCCGAAGTCAGATTATTAGTTAAATTATTATTGCGCTCGGGGTAATCAAGAATTTTTTCATTTCATTAAAAGAAGATGGGGTAACAGGACTCATTGCCAACTTGACAGACTCACTTAACTTAGCAGCGATAGTGGACTTACTTGACTCATCAGAAACAAATGACTCATCTGGCATGTCAGACTGAACAGGACTAAGGGGACTGACAGACCCAGTCTTGACATGCAATACAGGACTAATTACATGATAGCTAGAGAGATACCCTACAGCAGGTTTGATTCTAGACTGAGGATTTGGGATCCCCTTCTCAGTTGACAACACCAAGACACTGTGATCTTCAATGAATAACTGGTCGATGTTGAACTGCCAGTCTTCAATTTCCTTCTCTTCAGCTTCTGTGCTTGCTTCAGGCCAATCCATACCAAAGAAGATCTCAAATCCCGGCAACGAGTACCTGTGATATGGTCGATGAATGGCTCGGGGAACCCACAGTAACCTTCACAAAATAGCCATTAAGGGTCCTACGATAAGGCTTCATTTTGATAAGATCCGTGGTGCGTCTTTGTCTTTTCGCAATTGCCTTGTCTCGCTTTGTCTTCCAGTACTGGGCCCAATCTTCATTAGTAGGCTTATATCCTAGCCCAAATGTGCCAATGACCTCTTTAATCACTGGTGCCTCTTTATACCTTGCTGCTTGCGGCCTAAGCCCATACCAGGGAAAAATCTCATTTTCTTGAATATATTGGCCATGTTGCAGTTAGAAGTATTTTCCATTGGAAAATATTCTTTCATGGCTTGATCCCATTGGACTGAGCATATTTTCTCGAACTCGAACCCACTGAGCTCTACTCCCTGTTGTTCTGGCTGAATCTCAAGCAGCGGCTCATCCTTAGCTTCAGTACTATTTATGATCCCTACAATTTCAGCATCTCCATGGAGAGTGATCACTAGCCCATCCTTGATAAATTTGACCTTCTGGTGCAGCGTGGAAGGTATAGCTTTGATTTGGTGTAGCCACGGTCTTCCTAATAACAGATTAAAAGAGGACTGGATGTCTATGACTTGAAATTCTACCAGAAATTCAGCTATGCCCGTGGACAATCGAAGGTGCAGAATTCCCAGTACGTCCCTTTTAGTGTTATCATAGGCCCGAACCCCTTGATTAGTGGGCTTGAGATCTTCAGTTTTAAACCCAAGGCAAGTGGCGGTCTTCAAAGGGCAAACATTCAATGCACTCCCATTATCGATCAATACCAGAGGTACTCTCATCCCGTTACAGTCAACTGTGATGTGCAATGGCTTAGTGTGGTTTGCTCCTTCCTTTGGGAGATCGGAGTCCGAGAATGACAAGATATTTTCCACATAGGTCGCCCCTACTATGTTGGCTAGCTGATCTGGAGAAGTGTCAAGGGAGACTTGGGCTGTACTTAATGCTTTGAGAACAGCCTCCCTATGGGCAGTGGAAGCCATAAGTAATCCCCAAACCGAGATATTGGCTCCTGATTTCTTCAATTGCTTAATCACGGAGTTATCTTCTTCAATGTTTTCTTTGATAGGATCTTCTCTTTTTTTCTTGCCAAGGTTGCCGGATTATCAACACAAAGTTCTTGTGGCTTAAAAACTCTTCCCCCTCGAGTCATATGTCTAACTTCATCACAGGAGAGAGGATAAGGTTCATCTTCTTCAAATAGCACGTATGGATCTTCATCTGTTAAAGGTACCGGGCTTTTTAAGTTCATCTGGGCCAACAGGTAACTGGTGAATGTGGGGCTACTGTATCGAGGCGGGGACAAACAATACGTATCATCTGAGGTTAAATCGAATGGTTCGTAATTTGTAGTGAAAACCTCATCAGTGAAGGCTATCCCGGCAAGGGGGTAACTTGGTGGTTTGACTTGAATGGGATGGATGAGAGAGACAGGATCGAATGGTAATGGTGTATGAGACATCATGTTCAAAGTTGGTGGAGGTTGATAGGTAGGCAGTGGATTAGTGGTGACATTCGGTGGGCTAGGGATTGTGACCTTTTTGTTGTCGATCAGGTTTTGAATGGCATGACGTAAGGTAATACATCGATCCGTGTGATGGCCAGGATTTTGATGAAATTCACAGAATAAGTTGGGATTGTGTCCGGCTGGCAAGGGATTTGGTAAAGGCCGGGGTTGAATCGGGGTAAGCAACCCTTTTTTCAATAGTTTTTGCAAAGCTACAGTAAGGGTCATCCCTAAATTGGTAAATTGACGTGGAGTTCGAGGTTGACTTGGGTGAGCTTGGTTATTAGTTCGGACTGGGGGTTGAGCTGGGGTAGCTGATGTGTTGGCTATGTAGACATGGTTGGTGCTAGGTTTAGAAACATAGGGTTTCTTAAGCTTGTTATCTGAAGAGTTAGAAAGAATCCCAGAGGCAAATGCATCTTCGAGTTGGCTTCCAGCTTGTAACAATGACTCGAAAGTAGGGAGATATTGGGCCACTAAGTGTTGAGCATATCCTTGCGAGAGGTTCTTTAGGATAATCGCTACTTGTTCCTTCTCTGACGGTCTATCCCACATTTGGGCAGCCTTGGCCCTCCAACGACCAATGAAATCAGTAAATGTCTCTCCATTTCTCTGCTTAGTCGCCTCCAAATCTCTTCTTGAAGTCTCAATCTCGGTACTGTACTTATATTGATGCCAGAAAGCCTTTGACATATTCTCCCATGTGCCCACAGTAACTGGATCTTGAGACATTAGCCAGCGTAGTGCTGACCCTGATAAAGTCCTCTGAAACAACAACGTCATATGTTCGTCACTGAGCCCCATAGTGCGCATGTTAGTAACATATACCTTAAGATGTGTTTTTGCACACCCTATACCACTAAACTTGTCCATTTCTGGCATCACGAACTTCTCGGGTAGATGGATTCTAGGGATGCGGTTCAGAGCTTCGATACCTGCTGCAATTTCATCGATGCCTTTTATACTTTTCATAGCCGACTCTAATTGAGACATTCTGTTAGCTAACATCGGATTTTCATTGACATATTCTTCATCTCCGTCGAGTTCAAAGACTTCATGTGGACGTCTCTCTTCTACTTTCTTTCCTTTTGGATCATTTAAGGGATTGCCTGTTGATTCCGAGGTCTGTTCTAGCACTTCTACTTTACCCTTTATACTGGTGATATCATTGGCAAAGGCTGCCAAGATCTTACGGATCTCTGTCAGTTCAGATTCTGAAGCCATCTCTGCTTGTTGACTTGGTACCGTAGCTCGTTCTAATCGACTGGACTTACGACTCCAACTAGGAGGTGGACGCTTGAGTTTGGGCGCAATGATAATCCTATATGACCCCATCAAAGGTAAATTTAGTCAATTTCAGTATTACCCTCTTGATAACATTTTAAAGAATCATTTCATTGAGGTTTGTGCACCAATCCATTAATTAATCCATTCACATAATGAACATTCAAAGAAGAAATCAATATTCATTTGAAAGAAAAATAGCTTTATTGAAAATAATTGACAAATAAATGTTCTCATTAAAAACATATTTCAACAAATTTGACTTGAACTATTTTTACATGGACGCTTGGCTTTGTCTTGACGGTCATCAGGATTGCTGTCAGGCTTGACCCTCTTGGCTCTAACAACTGGCTCTTTGAATTCTGCTGGTCCGTCTGGATACCCTAAGGTGCGTTTGTTCCAAGCTTTCTCAATGAGGTGTACTAACTTTTCAGTCAGAGGCTCGGGGGGAAAGAAAGCTTTGTGCTGAGGTAAGGATAACTCTATAGGTACATCGTACTGTTCTGGGATTAGATTAGGATGGTAGAAAGATGTTTCTTCTAAACCAATCAGACGGACATAGTATGATCCTTTGGTTCCTAGAACAGGGGGATCAGTCATCCACCAAGGGCACCTAAAACCAATATGACAGGCAAGGCGAGAGTCTAACCATTTGCTCCAAGCTTTGACTGAGTTGTGACGCACTAATAGGTTTCTCTTGGAAAAGTGTTCTGGCCCATATTCGAGGTTTGAGGGAACCTCTACGATTTTAGACGGTCACAAAGCCACATATAGAGTAAGTAGGGGCTTCCTTTGAAGCTTTCCCGCTCACCATTTTTTATGGCATCTAAACCTGAGAAAGTTTCAGCTAGGATGAGAGGTACTGGGTTGGCTTTCCTTGAGAGTTGTGAGGCTATATCTATGAAGGACTCAGGGATAGTTTGGCCATCACTATTGGAAGTCAGCATGTATTGGGCTAGGATTCCTAGGCACAATCGATAATCTCTAGTAGCTCGCCAGGCTTCGGGTTTTACATTGATAGGGTGACTGCGAGAGCGATACGGGCCCAGTAGGGGTACTAAGTTCAATCTCCCGTCATGACTAAGACTTGGCTTCTTCCTTGGAAATGTTTAGTCCTGTGGCGAGTTCACCAGAATATCCGGTCTTCAATGAGGGCCTGACTAGAGGTCCTGAAGTGGATATCCTCATGATGCCGCAATAATCCTCGTGAGTGGGGCACAAATGCATATACCCCATATGGAATATATGAAGGTGGGGGTTCCATCGCTTAGCCATAGCATGTAGGAGGTTCCAGTCTATCTCAAACTCATGGGAAGTAAAGAGCACTCCTCAACATGAATCTCCCAAAATTGATCTTCTCTACAGGGTGCATCCCTACAACTTTCGTTGACTAATGTTCGATTGGTTGTCGCCTGCGACTAGCATCCTGGTTGACACAAAGGGTATTTAGTACTTTCCAAGGTCCATGTAAAAATACATTTTTTGGAAAATTGTTCTTATGGAAAATATTTTTCTGGATGGATATTTTCTGGAACAATTATTTCTGGAAAATATTTTTTCTGGAAATACATTCTTCTGAAGAACACTTCTTTTTGGAAAATAATCTTTTCTGGAAAATATTTTTTTTGGAAAACATTTCTTCTAAAGAGCACTTCTTTTGGAAAATAATTTTTTCTGGAAAATATTTTTTCTGGAATTCTTCTAAAGAGCACTTCTTTGGAAAACAATCTTTTCTGAAAAAGATTTTCTTCCTGTAATTATTTGAAAATTTGATTCCATTTTCAATTTAAATGGCTCGGCCCACCATGATTGTTGGATCGGGATGGACTGGGTCATTATTGTAAAAGAATGGATTCTTTATTGGGTCGGTGCACCCATTTTAATTTTCAAAAACAACATTTGATCCTTGAGGACAATCATACACTCTGATCTACACCATTCACATCACTCACATACAAATCAACAGGTTCCAATCAACAAACAACCCGGGAACACCCACGATAAGTTCGAGTCGTGACCTATTGGGAAGGTTTCTAGACTCTAAGCTTACTACGTGCAATGCATTTTTATCTGGCCACCCTTGCCCAAGCACACCTATATACCTTTCGATACGTGGTACTTGGTTTGATATACCGTATAGGTGATAATCTAAAACCTCAATTCACTTCTCTGAAGCCAAAAACAGCCAGTTTGATCTCCAGTTGAGAGGTGGCGCACAATGCTGAGCAAGGGCCCACTTAAATACCTCTCTCGTCTAGAATAGACGTAGTCTATCCCCCTCGTACAGTAGGGTACAGCGGGGCAAGATCTGCTTAGGCGCCGGTTTTGACCAAGAAGTGCAATTGATATACTTAGATTATCTTTTATACCTACGGGTACAAGTCAAGGGTTGTAGCTTTCATAAATGGTTTGGCATCCCACGAGGGGACCGACCACGTACTAGTACTACGTTGGCAATCGGGACATGTGACTGTGTGGCTTACAATAGGTCAAAGGCTCAGGTCGCTCCAGCCTGGGTGCATCAACATACTTCTCAGAATCACCTGATCAGATGGTATTGATGCCCCCAGTTTGATATACCCTAAGGTACGTGACTGGAGTTGTGGGTTTCATGAATGACGTCGCGTCTCCGAAGAGACCGGGCCACGCACTAGTGCCACGTTGGCTAAATGGGACGTGTAAGTGAGTAAAGCGGTAAACGTGCATGTGGTGTGTGCAAAACAGGGTGGGGTGTGCCCGGGGCCTTTTTTTTTCAAACAAATGGGCCCATGGGCCTGATCATACCATCATAATGGATTATGTGAACATTCAATCAAGATCAACACCATTCAAATCATATGAATATTTAATCAAGATTAACATCATTCTAATCACATGAGCATTTAATCACGATCAACATTATGATCAATATCAAACGTGTATTTCAAGCAAGATTATTTGGCATGTTAGAAGGGTGATTAACATGAACTAATGATATGGTCCGATTTAAGATCTAACACACACATCACCTTCCTACATCGATCATAGTAAATTAATCAATGGCATATGATAATCCATTAAATCCAACCATTGCAATAGGCGCAATTTTTACAATTTATATAGTCTAATCAAGGGTCATTTTGGGTGACACTAACCAAATTGATATTTCTGAGGATATGGATTAAGAACAAATGAAAATCGTTGGGATGATGATTTTTACGCGAATTGAGAGAGAGGAAAAAAAAACGTAAAAAAAAAACAAATCGATTTTTACTCTTATAAACAAACTTAAAAACACACTTTTTTTTTTAATTTTTTTTTAAACTATTAAAAAGACAGCAAGTAAAAATAGTAGAAAAAAAACTAAATAAAAAAAAAATAAAAAAAAATGAAACAAGGGCGATTTGGTTGGTTTTATAACAATTCATCATTTTCAATGAAAGGGGGTGTGCCCTTAGTAAAAAAAA